>NC_143403.1:43337333-43656403 GCF_052110815.1 Crocodylus siamensis | reverse complement strand
ATGAGCCAAAGCCCCCCCTTGCCCAACCTTTGCAACCCTTTCTCTCAGGCGCCTGCAAATCTCCTGTCCTTCTGGAAAGCAGGCGAGCTAAAACTGTTATCTGTGGAATGCAAGGGCACCGCTGGGAGGGAGAAGGGAAGAGGGAGGAGGGAGGAGGGGGCTAGCGGGGGAAAAACACTGACAGTGAAACTGACCGGGGTATAAAGATCTCGCTGTTGCAGGGTTAGGTGTGCAGGATTTGAGACAATACAGTCTCCCTGTGCCTTTTACTTGAGCTCAAATAAACTCTGTCTGCTTCTCCCCCAGTGTGTTTATTTGGTGCCACGCACACCGGGCAACGAACCCAATTGTTGCCTCCCTCGGGCACCTTGTGCCGGCAACATCGGGATGAGCTCTGAGAGGGAAGCGGGGAGGCGCAGTGCGAGCTCGGCCACGTGCCGGTCTCGGGACCCCGGGCCAGGGCAGGCGCCCCGCCCGCGCCGCTCACCTTGACCACCTTGAGCACGCGGGGCCGCGGCGGCGGGCGGGCGGCGAAGCACTGCTCCCGCAGGAACTCGCACACCTCGTGCACGGCGCGGCCCACCTGGGCCAGGAAGACGGCGTCGGGCTGCAGGCTGTCCTGGATCAGCCAGTCCAGCCTCGACGAGGCCGTCTCGTACAGGGCCATGGCGGCGGGCGGCGGCGGCCCCGGCTCCCGGCTCACTCTCGTTTCCTCGCCGCGGGCGGCGGCTCCCGGAGGCGGGGCGGGGCTTGCGGCCGCCCCGCCCCGCCCCGCCCCGCCCGGCCGCAGGAAGCGGGGGCCAGCCGCGCCACTGGCGCTGTCGGGTCCCCGCTGTGTGGTTTGAAACGCAGCCTGTCTGGACAGGGCACAGCTCCAGCCCCGACTCGTCCAAGGCCAAACGCAAGTCAACCCCCTGGGGGCTCCTGGAGAAGCTCTTCTGGCACCAGAGGATTTCTTCAGCCTATTGAGCAAAGACAGACGCCGCCCGTGGCACCACGGTCTGGCCCCTCTGTGGCATGGGCCCGGGCCCGGTGCCCGCAAGCCCGTGGCAGTCGCTCTGCAGCCTGCGCCGGGGAGGAGTGACTCCTGCCCTGTTTCTGGTGCTGCACAGAAATCCTAGGGGCTGTCACGCGGCTCTTCCATTAAAAAGCGGCACAGGGCTGGATTCTGGATGTACCGGGGGACCGACCACTTCAATCCAGCGCCTCACTTCCTGGAAGCTGGCTCCTTGCGCCTCACTCCAGGCCAGATACTGTCTCCTGACAACCAGCTCCTGGCTCTTGGCTTTGCTTTGGTGACTGCTCACATCCCAGTCCCTTGAAAGGCACAGCCACCTGTTCCAGCCCCCTCGCTAGTGAGTCCAGTGGATCCCTTTGTCCTGTTCCTGATCCCCCAGCTCAGTGTTTCTCAACCTTTTGAGTAGCAAGTACGCCCTAACTTCTGATAATTTTAATAAGTACCCCAACACTCACTTTTCCAGGGGATTTCATACAGGCAGTCCTCGACTTACAATGTTTTGCGCTTACAATGTTTATAAATTGACACCATTTCAACTTTCTGACGTCAATTTAGACTTTACAACACTTTATCCGATGTGACGCCATGCCAGCGAACAAGTTCATTCTGTTGCCCATCTCCCTGGGGAACATCTGTCCAAACTTCCTTATAGTTTCATAGTTAGTAGGGTTGGAAGGGACCTGAGCAGATCATCAAGTCCGACCTCTGCCATGGCAGGAAAGAGTACTGGGGTCAAACGACCCCAGCAAGGTGACTGTCTAGCCTTGTCTTAAAGACCCCCAGGGTAGCAGCCAGCACCACTTCACTTGGAAGTTGGTTCCAGATCCTAGCCGCCCTGACTCTGAAGTAGCGCCTACTGATGTCTAGTCTGAATTTACCCTCTGCCAGCTTGTGACCATTATTCCTAGTCACTCCTGGCAGTGCTCGGGGGAACAGGGACTCCCCCAGTGCCTGCTGGTTCCCTCCAACTAGTTTGTAACAGGCCACTAGATCCCCCCTCAGCCTTCTCTTGTGGAGGCTGAACAGGTTCAGGTCCTTTAGCCTGTCCTCATAGGGCCTGCCCTGCTGTCCCCTGATCATGGGAGTGGCCCTCCTCTGGACCCTCTGCATGTTGTCCACATACCTCCTGAAGTGCGACGCCCAGAATTGGACGCAGTACTCCAGCTGCGCCTGACCAGTGCCGCATAGAGGGGGAGGATCACCTCCTTGGACCTGCTTGAGATGCATCTGTGGATGTATGACAAGGTACGGTTGGCCTTCCTGACTGCATCCCCACACTGCCGGCCCATGTTCATCTTGGCATCAATGATGACTCCAAGATCCTTTTCTGCCTCTGTACTGAGGAGAAGGGAGTTCCCCAGCCTGTAGGTATGCTGCTGGTTCTTCCTCCCCAGGTGCAGCCCCTTGCACTTCTCAGTGTTGAATCCCATCCTGTTCTCATCCACCCACCCCTGTAACCTGTCTAGGTCCAATTGCAGCCTATTCCTCCCTTCTAGTGTGCCCACATCCCCCCATATCTTAGTGTCATCAGCAAATTTGAACAGGGTGTTTTTTACCCCCTTGTCCACGTCGCTGATGAAGATGTTGAACAGTGCGGGCCCAAGGACCGAGCCCTGGGGGTCCCCACTGCCCACATCCCTCCAGGTCAAAAATGACCCATCAACCACCACTCTCTGGGTGCGGCCCTCCAACCAGTTGGTGACCCATTTGACTGTGTGGGTGTCGACACCACAATCCCCCAGTTTTTTAATGAGAACGGGGTGAGAGACAGTGTCAAAGGCCTTCCGAAAGTCCAGGAAGACTATGTCCACTGCTACCCCTGCATCTAAGAATTTGGTGACCTGGTCGTAGAAGGCACCAGGTTGGTCTGACAGGACCTGCCTCTAATGAACCTGTGTTGGTTGCCTCTAAGCATAACCTCCCCTGCTGGCCCCTCCTGGACATGTGCCAGGATAATTTTCCAAAAATCTTACCTAGGATTGAGGAACTGTCCTATAGTTTCCCAGGTCCTCCGTCCTCCCTTTTTTTGAAGATGGGAACCATGTTGGCCCTCTTCCAGTCCTCTGGCACCACACCAGAGCACCACGAGTGCTCGTAAAGCCGTGCCAGGGGTCCTGCAATGACCTCAGCTAATTCCCTCAGCGCTCTGGGGTGGAGATCGTCCAGACCAGCTGACTTGAATATGTCCAGTCCCTCCAGAAGTTCCATGACTAGATCCTCCCCGACCCTTGGACTAGGTGCACCTCCCCTGGGCCTGAGGGGGGCCGGGTGTGGGGGCTGATCCGGTCCCTGCTTAGGAAAATGGAGGCAAAGAAGTTGTTAAATTGGTTAGCTTTGTTGTCTGGTGTGATGACCAAATTTCCTAGCATGTCTTGCAGGGGCCCCATGTTACCCAGTACCTTCTTTTTGCCCCCTACATATTTAAAAAAGGACTTCTTGTTGTCCTTGATCCGGGAAGCTAGTCCCAGTTCCATCTCTGCCTTGGCCTTTCTGACCATCCCCCTGCAGCCCCGAGCAACCGCAGTATAGTCCTCCCTGGTGATGGCCCCTCCCTGCCATTGGGTGTGAGCCTCCCTTTTAGCTAGGAGACATTCCCAGATGCTTTTGGTGAGCCATGGGGGCTCGTGTGCCCACCTGCTCCCTTTGATCCGTATTGGGATTACCTCCCTTTGGGCTTGGAGTATCATCTCCTTAAGGAGCAACCACTCTCCTTGGACACCTGGCTCCCCTCCCCTCTGGGAACTCAGTGCCTCCCCAACTATTCTCCTTAGCTGGTTGAAGTCCGCCCTCCTGAAGTCCAGGGCTGCTGCCTTGCTGTAGGCCTTTGCCACCTTGCGCTGGATGATGAATTCCAGCAGCCGATGATCACTGTCGCCCAGGTGGTTGAGCACCCCGCAGCCCCCTCACCAGGTCATCGCCCGTGGCCAGCACCACATCCAACAAGCTGTCTCCCCTGGTGGGGCTGTGCATCTCCTGGGTTAGATGGAGGTCCTGCATTTGGGCTAGGAACCTACATGAACGATCAGACCGGGCTGACTGCTCTTCCCAGAAGATGTCTGGAAAGTTCAGGTCATCCATGATGACCACGGCCTTTGACCTAACTACCTCCATGAGCTGACTTAAGAATTCCTGATCTAGCTCTTCCCCTTAGTTGGGTGGTCTGTAGTAGACCCCCATCGTTAAATCCCTTTCCCCTCTACTGCCTTGTATTTTAACCCAGAGCACTTCCGTGTGCCCCTCCTCCGACTCTGTCCTACCTGGTGAGGATGTGTATTCCTTCTTAATGTAGAGCACCACACCCCCGCCTTTCCTCCCTGTCCTGTCCCTGCTGTACAGCCTATAGCCCTTGATATTCACCACCCAGTCATGCGTTGGGTCCCACCATGTTTCAGTGAGCCCCACTATGTCTGGGTTGATGTCAGCTAGCAGGAGGATAAGTTCCTCCTGCTTGTTTCCCATACTCCAAGTGTTTGTGTAGAGGCATTTGAGGCCTCCTATGGATATGTGCACTGGCCCCCTAATATCAGCATTGCCCTGGCCCCTGTCACTTACCTGTGTATATGTTCTGCTCGTTGGCCTAGGCTGGGCTGTACTTGTGGGTGTTGCTTGGTCTGGCAGTCCAATGTTTCCTCCGCCCTCATCTTCCCCTTCCCCCAATGAGCCTAGTTTAAAGCCTGCTGGAGGAGATCCACCAACCTAGAAGAAAACACACGCTTACCTTTAGGGGAAAGGTGGAGCCCATCCCATCCGAGCATGTGTCTTGTTGTGATGTGCCAGTCATTGTCAAGGAAGCCAAAGCCTGCCTCGAGACACCATTCCTGAAGCTGCCAGTTGGTCTTTGTGATGCATGTCACATGCCGTCTTCCACGTCCGCTCACTAGTAGGACAGAAGAGAAAACCACCTGTGCACCTCTCTCCTTCAGCACGCCCCCCAGAGCATGGTAGTCCACCATCAGGTGATCAGGGCTTCTCCTGGCTGCATCATTAATACCCACATGGATTAGGACCATGGGGTAGTAATCGGTGGGCTGGATCATGGCCTGAATCATCCCCATCACGTCCTGAATCTTTGCTCCGGGCAGGCAGCAGACCTTGTGTGTCGAGGGGTCCTGGCGACAGATGGGGCACTTTCTTTAAGAAAGCAGACAAGGCTCCAGAAAAACCTGCAGCTAAGACTTCCAAGAAGACTCCAGCCAAGAACCCTTCAAAAAGTCCAACCAAGAGCCCTTCAAAAAGGCCAGCAAAGTCATCTTAAAGAAGTCCTTCCAAATCAATATGGTTGCTATTTACAATATAAATACATTAATGTAGCTATATTAGTCATCTTTAATTGATTGCGTACAAAATTCTGGGGTATTTTTGGTGAGAATAGGCTATCAGGCCTTAGTTCAGAAACGAATCCCCATTTATAACATTGTTTCTTATGAGAAAATTGGTTCCAAGTTACAACGTTTCGACTTAGGACACAATTGGTTCCTGAAAACCGCATCTTAAGTCCAAGGACTGCCTGTATTTCCAGACTAATGTGTGCTGTATGTTGGAAGAAGGGCTGTGTATATAAGGCTGTTATATTACATGTCTGAGCTGGTGTGGGTAGGGTTGCCACCTTTTACACCAGGGGTGCACAACTCAAGTATATACCTGGGCTAGAGGTGATGTTGCCCAAAGCTAGGAGGGCTCAACCCAGTGCCATGCAAAACTCAGCATGCCAAACTCTTACTGGGGAATTTAAAGCACTGCACAATGCACAGCACACCAAATATTTGCCATAGTTTTGAGAGGAAAAGGTGAGAGAGAGCATTGAGGTACTTGTGTACCCCCTGCCTGTGTCTTCCGTACCCTCAGGGGTATGCGTACCACAGGTTGAGAAATTATGCCCTAGCTCATGGCTCTGTCTTGGTGACTACCCATATCTTGGTCCCTCAGCCTCCTGGCATCAGATGCCTCCTGACCTGTGTGCTTCCAATCCCATGGCTCATAACCTAGCTTGGACCCTTGCTTCCTGACATTGTTTGCTTCTGACTCCCTGGCTTATGACATTGTAGTCTCGAGCATATTCATGAGAGGCTGCATGGGTTTGATCACACTAGCACAAAGACGGCAGTTCAATCAGCTAACCCTGACCCAGCTCTAACCCTTTCCTTAATGTAGACCCAGGCTTGCGCATCTCACCTGGCACAGGGAATACTACACGTTAAATCTACTTTGCTATATGCACCTGAATAGGATATACACAGCTGTCAGCTTGCAATTTTGGCACTTGTGCACACGCATGCATATGTCTGCTGAATATTCAACAAGTGCTGTGCTCTGGTGGGGAAGTACATGGTGCTGGACACTTTCCTAGGTGTGCACATAGGACTGGGCAAGTTCCCAAATTATATCTGTCCAAAAAACCATGACTAGCAGGTATTAAATGCTGATTGGGTGTAGGGAGTCATCCCTTAGTTTAGCATGATAATCTAATGCAGGGGTTCCCAAACGGTGGTATGCATACCCCTGAGGGTATGCAAGACATCTCAGGGGGGTATGCGAGATAAATTGTGTAATGGCAGATTTAATTTTCATTATAATGACAATTGGCATTTAAGGGGTTTAAATAGGTCAAAACAGCAAAATCAAAATGAAACAAAGGCTGTTGAAATAGCCTTGAAACAAACCAAGGCTAGTCAAAATGTTTCACAAGATCCAGCAGGGTTGGCGAGTCAGCCACAGCTCAAGAGATAAAGACCTGAGAAGTGGGAGCTACTGTCATTTCAAGCTGCAGCCTCAGAGCCACACTAGGTCATATGCAGAGTGTTCACCTGCACCTGTACGTGCTGCACTGTGGAGCTAGTGGGTCTGCCAGAGAGCAGCAGAGCCATGAACCCAGCAGACCTTGACCTCCCCCCTCCAGAGAGAGCCATGACTCCTCAGAGTGCTGGGTGAGATAACATCAGTCATCATGGACAGAAGCACAGTTCATATCCCCTGCAGCTTCAATCCAAAAGCTCCAGTCTGCATCTGTTCTCCAATGGGAAGTGTACTGTCATCAGCAAGGCCCCCAGGTATGTGAGCAATAGCAGGATTAGGCCCCAAAGTCCAGCTGCCCTACTGGAGGAGATGCCCACAGCTCACCCTTCAGACAAAGTATTTCTGGAGTTGTGATGGTTCCTCCAAAAGGGGTAACCGAAGGATAAGGCAGGAGACATCTTCCTGTGAGCTGTTCGGAGCCAGATGAATGGGATGGGAGGTCAAGCAGCCTATGCCAAGAGCTCTGCATGCTTAGCTTGTGCCATGGTTCAGGGTTCATAGCTGGATGCAGGGGTATGAATTGGCCACCATATAAAGGAAACTCAACAACATAATTCCATCTGGGAGCTGGCCAGCTCAGTGAATATAATGTCCATAGCATGCCATGAAAGCACACAGCTGTGCACCAGAAGCCTACATTTGTCATTATTCCTTATCAATATTGCTATGAGAGCACAAGGGAACCAGTGCATTTTACGGAGAGGGATGTTGGTCAGCCGGCAGGTGGCACTCTCGCTTCTGAGTCAGCCAGCATCCAATGAACAACATGGTTGTTGCGGCTGCTGTGCTGCTGGAGCAGTGATTCTCAGCTGGGCTGCTGTACCACTGTGCCTCTGTTTCAGTGAGACCCTGAATGGGACTGGATGGGGAAGCAGCTGCAGCAGGAGTGGGTACTGGCCTGCAGCTGGGCCCAATGGCAGCGGCTGCTGCTGACAGCCTGGCTGAGATCCCAGACTGGCAGCACCTCTAACTAGACAGTAGTCAGGATACAGTAAGTACCACTCCTGTCCCTGCACTTCCCAGGCGTGGGGGGGGGGAGGAAGACATGAGTCTAAGGAGTTTGAGAACCATTGCACTGGAGAGTCCAGCTTCAAGTGAGCCATAAAACCATGGTCCTGATATGAATGGGCACTTAAGAGTCCTCTGGTGCCCCATAGGCCACTTACATGTGGTGCTACAGAGTACCCACCTCTAGAAGCCTAATGGTACCTACAGTCACCAGTCTCTCCCCTGTTCAGTAGCCTCACCCTCCACACCTTGATGTTAAAAGTAGTAGGGGAGGCTGCACAGAGGGCAAAGCATGCTTTTGAAGAGGTTGGCCCTATCTGGTCTGAGGCTCTCCCCCCACCAGCCTCTTCCTTGCCAAGGGCCGCAAGCTCCTGGCTCAGCTTCACTCATGCCCCATGAGTTTGCCACTGGCACAACCACTGAAGCACAGGCAGAAGAGACACAGATGTGAAGTGGAAGGAAAGAAACAAGAGGGAAGCAAGGCCGGGGCGGGGGGTGGGGGTGGGTCAGAACCACATAACCAGAAAACCAGGGAGGGAGGGACCTCTACACCAAGGAAAAGATGCATTGACAAACACACAAGAGGTAAGAGAGGAAAAGGTGGAGGGAGAGGCGTGAAGGAGAGGAAAAGGCCCAGGGACCCCTGGATCCCCTTCCCATTCTGGTAATGGGGTGGGGACCTCATTACAGGCCCAATGTAGGAGAATGGCCATTAACTTTCATGCTTGTATGCTGGATGAACTCCAGCTCCATTTCTGCCTGCCTTATAAATTCCCTGCCATTCCCAATGGATACAGGTTTCTTATTTGCTTCCTGCCCATTTAATAGTTGCTTGGTATTATTGCGTGCTGTTAGGCGGGTGTTACTTTCCATCCCAGAAGTAATTGCATTCCGTACCGCAGGAAGTGATCAGTCCTTATCTTCCATCTGCCTCAGAGTAAGGTTACCATATTTCCAGTTTCAAAAAAGAGGACACTTGTCGGGGCACACCCCACTCCCAAACCACAGTTCCTGGCTCTGCCAGTGCCCCTCACTCCCGACCTGCAGCCCCTCACTCCTGACCTGCAGACTCCTCTTTCCTGACCTGCAGACCCCTGGCCCTGCCAGTGCCCCTCACTCCTGACCTGCAGACCCCTGCTCCCCCCAGCCCAGCTGCCCCCATCCTGACTGGGCCAGAGCAGTGACGGCTCTGGCTCATGTGGGCAGCAGTGGAGCAAGTTGAGCCCCAATGCAGGCTGGAGCGAGGAAGAGGGGAGGCCTGTGGCACCCACTCCCCTCCCAGTCTCGGGCTTCTGCACTGCACCAGGCAGCCTGGCTACACCCTCCTCCCCAGGGCAGCATCTGCCAGGTGCCACATCCCTGTGAGCACAGGCACTGAGGCTAGTGCCAGCAGCCCAGCTGAGCAGCTCCCTGCTACTCTTAAAGGGCCCCCCTGCTTCCTTCCCCCGCTGGAGGGGCAGGCACCTTCCCCCCTGCCCCTGTGTCCTGCCACAGCCCTTGCACCTAGATACCATTCCCCAGTACCAGCAGGCACATGGCCCCCTTCACACCCTTCCCCTCCCCCCCAGCCTAAGCCCTGGCCCTCCAGCTCCTGCTCCCTATAGACTCACCTGCATGAAGTTGCTCTGGCTGCAGACATGCATGATGCCTCTGCCTCCAATCACTTTCCCCTGCTTCCACCAGTGGAGCAGAGCAAAATCCTGGATATTTGTTCAGATTTATAAAACTGCCTGGATGGAGATAGGAGGACTCAAAGGGAGGACGTGTCCAGGAAAACCCAGATGTATAGTAACCCTGCCTCAGAGCATTCAGTTTCTGAGTGGAAGGGGCCCACATGCCGAGCTAGTTGCAGGACCCGAATCCAGAGCTATACACCATGGGGACTGCACAGCACAAGGGCCACCACTTCCCAACTAGCACTGGACCCCTACTGCACAGGCAGCATAAGACCACCACCCCCATGATGGCCACACAAAGTTTGACCCCAGTACTCTTTCCTGCCATGGCAGGGGGTCGGACTTGATGATCTGCTCAGGTGCTTTCCGATCCTACCAGCTATGGAAACAGTATGAGCACCAGTGTCCCATCCCTCCCTCCCCTTCCCCCCTGGCTTGCTGCCATGCAAGCAGTACAACCCCTCTTGTTGCAGCTGCCCAGGGATCCCTCCCACCATGCTGCCCTGACCCAGAGATTCCAGCCAAGCAACAGGGGTGTGACAGCCCTGGATGCAGCCCATGGACCAATTGTACATCCCTCATCTACCTTGTAGGCACACTGGTAAGCTGAATTAATGGTTGTGCAGAGCTCCAAGAGCCTTGGCTGAAAGTTGCTCCAGGAGTATTATGACAACACCATGCTCACAGGAGGGGATCTAGAGTACTTCCACAATGGTGAAAGCTACCAGGTAGATTTAGGCTGAGGAAGAGGTATGCTCTTAGTAGGTGCTTAACTGGCTCTTTAGGCAGGGTATGGGAGAAATAAAAGGCTGTTTCTTCACAGAGATCCAGCAATGATGAACTGTTGTGGGTAAGAGGTAGAGGTGTGTTCAAACAGAAACCTGGCACAGGGAGTGGTATTATCTCATAGCATAACTCCTACAGGGCAAGACTGAAGGCTTGAGGAAGTCTGCACGTGCAACCATGAGTTTAAATTCCTTCATCGCAGGATGTGAGTGAGGCTCAAATCAGCAAGGGTTGCTGTGACGCATGCTGTCATAGAGACTGAATACTGGGCAGCACGTGGGCTGGTGATGTAGGCAAGCTGCCTGCCTGCAGGATATGAGCTAGACATCCCTGCTAGGAAATCAGCCCTTGTAACTGCATCCTGTTCTGTACTGTTGATGCTTCCTGACAAAGACAGCAGGAATCATGTATTTAGTGTACAATGGGGGCCACACACAACTAGGAAACCCATTCTAAGACCAGATATGATATTAAAAAGAAGCTCAGCACAGGTAGCAGCAAATGCCTTTTCCACTTGAACCCTCTGATCAGATCATTCCGCTTCCCAGAACGCTTTGGATGTGAAGCAGCCTCACCCAGCCCCAAGCTAGGAGCCCAGCAGGAACATGGAAAGCATCAGCACACAGACTAGGGCTTGGAGTGACCCACTTGCTAGAAACAGGCAAGGACTGCAGAACACAGCAGGGGTTCAATTTTGCTAATGCTGTGTGGGATGTAAACCAGGCATAAGGGAACAGGGAAACAACACACGACAGGCTCAAAATAACAGTAATGCCAACTCATAAGATTCCTGATTCCCAAGTCAAATTAACCCTGACTAGTGGTCTCCTGATAGAGAGGGCAAATCTCAGGATTTTTTCTTCTGGCACATATAGAGAGCACAAAGCTGGTAAGTCTGTGAAGGAAGGGAAATCAAGGCCCCCATAGTGGGGCAGGGACTGAGGTGGCTGTGTGCATATGTGTCTGTGCATCTGCCCCTCAGTCTCAAGCCATGGCCCCCCCAGCCCTACTGCTGCCCCACAGAGTACCCTGCATCCTGCTAGAGTGTGCAGGGACCCCCACCCTCCTCGGGCTCCAAAGTCCCCAGCACACATACCTACAGCCCCCCACACCTTCACAAATAACACTCACCCCACCACACACACACACACACACACACACCCTCATCTCATGATTTGTATTCCAAATCTCTTGATTTTTAAGAGTTTCTCTCATGATTTTTGACACGGTTGGCAATACTGAAATAATTTACCTGTAGTAAGATAAGTCAGTATATTGCAATCACCAATCAGGCCAGGCAGCTCATTTAGCATGCCAAATACCCAAGTTAGAAAACTCAGGGCACATGACAGTATCACCCTCCCCATGGGCAGTGTGGGGGCTAGAGACCTGAGAAGTGAGGGCTTTGTGATATAGCATCACTTCTTTGCTCATAGCCTGATCCAACATCGTAAGTCCAAGCATGATGCTGTGGCACATAAGCCATGGATGAGAAGTGAGAAATTAGTCATATATAATACTGCCCTGCCCAGTCTTCCTCCAACCAGGACATGAGTCATGCCTAAGAAATGAGAACCTCAACCTGTGGAACAGCAACACAATCCATTTCCTTTGTTCAAGGGATGAGCCAGACATAAGTACTGGGAAATACTACACAGGTAATAAGCTAGCTCTCTACAGGTACAAGTCAGATCAATGCATGGGAAAGTGCCCCTGTCCAACTCCTGCATGCAGACAAGAATGGCCAGAGAGGAAGTCGGTGTAAATAAGTGCCACAGCCCTGTAATCAGAGAAATAAGAACAGAGACTCAGTACAAGCATGTTGCCACATAAAGTGAAGAGGCCCAAATTGGCTTCCAGCAAGGAGAGAGTTAACTCCAACTGCAGAGCTCAAACAGAATGATTTTAGTAGGGGAAGATTTCACCTTTAGAGCATCTTGTTCCCAGCATCCTCTCAGATTGCCCCAAAGCCATGAAGCTTAGAGAGGAGGAGGAGGGAGGGAAGTGATGAGAGTTCATGACCTTCCTTCACCAATGACTCCCAGCCCAAGCACAGGCTTCTGAGTATGAACTGCAGCTTGCAGCCTGGCACTTTAATAAGCAGATCACCTTATGGCTCCCCCTTCACACTGTTGTCCCTTTTCCTCAGAAGGTGGGTTGCTCAGCTGCCCCTGCAGTTTTTTCTGATGCAGGGAGGGCAAGTTATCCATAACAAGAGGAAATGTGTCCATGCCAAAGTTAGAAGGACTAGAAGGCTGGACTACCCTGCTTTCTGCAGCATCAGCCTCCTCCTGGAGCCTGACAGGTAACTCATTCGCATACACAGAGGTGAACTAGCTGTGCATCATCTTCAGACCACTCTCTGGGCCCTTCACTCACTTTTCAGACCATATGCCACACAGATGGTGCTTGAATTGCACTCTCTACATCAGTCACTCAGCTGTTTTAGACTCAAGGCACACTATAACTTTTCTGAATTTAGTGGTACCCAATTTGAAAATATAGTTATTACAGTGCAAAAAAATATCATCATGACTGGAAACAAATGAGAAGAGACATGCATAAATAACCATAATATTAAAATAATGCAACACTGACCCTAGTAGTGAGAACCACTGCTCTAGACAAATAAAATTATGACTCTGAACATCTCAAGCCTTTGGTGCATTTTATGCCTGAAACAATGTTATGATCGGCATAGAGATAAAGGGTCAGGTTCCCCTCCCACTCTGAAGATGCTCTAATGGCACATATGACCTTGTGTGTAAAGTTTAGACATTGGATTTTTTAATCCAAAGAAGATTCCTGCTTGGAAAATTTTTCCACAAAAATTTCCAATGCCCTAAATAGAGCGTGAGCCAATTTAGCATGTTTATTTGACTTGTATTTAGTAAACAAAACTAAAAAAGTACCCCCATGTTAATTTTATGTCCCAAAAGCCATAAGTATTTGAACTGAAATATTTGATTGGGGAAAAAACAAAATAACATTTAAACCATACTAAGTGTGCTGTACATTCAAACAAATTCAAAGCTTTCTGTTGAAAGAAATTATTTTTATTGGCATACTTTTAAAAATGTAAAGACAATACACAATAGCATGTACTTCCCTTACATTGTTTGTTTAAATTTAAGGGGAAAAAACGAAGGCACTGAAAACTGTTGACAATAACTTTAGCACAGCCAAGGAACTGTGCATATGCCATGGTTGTCCACTCATCTACTTCAACAGAGTTTAACTCTCGTCCGCTGAGGACATTGTGGCATCTCCAGTTTCACTGTCACTGTCTGGAGAGTCACTTGCACTACTTATTCGTTCCATTTCAGAATCAGATTGAGGCAAATCTGATTCAGAACTATTTGAAGCACATTCTCTTTTACTAAAGGATGGTTTTTCCAATGAGTCTATGGGCACGGGCAACTTATCATCACACTGCGTCTTCTTCACTAATTGTGCTTCTGACTAATTCTCCAGAAGCAAGAGATTGAAAAATAGAGACAAGCATAGCAGTGCGTTCATTTGTTAGTCTGTTCCTCTTTTTAGCCTTGATTGAGCTGAAAGCCTTCCAGTTCCATTCCCGAGAAGCTGCTCTTGGTGGAATGCTTAGGATCCTTAGAGCATAGTTTCTCAACCTGTGGTACGCATACCCCTGGGAGTACGCGAGACCCAGGCAGGGGGTATGCAGGTACCCCAACACTCTCTCTCTCTCACCCTCTTTTCCTCTCTCTCTCTCTCTCACCCCTTCCTTCTCTCAAAACCATGGCAAAAGATTTGGTGTGCTGCACATTGCGTGGCGCTTTAAATTCCCCAGTAATAATTTGGCATTCAGCCCTCTTAGCTTCCACCAACATCACCTCCAGCCCAGGTACATACTTGAGTTGTGCACCCCTGGTGTAAAGGTGGCAACCCCAGCCACACCAGATCAGACATCTGTCATACCATGGCCTTATATACCCAGGCCTTCTCCCAACATATGGCACACATTAGTCTATAAATATAAAATCCCCTGGAAAATTGAATGTTGGGGTATTTACTAGAATTTTCAGAAGTTAAAGGGGTACGTACTACTTAAAAGGTTAAGCAACACTGCCTTAGAGCTATCCTGGACAACAGCTGGGTGTTACAGTATCCCTTCCACCATGTGAGAGGAAACATTCTCTGCTGCCCACCAAAGGATGTCTTTGCTCCAAAGTTTTTTCTTGTGTGTGGTACTTGGCAATGTATGTCATCACGGCTACTTTGTCAACGTTAGTGACATTCTTAGCTACTTCCATAATTATAATCAAGAGTGATAGATAATGCATCTTCTGATAAATGTTGCCTTCTGTGTTGAGATCCAAAAGGTTTGCTGCCATATAGATTTCATAGACATTAGGGCTGGAAGGGACCTTGGAAGATCATCGAATCCAGCCCCCCTCCCAAATGGCAGGAAGTCAGCTGGGGTCATAGGATCCCAGCACAATAAGTATCCAAATTTCTCTTGAAGGTGTTCAATGTAGGTGCTTGAACCACCTCCGATGTCAGGCTGTTCCAGACCTTGGGGTCTCAGACAGTAAAGAAATTCTTCCTTATGTCCAGCCTGAAACGATCTTGTAGTAGTTTATGACCATTTGACCTCGTCATCTCTTGGGGTGCTCTGAGGTCAGAGCAAACATTCCCCCAAGTACTGGTGGTCACCCCGATAAACTTACAGGTGGCCATCAGATCACCCCTGAGCCTGCACTTTTCCAGGCTAATGAGCCCCATGGCTCTCAGCCTGTCGTCGTAAGGTCTGTTTTCCTGACCTCTGATCACGTGCGTGGCTCTTCTCTGGACTCTCTCAAGCTCCTCCGCATCCTTTTTGAATTGTGGAGCCCAAAACTGGAGGCAGTACTCCAGCTGCAGCCTCACCAAGGCTGAGTACAAGGGGAGAATGACATCCCGGGATTTGATTGAGAAGCATCTATGGATGCAAGCCAGCGTTTTGGTCGCTCTTGTAGCCGTAGCATCACACTGCAGGCTCATGTTCATCTTGTGGTCAATGATGACCCCCAAAGTCTCTTTATTCTGTAGTGCTAGCCAGCATAGCACTGCAGAGCCTATAAGGGTGCAGCAGGTTTTTCCTCCCAAGGTGGAGAACCTTGCATTTTTCAGTGTTAAACACCATCAGGTTCTCGTCCAACCATTTGCTGAGCTTGTCCAGGTCAGCCTGGATTGTCCTCCTGTGTTCAGGTGTGGACGCTTTGCCCCAGTGTTTGGTGTCATTGGGAAACTTGGCCAGTCCGCTTCTGACTCCAATGTCCTCATCATTAATGAAGATGCTGAACAATATCAGTCCAAGGACAGACACTTGGGGGACCCCAATGGTCACAGGACACCATGATGATTGACTTCCATCAATTACTACCTTCTGGGTCCGACCATGGAGCCAATTTTCCAGCCAGTGGATCATGGTGGACCCAAGGCCACAATTGGCCAGTTTCACCAAGAGGTGATCATGGGTGTAGCAGGGCACTAGGGTGCTTGCTACTGGAATCGGAGAGTGCAGACTTAGCTGTCAGTCAGCAGGGCAACACAGCAGGAGGTTGCCAAGGCAACTGACTGGGTCAGGTGACTGAAAGGGGGCAGGGCCTGGCCTTTATAAACAGCCAGGCCTAGGCCAGAGAGTCAGTTCCCCTCTGACAGGTTGAGAAGCAGGAGCTCTGCTGCAGAGCAGAGCTGCCTGAGCATCTGCGTGTTGACGGGATGGAGAGGCCTTTATCACGGAGGCTTGATGGAGAGCCAGGGTGGCGCAGAACGTTATAGCCAGTAGGCTGATTTTGTGTTACAGCCGGTGGGCTCAGGGCTTTATGTTTGTTGTTGTAATGTTTGTGTAACACCGGAGGACCAGGTGAGGCTATAAGGGGATGGTGGAGGCCTCATTAGGAGCGCCCCAGTAATGTGGGGTGTTCCTGGCACCACAGAGGGTGCAGTGTTTTGGGGTGTTCTAACCCCGGCGTGGCAGTATTGGAGAGGGCCCAGATGGGCAAGACCCAGAGAAGGGTCTGGGGCCAAGTAAGGCTTAAGCTGCCTGAGCCCCAATTGAGAGAAACCCTGAGAGGGCACAGTATTTGGGTGCCAGAGGGAAGGCACAGCAGTGTGGCGCCAGGGTGGAACTGCGTTTGGGGGTGTGTTGACCCCAGCCCTGTGTGGGCAATAACTGGAGAAGCCTGAGCAGGGCATAAGACCTGCGAGGAGGGTCAAGGGGGCCAGGCATGGCTACACGCCACCTGAGCCCCAACCACGGGAAGCGCGGGCGACGAAACCCCACTGTGGGGAACCTACTGTGGGAAGCGCGGGCGACGAAACCCTAGTGGGGGTAATCGGGGTGCAGGAAGCGCGAGACAGAGGCCTCAGTGTGGGCAAACACAAGAGGCACAAGCATAGGCCCCAGAGAGGGTGTGAGTATGCGAGGCCGTGGGGAATGTGGAGAGACAAGGCCCGAGTACGGGCAACGGGAGACAGGCCCCAATGGGGCACAGCCCGTAAGGGAAAAGACCCGAAGGGGGGGCGCAAAACCATTGAGAAGCCTGAGTACAGGTGGATGTGTGGGTAAGAGCCTGGAGAGGGCGCATACAGAGAGTAGCCCCAGGAGAGGGCGCGTACAGAGAGTAGCCCCAGGAGAGGGGAGCAAGCCCATTGAGAAGCCCGGTGAGGGCGAGGGGCGCGTACGGAAAGAAGCCCCAGCAGAGAGGCGCGTATGAGAGTGAACGGATTGAGCCCAGGGAAAGTGGACATTAGGGCGGAGGTCTTTGGCAGGATCTCTAGGGAAAGTATATAGGCAAGACAATGTCTGGAAGTACTGCGAGGCTTGGGGCATGCTACAGGGGAGGTAGGAGGCACACGACACCCATAGGCTTAGGGCACCAAATTCATCTGGTACAGAGCTGGGACCGGTAGAGTAAGAGCACTGGGTCCAAGGGGCCAAGTAAGGCAGCCTCCCATTAATCTTAGAGAAACAGCAAAGTCGTGGCGGGCGAGAAAGAGGGTGCTAGATCGGCAACTTGGCACGGTAGGGGCGCCAGGGGAGATCACGGCCACTCCTAGGTCCCACGCTGTGACAATGGGATACCGGATCGAAGGCTTTTTTTGAAGTCAAGATATATTACATCAATCTTTTCTCCCTTGTCCAGATGATAGGTCACCTGGTCATAGAAGGAAATGAGATTGGTCAAGCAAGACCTACCCACAACAAACCCGTGCTGGCTATCCCTCAGGATGTTGGCGTCGGCCAGTCCATTAAGGATGGCCTCTTTAATAAACTTTTCTAAGATCTTCCCCAGGATAGAAGTCAGGCTGATGGGCCCATAGTTAGCTGGATCCACTTTCCTCTCTTTCTTGAAGATTGGAAGAAGGACGATGTGGTTCCTGTCTTTGGGCACTATACCAGAGTGCCAGGAGTTTTCAAAGATCCATGCCAGGGGCTGGGCTATGATGCTTGCCAGCTCCTTGAGTACCCTGGGGTGCAGACTGTCAGGGCTGGCTGACTTGAAAGTATCCAGCCTCTCAAGGTGTTCCTTCACAAGGTCAGCATTGATGGTGAACTGAATGAAAACAAAACTCAGATCTTAGTAAACATTTGTTTTACTACTACTACTTTTTTTGGATAGAGGTGAAGGCAAAATCTCAGTTAGATTTTCATTCAGTTGTCTGAATATCTCTGGAATATTTGAAAGGTTTGGTGCATCTCCTTCAAGTTTCTTGATAGCCACTGAAACTGGTAGTAGCAAACTGAATGCTCCTTGAACTCAAACCCAGAATACATTGTTGTTGAGAATCTGCTTCCAAATGGTCATGGGAATAATCAGGGATACTGTGTCATCTATTGAAGCACACTGCAAACAGTTCTTTGTGTGCAGCAAACAATGTAAACACTTTGTAGCTGAGCCCCGCCTAGTTTCTCCTGGCAATAAAAGTGCACTTTCCTTCCCTTGCTTCTCTGTCTGTAATTTCTTCAAAGTCTGATTAGCAACATGATGATGGTTGACATGTTACTGTCACAAATCACTTTGCAGTTTGCCAATATTCTCTTCAATGTATTCACACTTACCATGTCCTTTGCCAGAAGATTCAACCCATGAGGATGCAGTTCAACAAAGATAAATGTAAGGTACTCCACCTAGGAAGGAGGAATCTCCAACACACCTACAGGTTGGGGGATGTCCTCCTCAGCAGCTCAGAGGCTGAAAGAGATCTTGGAGGCATAGCTGACTCCAAGATGAACATGAGCTGGCAGTGCAACAAGGCCAGTCGCACCTTGTCATGTATTGGCAGAAGCATGACTAACAGATTGAGTGATCCTTCCCCTCTGTGCAGCACTAGTCAGGCTGCAGTTGGAGTACGGTGTCCAGTTTTGGGTACCGCACTTCAAGAGGGATACGGAGGATCTGGAGAAGGTTCAGAGGAGGGCCACTCGCATGATTAGTGGTCTCCATGAAAGACCCTATGAGAGAAGATGGCTGAGGGGTGACCTGGTAGCCACCTATAAATTTATCAGGGGAGGACAGCAGGGAATTGGGGATGCACTGTTTTCCAGAGTGCCCCACGGAGTAACTAGGAATAACGGGTGCAAACTAGTGGAGAGTACATTTAAGTTAGACATTAGGAAGAATTTTTTTACAATAAGGGTGGCCAGAGTCTGGAATGGGCTTCCAAGAGTGGTGGTGCTGTCACCTAACTTGGAGGTTTTCAAGAGGAGGCTTGACAATCACCTGGCTGGGGTCGTCTGACCTTGGTCGTCTTTCCTGCCAGGGGCAAGGGGTCGGACACAATGTTCCATCGTGGTCCCTTCTGGCTCTATAATCTATGAGCAAGACAGTCAAATACTATTAAATAAGGATACTTTCCTCTTTAATATTTTTGTCATGCAATTTTCATGTTACTCTCATTATCAGTTATAAGGGCTTGTGCCCTGGAGGGACCTGCACTTTCAATCTCTTCACTCAGTAATTTAGCTATGTATTCACCTATATGACAAGACGATTTGGTAGCAATTGCTTTCAGGAATATTGGTTCAAGTGTTACTAACATAATGCTCAATAAATTATTTCCTTGTATATCAGTCCATCCATCTGACATCAGAGTCAGTGATTCTGCTGACCAATCCTCTGAATAACCATTTGAGTTTGTTTGAATTCTGTCATACTCTGTATTTAAGACAGAATGTGATAAGCAATAACATGACGGTAAGTTATAGGATGGGAGAGTTAGTTTGTAATGTTCCTTCCAGTATTAATTATCAGTTATGGAAAGAGGTGTACTACTTGCAAATATACCTTGAGCTAGTGTCTCGCATGCTTTTTCTTGATCTTCTTTTGACATTTTGTCCACAAACCTTGATAAAAAGCTTGACTGTCTTGAACTGCTACTCATGGTGGATCATATATCTGGTGACAGGATCTTAAAAGCGAGAATCTTGCTGCTTCTTCCCCCAGACCTGGCACCTCAACATTTTCACTTTCCGTTTTTTGCAAATTCGCTATTCCACTTGAGCTACCAAGTTCCTGCAACAAAAGGGGGAAAAGATTTTTAATTGTAGCCTATTTTAGTCTGGCCTCATCCATCAAAAGAAGGAGAAGCAGCAGGGAGCTTGCTTCCCCCCTCCCTGCCGGAAAGAACACTGTGCTGCTCAACTTGCTGCTCAGTTGCCCTGCGACTGCAGAGCCAAAGGGAAGTATAGCCCGGCCTCTGCCATTGACCAGAGGACTAAGCTTGCACTGCTGGGTTGAAATACTTAACTATTTATATGTAATTTAAAAAAAAAAAAAAATTATTGTTAAGCCTAAGCCACTTTGGGTGCTTAATGCAAGCAGAAAAAGCAGGATACAAGTCTTTTAAGTAAATAAATAGTCCAGAGTTGCATTAACAATTTTTATAATTATAATGTTTTAAAACAATATAGGTGTTATTTTATACTGTGTGGTGTTTAACATATTAATTTGTTTACTTACATAGGATTCCTGAAGTAGACTTTTCTCAGATTATGTTGTTCCACCACTTGGTTGTATTAGCTTTATGTATATGGCTTGTACTCTTTCGGGACAGTTTCTATATGTTATTAAATGTTTCTTCATTCTCACTGCATGGTTAGCATATTTTTGCTCCCAATATTGACATCTACCAACTTTCTTCCTTCCTTCAGTGGCTTGAACTTCACTATAATGATGCAACAGGCTTGTTTTTTTTCTGATTAGGCATTATTATGCCTTCTTCAAACCAACAGCATTAAAAAGGTAACAGATCTTATGCAAACACTTCCAACTTCCCCAATTCAGGAAAAGAAATGAGAGACTGCTCTGTGTGTTTGCTGAACTGAAAGTGAATAAAAAAATTAATCAGTTTTAGTTTTGGTTTGGTTTTCACTTACAGTCTGAGATGAAATAACAATTTTAGCTTTGGTTTTGATTTGACCTGCACAGCCAATTAAGTGAATTCATAACTTGATTTTTGGTTTGTATTATTATGTGAGTGTATTTACCCTCCTGTTTACAAATTAATAAAACATACACACGCATATATATCCCTAGGAAGTGAGAGAGAGAGAAAATATATACATATACACAAATATACATATACTCCCTCTCTCTAGGAATCATCACCAGAAAAATAATTACAGTTTTGAAACTGCCAAGCTTGCCTAATATTGTATAGGAAACCATTCATTGTTACTAATGAACTTTATGAAACAATGAATTTTTAGAAATGGAAAATTTCCCAAGGGAAATTAAAGCACTGGAAAATTTTCCATTTTGGAATATTTTCCACCCCACATCTCTGCTGCTGGCCTATGAGGACTTGCCAAGCAGGGAAAAAGCAGAGGTACTGATGGGAGCAGAGAATAAGTATGTGATGGGCTGAGGGCCTGAAGCCAGTCCCAGCTCAGGAATCAGCATGCATGAGGATGCCAAGAGCAAGTGGCTCTGGCTGAGCATAAATCAAGATGGGCATGTCTGCTGACCTCAAGAGCAGAGCACTCACCAAGGCAAGACACGGATTAGCCCCAGAAATGCAGCAAGAAGAGAGAGCTGAGGAGACAGCAGGAGAGAAGAGAACTAAGCAGGGGTTGACCCCCACACCCTGATGTTCCCTAAAAATGATTGGGGGAGGGGAGTGAGATGGAACAACAAACTTGAACTCACTGCAGGCTACAGGAAGTCATAGGCAGACCTCAGCAGTATTTTGGACTGATTGAGTGGGCTCTATATTGTACTGTCTGCTAGAAGAGGAAAAAAAAGCCAGCGACTCCCACAGAGAAATATGACTGAGTTCTTAGGAGTGAGTTCCTGAGTGCATATGGGGAACCTGAGAGTCAGAGAATGGGAGCAGCAAGAGTAGCTCTTACAAGTCCTGAAGCATCATTCATTAGTAGTTGTAACACCATGCGACCCTAGATGGAAGAGGCAGTAGCATGGCAAATTGTCACTGGCACCTGAAAAATCTGTGGGGTGAACTAATGATGGTGACTGTTTATAAACTCACTAGGGGGGACCAGAAGGGTTTAGGGGAGACACTGTTTCCCCTAGCACCCCCTGGCATGACAAGGAACAATGGACACAAATTATTAGAGAGTAGATTTAGATTAGATGTCCGCAAGAACTACTTCACAGTTAGGGCGGCTAGGAGCTGGAACCAACTTCCAAAGGAAGTGGTGCTGGCTCCTACCCTGGGGATCTTTAAGAAGAGGCTTGATGCCTACCTGGCTGGACTCATTTGAGTCCAGTTTTTCTCTCGCCCAGGCGGGGGTTGGACTTGAAAATCTACAAGGTCCCTTCCAACCCGACTTCTATGTTTCTATGAATGAAGCAGAGACAGGACATAACTCCAGTCCTTCCCCCTCTGAGCCGTGCTTTCCTCTACAGGGATGGCTATGAAAGCCAGGGGAGCAGAAGCACAGCTGAAAGCAAAGGATGGGGGCAGAGAGGGTGGGGGCAGGAGGGAAATTTATGCATCACGCAAAAATACGAGTGCGGGAGGAATTTTGCAATTACTCCATCTTTGGCCTCATTCCAGAGTCCCAGCAAACACTTGTACACCCATCACCTTGTGTGCACAGGGAATCAGAGAAAGGTAGGGCTGAAAGAGACTTATAGAGGTCATCCAGTTCAACCTCCTGCTGGAGGAAGGATCATCTTTATATAAATCCTGTCTAACATGTTGCTACATCTACGCAAATCAGCCTTGTTGCACAGCTACAAAGCATATTGCCCAAAGACACCATAAGCACCCTAATCTACACCACAGGTAAAGCAGGAGACCAAGGGATGTCAGTGTCCCACTGCTGCAAAGCTTCTTAAAAGGAACTTGAGAGATGCAAGGAAGAGGAACATGTGTTCCTGCTGCAGAAGGCAGAACATGTCCCCAGGTCTGTACCAATCTGACCATGGGATAACAATTCTTTTCTGATCCCAAATGTACCCACCAGGATGACCCTGAGGGCAGAAGCAAGACCCTACAACTAAGAATCAAGTCAAGTGTGCATGCAGCTCTGCATCATTCTTCTGTTGCTGAATATGGTCTTTCCCAATATCTGCCTGCCCTGATTACAGAGCTCTTATTGCCTAGCAATTGTGATGAAGCAGGGGGATGCTCCTGGGCTTCCATCTGTTGCAGTTTACAGAGCACTCCAGCCATGGCTATTCCTAAACATTCCTGACTAATGCTCATTCAACCTCTTCTTGGACACCTCTAATGGCAATGCAACCACAACATCTCTAGGCAGTCTATTCCACTGCCTCACCACTCTAACAGTGAAGTCCTTCCCCACCTCCGAGATCCAATCTAAGCCTATATTCCTGCAACTTCAGGCCACTGGTATGTATTCTACTCTGCAGCAACAGAAAAAAAAAAATGTTCTCCCTTTTCTTTATAGTATCCATTCAGATACTTGAAGACTGCTATTAAATCTCCTCCTAAATTGCAAGAGGTAAGCTAGTTGCCTGCAGGACAAGCTGGGCCCTCCATTTGGGCCTTTGTTGCTCAATGCCTCACACACACTACAGCAGCTCCCAGCCTTTACCTCTTGTGCCTTGTTCCTGCCTAGCCACTACCTTGGACCCCAATACCTTGCTCCTGCTTATCACAGTGTGTGTTCTGGACTCCTCAGTACCCAACCTCTGGCCTAGTCCCCAAGCTTGGATATCACTATGGACTAGGAACATAAACTCAGACTCCCTGGTTCTGACTGCTTTATGCCACCTCAGCCCCTAATCTGGATTTCCAGACTCAGATACTGATTTAACCCCATGCTCTTTAAGATTGCTTATGCCTCAATCCTAACAGTTTGAGCAGCCACACAAGGATCCTTCCCCTACAGTCTCAGGGAACTACTTGACTACCCCCATATAGACTCCTGTTCTCCCTGCACCACTCCCCTCTACAATGGGTGTTTTGATTGCTAGCCTGCAGAACCATCAGGCCCAAGAAGAATCAAATAAGTAGGGGTGGAAGGATCCCCAATAGGTCCAAACCTCTGCCTGAGGCAGGGTAATCTCTGTCCCAACCATCCTATTCAAAGTAGGCACAAAAAGCAGCTCTTAAGTTGAAGGAGGAAAGTGTGGCCCTCTGGTTTGCTTGACTCTGATATCTTAGCTTCCTAACTGCTTGCTCCTAGACCTTGCCCTCAGATTGACCACCTGGGTCCCTGATCTGGTTTGTCCTTGGACTCTGCTCACTCATCCTGCCCCTGGTTGGCATCTCAACCCCTGAGTGACTCCAGACCTGACTGCCCACATGGCAGTTTGCCAGCACCCCTATTTGGTGAAGAAGGTCCAGCATGGAGCCTAATCTCCTGCCAGTACCCTCAGACCTATGCACTTTGGATAGTACAACTCAGGGAGACCCACAGATAAAGCAGCACTAGCTAAACTACCTTTCCTTTGCCCAACAAACCCTGGAAGACAGGGCACAGCAGCTGCAGGATATAAATGAATCCCTCCACTCCAAGACAATGTACCACCAGAAGAATAATCAGTGGTAGTATGAGGAACCACAATGGCTATGGGAAGAGACTGTTGTGCTCCAGGCCCATTCCATGGAGTCAGAGAAGTAGGGCTGGCAGGGATCTCAAGAGGTCCTATAGTTTAACCTCCTGCCTAAGGCAGGATCATCCCTATCCGAACCATCCCACACAACCATAATCCAAACTCTATATAAGACTACTGTCAAACCTGATGCAACATAAACCTAACACCCTAACCTGCCACAGGTAAAGCAGTGTAACAATGGCAGCCAATGCCCTGCTTCTATGAAGTGTATGCTCAAGAGGTCCCAGGTAGATGGCCATGCCCCCTGCTCCCTCTTAACTACAAAGGCAGGCAGAAAAACTCACAGTCCATACTGAGCTGACCATAAGGTAAAATTCCTTCCTGAATCCTAATCTGTCGATTGGTTAGACCCCAAATATAGGTGCAAGACCCTCTAGCCAGGAGCCTCCAGCTTTGGCCCCAAGAGAAGCATTGGCACACCCCAGTCAAAGTCCCCAGCCCTGGGGACCCAATGCCTCTGAGGCAGCTTTAAAAAAATCATAATATACAGCAGAACAGGGGGCAGGTGGTCAGGAGCAACCAGACACCCAGAAGCATGGAAATATCCATGGTAGAACACAGGCATAGCTACACTATAATCATCCCCAACCAGTGGCTATCCAACCTCTTCTTGTAGACTCCCCATCACTGGAGGTGTTCAACTTCCCTAGGCAGTCTATTCCCCTGCCTCGCTATTCAAACAGTGACATTCTTTTTCCTGTCTAAACTTACTTTGCTACAACTTCAAGCATTTGGTCTAGGCCATCCACTCTGCAGCAAGAGAATAAAAGGTGCTTTCCCTCTTCTTTATGGCAGCTGTTCAAGTATTTGAAAACTGCCATCAACATGTTTCCTCTTAAACATCTCTTCTGCAAGCTAAAAAGCACCTTTTCCTGTGCCCCATTCCCATTACCCAGAAGGTACAATGGGGACTGCAGCAGAACCAGACCCCAGAGGTGACCATGATGCCCCCTGGTGACTAAGGAACTACTGCTCCACTCTGGGTCTTTGGAGTCTTCCTTTTTTTCTACCTCACCTGCACACCTTGATGTATTTTATAATACTTAGAGAGGCTGTCCCAAGGTCCCAAAGTGGGTCTCAGTCACTCTGCTGTCTATTGTCCATGTGCCTGGCTAGCACCAGCCTCTCTGGTGCCAAATTGTGGCCCTCCTGGCCACAATCCCTTAGGGGCAGTAATTGTGACTTCTGTTCTCCCCCGTAGCTATGCCTATGCCTCACAGGTGTTATTCAATTCATGTACCAGCTTGTATAGATTACAGTCCTCCTGGCCATAGCCCCAGGTCACCCTAGCTGCTGGCTTTTAGCCCAATCCCACCTCCTCTGGCCTGGCTTCAGCCTCTCCTCTGTTGTGCCTCACTCTCTCAGGGCACAAGCTCTGGCCCTCTCAACTCTAGCCTGCCCCTTTCCCTTGCTCTCAGGGTGTAGGCTCTGGCCCTCTCAGCTCTAACCTGCCCTGTGTTGTTCACACACTGTCTCACCCTTTTGTGGGGCATAAAACCCTGAATGTCCTCAGGCACCCTGGTGTGTGGCCCCCAGTCCTCCCCAACAGCCACAATTTGGTCTTCTGGTGTTAAACATAAACACAAATATAAGCAACCACTTCAATTAAAAATTATCCACACTCTGGGTCCAAGCCATTACTTCCCCCTTAGCTGTCTCTATCCAGCTCCCCTGGGTAGGTTGGGTTTCCATGGGCTGGTTTCCTGAAGCCTCTCTCATAGGAGCACCCTCCCCCTGCAGCCTAGTGTCAGACTGCTCTCCTTGCTCCAAGCACTGAGTTTATATGCCTCTGAGCACCTCCCTGTCCAGTCAGGTGGCTCCTCAGCCACTGTCCTCTGCTATAGCCCCACCACAAAAACTTATCCAGCTTCAATTTCCACTAAAAGCAAGAGGAGGCTCTGGCTCCTTGTCACAGCAACCAGTGGCATTCTTGGGGGTTCCTTATCCAATATCACCTTTTGTTCTTAGCCCAACCTACTCCGGTGATCAGGTGAAGTGAGCCTTGTCATAAGTCTCCTGATGGGGATGCTCTGAATTGGGCCTCCCTGCTGGCAGAAGAGAATAGTCCTATTCTATGGGACTAGGAGGCATTCCTTTGGAAATTCTCCATTGTTTGGGGAGCCCCACCAGGCCCTGATAGTGGAATATGCATTAAGGAACCTTCACCAAGAGTAGGATACTACTCCCACATGCACATCTCATTTCTGCTGCTATGCAGCAGACACCCACTGTAGCCCAGCTTTACCAGTTCTGGTGGGGTCTGCAGGAAAAGGTAAAAACAAACTGGCATTGGGTGGAACCACCCGCAGGTGCCTTTGTGCACCTGACAATCCAAATAGCCTGCCATCTCTAGGAGTGGAAGGAAGAAAAATGGTATTCGCTACCCCTCTGGTTCCTCATCCTGCTGCTGTTATTCCCAAACTTACGAAGATTGATTGGAGATGTCATAATTTTACCCCAGATTAACAGGAGCAACACCAGTCTCTGTGGTGGAGGCTTCAAGTGTATCCACTGCCCTGAGAGCAAGGACAAGGGAAATAAGCCACCCTAGACCCAGTAAGGGGGGTGGCTTCCTTCACTCTCTCAATAATGGCGATGTGCAGCAAACTGGACTCTTGGACACCTTGAATGGTAGTGGTCACACCCCACAAGTTCTGTCACAGCAGTGGTCCAATAAAGGACAGCGATTATAGGTGGCTCACTCTTTGCATCTGGCCATATAGAGTGGGAAACCACCAGCCTGAAAATCCATGGTCATTGTAGATGCTGTGCATTGGGGCAATCCATTCTCTGCATAATCCCTTGATTCTGGGATTCCCTTGGCTTGCTACCACATCTGCCTGTTCCCGTGGAAAACCCAAGAAGTTCACTTTGATTCCATTTAACGCTGACAGCACTTCCTGAAACCTGGGGCAGGCAACTGTCCTGGAATTCAAGAAGGGATTCTGACCACTGCAGCTCCCCAGGGGAGCTCAGCCTTGTGAAGCCATACACAGCCAGCCCTGGAAATACCAGGATTACGCTGATATATTCAAGAAAAAACCTAGAAATTCTTCCCTCCTCCCCCACCCAATACTGGTGGTCCTGGGGTTCACAAGAAAGTCAACCTCATTAGCTACCCCGCCACCCCCATCCTATTCATAAAAAAGAAGGATGGTAGTCTCTGCCTCTGTGTAGATCATCAGGCCCTGAACCAGGTTGCTATCTACAATCAGTTTCTCTTCTCTCTCATAGATTTCATAGACATTTGGGCTGGAAGGGACCTCGGATGATCATCAAGTCCAGCCCCCTGCCCCAGGGGCAGAAAGTCAGCAGGGATCATAGGATCCCAGCAAGATAAAGATCCAGATGTCTCTTGAAGGCATTCAAAGTAAGTGTTTGAACCATCTCTAGCAGCACTCTATTCCAAGCCTTGGGGGCTCGGACAGAAAAGTAGTTCTTTCTTATGTCCAGCCTGAAACGGTCCTGAAGGAGTTTGTGACCGTTCGACCTTGTCATCCCTTGGGGTGCTCTGGTGAACAGACGTTCCCCCAGGTCCTGATGAGCACCCTGATAAACTTACAGGTGACCATCAGATCACCCCTGAGCCTACACTTTTCCAAGCTGAAAATTCCCATGACTCTCAGCCTCTCATCATAAGGTCTGTTTTCCTGACCTCTGATCATGCGCGTGGCTCTCCTCTGGACTCTCTCAAGCTTCTCCACATCCTTTTTGAATTGTGGAGCCCGAAACTGGATGCAGTACTCCAGCTGCAGCCTCACCAAGGCCGAGTACAAGGGGAGAAGGACATCCTGGGATTTGCTTAAGAAGCATCTATGGATGCAAGCCAGTGTTTTGCTCGCTTTACTAGCTGCAGTATCACATTGAAGGTGCACGTTCATCTTGTGGTCAGTCATGACCACAGTCCCTTTCATCCGTACTGCTAGCCAGCATAGCACTGCTGAGCCTATAAGCATGGTGCAGGTTTTTCCTCCCAAGGTGGAGAACCTTGCATTTTTTGGTGTTAAACACCATCTGGTTCTCATCCACCCATTTCCTGAGCCTGTCAAGGTCAGCCTGGATTGCCCTCCTATCCTCAGATGTGGACGCTTTACCCCATAGTTTGGTGTTGGCAGTGAACTTGGCCAGTCCACTTCTGATACTAACGTCCACATCATTAATGGAGATGTTGAATAGTATAGGCCCAAGGGCAGAGCCTTGAGGGACCCCACTGGTCACAGCGCACCACGATGATTGACTTCTGTCAACCACCACCCTCTGGGTCCGACCATGGAGCCAGTTCCCCAGCCAGCAGATCGTGGTGAGGCTGAGGCCGCAGTTAGCCAGTTTTGCTAAGAGGTGATCATGGGATACCAAATCGAAGGGTTTTTTTTAAGTCAAGATATACAACAATCTCTTCTCCCTCGTTCAGGTGATAGGTCACCTGGTTGTAGAAGGAAATAAGATTGGTCAAGCAAGACCTACCTGGAACAAACACGTGCCGACTAGCCCTCAGGAGCTGCTCAGTTAGACTAAAAACTGCCTGTGTATGCACTAGACTCTACTTCCAGGAAGCATATAACCTGGTATGAATCAGTGCTGGTGATGAATGAGGGCAAACCATCACACACCCCAAATACAGTTTGGACTTGGTACAAACACTTTGAGTATTTAGTTATGCCCTTTATGCTCACCAGTGGTCCAGCTAAATTCCAGCACTTCATCAATGATATACAAATGGGACCTCTTGGACCACTTCGTTATAGTCTACCTGGATAACATTTTAATCTTCTCAGAAGACCCTCACCCTTGTGTGTCTGGGCAGCGTTGAAGAGGTTACACCAACATGGCCTCTTCCCAAAGCTGGAAGAAATGTGCCTTTGACCAAGCCTCCACTGGGGTTTTATTTCATCCCAAAAGGACATAAAAATGACTTTAGGCTGCAGCCTCAAGTAGGGTGGCTATTAAGCTACCTCAAGAATAAAGGACACCACCATGAACACTGTGCGCCTTCTGAGACTGGGGGGTCACAGCAAGTTCCCACAGGCAGCACCGTCGGTGGCAAGTTCCTGCAGGCAGCTGCGGTAGTGGTGTCAGTGGTGGGGGTGGGGGGGCAAGTGGTGAAAAATAGAGGACATAGAGGCATCCGGTTTCATATCAATAGGAGGACAGAGGACCAGACTGTCCTCTATAAAACCAGACAAATAGCCATCATAGCCTCAAGCCTGAGACCTAAGCCTGGCAGCACACCCACTCACCAGGGACCCAGGTTTCCAGTTCCCCATGGAACAATGAGGATTTTTCTCTTTAAGAAGAGCAAGGGGGGGAAAACAGCAGGTTTCCCCTTGCAGACAGGCAGAGTCCCAACCTTCAAGGGGCACCATGTCATGTACCTGGCAGCCAGGCAGCATAGGGAACAGCTCCCTACAGGTAAGTGGGGGGGATTGAGGTGCCTATATTGAGGGAGTTGGGCAGCAGTGGCATAGTGCTGGAGGCCCAGGGTGGGAATGTGGGACCACAGGGCCTGAGCAGGGAGTGGGATGGAGCTGTAGGAGGCTGATCTGGGGTGCAGTGTAGGGGCTGACTCCCTGCTGCTACATGCACTGCTGGAAGTGGCATGAAAAGGCACAAACCTCCTAGACCTGTGCACAGGGCAGAGGCAAATGCAGACTGGCAGCTGCAGTCAGGACTCCCTGCCCTACTGCTCCCCCCCAAGGCCTCTGCAGCCCAGTGGGTGGGACCCAGTGGGGGAGGCTTAGTGCCACTGGGAGCCCAGTGCTGCCATGCAAGGGACCCCACACCTGCCTGGCAGCAGCACAGATAGCAGTGCCCAGTTGTACCCCCTGCTGCTGCTGGGTGGGCAGAGAGGGCCTGGCCATGGTGGCACAAGATGCCCAGCAGTGGCATGGAGTTTCCCCACCCCACTCTGCTCTCCTGTGCTAGGTTCCACCCCTGGGCTATGGAGGCCCCTTGGAGAGATGGCAGCAGGGGAGAGAGCCCCAAACCTGCAGCAGGCAGCCCATAGCTGCCTCCACCCCACAGGTTCCTCTCCAACCATGCTGCCTGTGGGCCAGGGGATGCTGGGCTCCGCGCTTTGCTTTGACTGCAGCAGGCACCACCTCCCATCTGTAGCAGCCAGGGCTCAGGTGCTGTGGACCTGGGTCCCTGGCCCTGTAGTTTTGGCAGGGCTGGGACAGAGGGCAGTGTAGGGCAATGGCATGAGCAGGGCACCCACTGGCATATCAGGGCTGCTTAATGGTCGCACCCAGAGAGTCGTGGTGGATGGGTCGGTTTCGACCTGGAAGAGTGTGGGCAGTGGGGTCCCGCAGGGCTCGGTGCTTGGACCGATACTCTTTAATGTCTTCATCAGCGACTTGGACGAGGGGGTGAAATGTACTCTGTCCAAGTTTGCAGATGACACTAAGCTATGGGGCGAAGTGGACACGCCGGAGGGCAGGGAACAGCTGCAAGCAGACCTGGACAGGTTAGACAAGTGGGCAGAAAACAACAGAATGCAGTTCAACAAGGAGAAATGCAAAGTGCTGCATCTAGGGAGGAAAAATGCCCAGCACACCTACAGCCTAGGAAATGACCTGCTGGGTGGCATGGAAGTGGAAAGGGATCTTGGAGTCCTAGTGGACTCCAAGATGAACATGAGTCGGCAGTGTGACGAAGCCATCAGAAAAGCCAATGGCACTTTATCGTGCGTCAGCAGATGCATGACAAATAGGTCCAAGGAGGTGATACTTCCCCTCTATCGGGCGCTGGTCAGACCGCAGCTAGAGTACTGCGTGCAATTCTGGGCGCCGCACTTCAAGAAGGATGCGGATAACCTGGAGAGGGTCCAGAGAAGGCCACTCGTATGGTTAAGGGCCTGCAGTCCAAGCCCTACGAGGAGAGATTAGAGAAACTGGACCTTTTCAGCCTCCGCAAGAGAAGGTTGAGAGGCGACCTGGTGGCTGCCTATAAGTTCAGTCAGGGGGGCACAGAAGGGAATTGGTGAGTATTTATTCACCAAGGCGCCCCCAGGGGTTACAAGAAATAATGGCCACAAGCTAGGAGAGAGCAGATTTAGATTGGATATTAGGAGGAACTTCTTCACAGTTCGAGTGGCCAAGGTCTGGAACAGGCTCCCAAGGGAGGTGGTGCTCTCCCCTACCCTGGGGGTATTCAAGAGAAGGTTGGATGTGTATCTAGCTGGGGTAATGTAGGCCCAGCACTCTTTCCTGCTTATGCAGGGGGTCGGACTCGATGATCTATTGAGGTCCCTTCCGACCCTAGCATCTATGAAACTATGAAAATAGTAGGGGCAGGGAAGGACAGACACAGCTGACCCCGCGCACCTGGTGAGCAAGGGAATAGAGGAAAGCTCTAATCCTCCATGGTAAAAGAACCCAAAAATCAAAATACCAAGGTATATAGGTATTTAGAATTTATTTTAGTGTAGTGATTGAGAAACTGGTAGGCTTCCACATTTTTTTTTTTTTTTAAATCACAATTTTTTTAAATCATCCCCTCCCCAAATCCACACTACACCTCATGTTGCACACAATATTTTATTGATGTATTTACAACTTTTAAAACAAAGAAAACCAGGATCCCCAATTCACTCAGACTGATCCATGCTGGCCTGAACCCTCTGCCTTCTTGCTGAAACTCGAGTAGCTGGCCATGGTCAAATGACCCTCCACTTCCCCCCTAGAAAATCCTTTGCAGGAACAAGAAGCATCTGGGCAACAGACCTCAATCTGACCCAAGACTGCTTTGCTGTTCCCTGTAGTTTACTCCTCAACTCTGCTCCAGCTGATCTCCTGGCTTCCTGACTCGGCTCACTCCTGGACTTTGCTCTCAGATTGACCTCCTGACTCCCTGCCATTGTTTGTTCTCAGACTCTATTCATTCATCTCATCTCTAGCCATGATTCCTCATCCCCTGCCTAGAGCACTTGTTATCAACCTTTGACCCCCACTCCTGTCCCTGCTATTGTTTTAAGTTGTCCCAAGAAGTCAGTTAAGGCACACCTCTAGCATGGGGAAGGGGAAGGGAGGTAAACCATTCCTGTGGGGTCACATGCCCATGATCTTACTGTGCATCAGTTAGGTTTAACTGGTTAGTGCCTTGATCCCCTAGTGGCTCCAGACCAAGTCACCCATGTCCCAGCATAACAGCCTGGACTTCAAAAGTTAGAACAAACACATAGGTGGAAGAATCAAAAAAAAAAAAAAAAAGTTTCCTGGGGGGAGGGGGGAAAAGGGGGGTTGCTTGGGGGTATGCCCTCCCCTCCCCAGGCAGGAAAGTCTGCAGGGGGAGTAGAAAAGGGCAGGACTGGGAGACCAGGCAGGGATCAGAAGGGAGTAGAGCCAAGCCAGGATTGGCTATTGAGTGGCCCAGATAAGGGAAGAGGCTGCATTAAGAAAATATCTATTCGAGTCTCCTGGTGAGCCCCAAGAGGGGGAAAATGCACTATGGAGGGCCCCAAGAGGATGGACCCACAAAGAAGGGGCTGGCAGCTGGAGGACTGACCCTGGGAACCTTGATTGGCCTTCGCTGGGTCCAGGAAGGACCAAAGGGTGAAACAGACCACTGTGAGAGACTCCCAGAACTGGGAGCCTGGAGTCTCAGCTGGCCTCAAGGTGGGGCCAGGGCCTAGGAAGACCCAAAGGTCCCTGTGAGGCCACATGCAGGGAGGGGTCAAGGGGCAGGCAGCCCAGGATGATGATGGCTGGTGCTAGGCCAGTGGTTCCCAACCTTTTTAGACCATGCACCAGCATATGGTGGAACAGCAGCCAACCCTTTACAGCCTGGTACTGGGCCATGGCCTGGGGCTTGGGAACTTCTGCTAGGCAATCTGAGGAGGATAGATCAAGGACAGGGGTCTGAGAGTGAGCTGGTGGGCAGAGATAAAGGACTCAGGTGAAAGACTGAGACAGGGCCAGGGGACCCAGTGGTTAGTTGCCCAGGTGGGGCATAGGACATCTAGGGGAAGCCCAGAGAAGGATGAATAAGGTCAGATAGACCTGAAACTGTACCCGGTTAGCATGGTGGGGCTGCCTTTATTTAAAAAGGCATGGATGAGCCACTCCAGAGAAAGGTAAGGATGGGGTGCTAGAAAGCCTCAGCTCCTGCTGCTTTGTAGGTTACCTTATGGAAGTGAAAGGCTAGGGGAGCGCACACACCAACCAAAAAAAAAAAAAAGCACTTGTCAAGGAAGATCATGTAGACCATGGTTGGGGAAGGGGTGTCCAAGGGCCAGTGAGGGGCCTAAGCCACACAGTAAAGCCCAGTGAAGGGCAGGAATAGAGTGCAGGACTGGATGAGTCTGAGGGCCTGGAGAGCATCTAGGAAAGAGGAGAACTGAATGGGTCCAGGACAAGGGACCAGAAGAGGTGCTGGCAGCCCAGAGAGGGGCCTAGTAAGCCCAGGGAGTGGTTGCACAAGACTGAGGGGCCAGAAACCCCAGAGTTGGACTGTTTCAGTAATTAGGTGAACATCAGTAAGGATGCCATCTATGGAGGTATAGGACATAGTGTAGGGAATTTATGGAGCCATGTGATTGGCCCATGAAGCCCATGACCACAGTTCAGGTGGTCATTATAGTAAGATACATCAGGGCAGCCTCATATTAACAGATGTAGTGCAGGAAGGTATGACAGGAAAAAAAGCAAGGCAGACTGCCCTCAGAGCAGGTATTTCAAAAATTTTAGAGTACCCCATGACACCAATACCTCCTGATGGCCCCATAACCTGTGCCCTGTTCTGCCTCTGGGTACTCTCCTCACCTTCTTGTCTGCCATGCCTTAATGTACTTATTGGATTGAAAGGGAGGCTGCCTAGGAGTCCTAGAACAAGCCTCAGCCTGCCCAGTATCCAGGAGGGACCTTCTGGCTATGACTGGTCTCAATCCTGCCCTTAAGCTGCATGGGCACTCAGCCCATCCATGCCCCAGGGCACCTGTAAGCCTCAAGGGCCAATTACATGGCTCTGATCACCCCTTACACCATGCCCATGCCTAGCAGATGTCACTGTAATCTCATTCCTTTTGTCAGGACTTTCAAGCCACCCCTCAGTTCCTTCCACAAACTACTAGTAAACCATAAACAAAATATGGCTATAAAAACACCAGTTAACCTGCCTCAAGTCCAAACACATGCAGGAAAGTAGCCACTGCTTATCCAGGCCTCTATACTCCAGGTAATACCCCTCTGTTCCCAGGCCTTCAGAGTTGCTTAACCCAGCTCCAATGTTATCCCAGGAGCCCTACTAGTCCTGAGAGCAGGGCTGCAGACTGCCTGACTAGCTGAGGCCCTGGGCTTATATGGTTCAAGCCCGGCCCCTTTCTGGTTAGGTGGCTTGAACAGGGCAGGCAGTTTGGCCCCCCTCCCCCTTTTTGCAGTGAAAGCTTCTCAGCTTGGTGTGAGGAAGCAGGGGAAAGGAACAGTAAGTGGGCCAGCTTCCAGGAGAGGTCACTAAGGATGACGAGTTTGGAAGAAGGGCAATGAGAGAGAAGAGAGGTATATTAAAAAGAGACCAAGGGAAATGGTTGGAGAATATCACATCACAATGCTGGAGCTACTGCCCTTGCTTGCACCCATGAGGCTTCTGTCCAGGCAGGACCACTCACCCTCAAGGCTTCCACTGAGGTCCAGGTTTGACATGTGGGGACTGTAGCTTGCAGATTTCTTCATTGCCAGCCAGGTGGGGGATTGCCTGCAATGTGAGTAGTGACTCCTGGTGTTGTTTCTCAGGGAACAGACAAGAGCTACAGGAGGAGGTGGTGGGGCTCCAAAGCCTCCTCTGCCATGAGGAATCCTTCCAGAGTCCTAGAAGTCTCCTCCAGCACTGAATTGATGAAGAACTGCTTGCAGCCCGTTAGCAGGGGTGACTGATGGATACAAAGGGATCCCTGTTAAGAGCTTCCTTCCTCCATGTTTCTGCTCAGGAAGAGCAGGGGAAGTGTCAATAAAGCACGAAGATAATGAGGAATTGGAAGAGAGAAACCATTTCTCTGTAAACCACAAGTCTCATCGAGATTTTTCTTAACTGGATAAAAGGGGTGGGGCAGGGTAAGCTGAGAAAGATGGTAATAGGAAACAAAACTTTTGTTGGGGTTGTTCAACATGTTTATTAAAATGATTCAGATGCTGGCATAGCAAGTTTGCCCATGACATGGAACTGGGAAGGATTGTGAGCATGTTTGAGGATACAAGCTCAATTCAGAAGGACCTTAACCAATTGGAAAAAAAAGTTGAGCTAGAGCTAACAGGGTGAAATTCAATGCAGACAAATGCAAAGTGCTACACCCTGGGGAGCAGTGCTGGATTTAGGCACAAGGCAAGTAAACTACAGCTTAGGGCTTCACATTTTGAGGGGCCTTTAAATATGAAAAGAATATAGTCAAACCTCACAAATCTGACATGCTTGGGACTGAGCACATGCTGTTAGTTTGAAAATGCTTTTTTTTTTTTTAAGCTAGCACTGCAGCTGACATGTGCACACATGCCTGCATGCTGGACATTCACTGAATCTTGTTGGGTGAGCTGCAGTTGATTGCTGCTTAGGCAGTACTTTTTTTTTTTTTGGCGCTGTTGTGCAACAAATACATTCTTTTCTGCCTCTACAAAATGTTTGGTGATACTCAAATCACTTTTGGGTCCTGATTCCACACAGTGCCAAAACTTCTCTCTGTATATGCTTACCACCTAGTTGCAAAGGCCACAGCCAAGTTATGATTCAATTATTGATGCTCTTACCTTTTTCACTCTCATCAGTACGAACATGAGTGATACAAGGAGAGAAGCTGGCATTCTTCAAGAGAAAAAAGAAGAAGAGGATATCCCAGGGCAGAATGGGGAAAAGGACCCCAAACAGTAAGTGGGGATCCCCTGGGGCAGGGAGAACACGGTAAGAAGTTAAACATAATGCAAAGAAATGACTTACCGGCAGCAACAGGACCCACAACGCAGCTGGAGGGAGAAAGGAAATCCGTGCAGGTCATAAGCTGTGCCTTTATCCAGCTGAGGCCAGCTGCTGACATCATTGGTAAATCACTGGCCGGCAGGAATAAAGGAAACCGCCAGGGAAGCTGGCGAGGAGAGCGGAGCAGGGACAGGGAAGTCTCTGACACTGGGCGCTGCCTAAAATACACTAACAGGAGAAGGAACAAATCGTCAAAGACTCTCAAGCCCAGCGCCATGAGAGATACTCCAGGGGAGAGAGAGCCAGCAGGGGCTCTCTCTACCTGCGGAGATCAGTGGGGCGAGGAGGCTGTCTACACCAAAGGTTGGAGTGTCAGGGGGATGAAGGAGCCAGAGGAGACTCTCCCTCCTGGCAGGAACAGCCATGAGCAGCAAGGGAGGCTGAGGAGCAGGACGGCAGAAGGCTAGGTACCGGCGCACAGTATAGGAGGTCGCCAGCCACTTGAGAAGGTACCACAGGGCATTGGAAGCGAAACCCCTCCAACAGCATCCGAGGAGAGCAACACTGCATGCCGCACTTGGCAGGGTGAGGGGAGAAATGACCTGGGGCAAGGGGCTGCAGTCAACCCTGGCCAGATGATGCGTCAGTCCCAGTGGGATCCTAGGGCTGGAAAGATGCCCTGTTATCCTAGCAGTAGAGCTGAAGAGAAAAATCAGACAGGTTTTTCCCAACTTTTAGTTTGTTTTGGTTCCTTTCGTTTCCCCTTTTTGGAGGGGTTGAGAGGCAAGGCGTGATGGCACAGGCAAAACAGCTCTTCACTATCTTTCTTTTCCTTTTTTTCCCTGCTTGATTGTTGATTTAAATTTAGAGTCCTAGGTCCGAGACCGCTTTAGGGCTGGTGGAGGCCCTTCTGAAACCAAATGGCTAAGTGATTGAGTTATACCAGGAGGAAGTGTTGAGGGTGTAATAGGGCTACAGAGGTTGTCGAGCTCAAGAGACATCATCATCATGGGAATGGCCCAGAAGATCTGACAACTCACCAGAGGTTGGCATAAGATTAGGGCTCCACCTCCCCTACAACCCACAGACTACCACCAGGCAGCCTCCATGCTCCAACTGAGCCCTGGGTGGTTGGCCCCTCCCCCACTGGTATAACATTCAAAAGTTGTTACAGGAAAGATTGGGGGAAGCCACTCAGGGGATAGACAGCAGCCCACAGGCCTACAGGAGACCTTAGGATGCCCTCTACCAGCTGCCTAGACCAAGGCTGCACATGACTGGATGTTTGAGACCTGGCAGGTACAGAGGAATTAGAATTTGTGTTCTGTTAGAACTTTGGAATCATTTGTTAGATCAATTCCAGAAAGCCAGCAAGGCCCTACAGGATACACAGATAGCCCTTAGTACATGTGCAAAGCTTTACACACTCACTTCCTGAAAGAAACCAGAGAAAGTTTTGATGAAACTGAACTCAAAGTAAGAGAAGAATCTGCCTAATGTAGACTACAAGTGTGTGAATAAAAGAAAAAGAATGAGGAAAAACAAAAACAAAAAAAAACAAAAATACCCCACAGAGTCAATGATGGTGATGCACCTAATGCCGATGAAGCACTTCCTCCAAGAGAAGTTTAGAGTGAAATCCTTTAGTCCTATGATGGATGCACGTGAAACCCACTTGAAGAAAAGAGCAGTCATATACAAAAATTTTGCAAAATCATTTTTAGTTGGTTTAGATGCCTTGGAAGAGCAGCTGAGTGAAGGTGTAAAGCTTCAGATGAAAGACCATCTTGACAATGTTGATGTTAACCTCATTGGAGAAATAAAGCATTTCCATGCTTATATCAAGCAAAATTATTCAGATAAAGGACATTTATGCCACCAGGACCTGTATCAAGTCATCATCCAAGATAAGATTCAGTTGGCTTTCCCTAATGTAGAAGCAATATTGTGGCTCTTTTTGAGTCTAATAGTAACAAACTGCTCTGGAGAAGTTTTTCAGCTGTGAAAGTGACCTAAGAATGAACTACAAACAACAAAGCCGCAAGAAAAGGGGTCTACACTAAGCATTATGTAGATAGAACATGATAAACTTCATAGCTTATCACTTGAGGACATCAATGACTTTGCTCTCCAAAAGTCATGAAAGAAAAGGTTTTAAAATTTTAGGTGATGTGGAGATAGACATAGTACAGGTTGTACTGATGCTTCCATTTGGCAAGTGCTGATCTGTGCAACTGTTCTTGTGTTGCTAGAGCAAATGTTTCCATATATGCTAATTATGAAATACTTTCAAGTTAAAATATTCTATGATTTCTTAATACAAATAGGCTTTTTGCAAGATGTATGTTTTAGTTAGTATATTAGTTTTGTTGTATCTTCACCTATGCATATATGCAAACATAAAAAGCTTTAATATTTTGTATTTTCATTGTCCTGTTAGAATACACTTTTTTTGGTAAGCTATGGGGCCTCTTGAGCTTGACATAGCTTTGGCCCCCAGCATGTCATAATTCAGCCCTGCTGGGGAAGAATAATCAAGAACACAAATACAAAGTAGTCTAGAAAGCAGCTCTATGGAAGAGGACTTGGGAGTCTTGGTAGACCACAGATTCAGTACAAGTCTGCGGTGTGATGCAGATGCATAAAAGGGGAATGAAGTTTTGGCATGCAGCAATAGAAACATTAGGTGCAAGACATGGAAGGTAATAGTGCTTCTACCTGGGACTGGTTAGACCTCACCTGGAGCATTGTGTGCAGTTTTGGACTCCACTTTTTAAAGAGGACATGGAAAAGTTAGAAATTAGAGGGTTCAGAGGTAGGCAACAAAGATGATCAAGGGCTTGGAAGGCAACTCATAGGAAGAGGCTGAAGGAGCTAGGCACATTCAGCTTGCAGAAAAGGTGCTTATGAGGGGACATAATAGCAGTCTTGAAATACTTGAAGGGTTGCCATAAAGGAGGAGGAAAACACCTTCTCTCTTGCTGAGTGCAGACCAATGGCTTGAAGTTACATCAAAGTTTAGCTTGGAAATCCAGAAAATCGTTTTCATTGTTAGAACAGTAAGGCAGCATAATAGATTGCCTAGGGTAATTGTGTACTCTCCATCACTGGAGGCATTCAAGAACATTGGACATCCACTGGTCAGGGATAGTCAAAGCACGTGTAGCAGGTCCAGGGTTAATGCTTAGCTCAACTAGTCATCTTAAGTCTCTCACACCATATACTTATTCCTGGGCACCCTTGCCACACAAGAATCAATGTAAACTAGTCCTTAAAACACACTGTCCATAGAGGGCAACTCAGTCCTGAGGTCTCTCACCAGACTCCAGGAAGGTCCTGCCAACTTCATACTGCTCCCTTAGTACTGCATCGCAGTTTTCCTTCCCTCTCCTGGCTTCATAGTGCTATTGCCTCCACTAATGTTCCCTCTAAGGAATAGCAGTCCATAAGCCTGCTGCTTCAGGCCCACCTCCCCCTTTTGGTTCAGCATGGGACACTTACCAAAGGTAAGCTCCTCACTCTTCACCCAGGGCATGCAGCGAGGGCTGGGGGGCTGATGGAGGCTCCGCAAAACTGCTCCACTCCCCTGCATCACCTCAGGAAGCAAGGAGGCATGTGGCATCAGGGCTGATGAGTGGAGTACTTGCCAGAGCCTGTAGAGCAGTTCCCCAGGGCCAATGGAGCCTGTGCCAGCCCCCCGCCTCAGCCTCCATCCCTGCCTTACTTCAGGTAGGAGCCTGCCCTGAGTGAGGCTCTGCCAGCCCCAGGGAACTGCTCCACTTCCCAGCCCTGTAGCCACATACTTCCTCACTCCCCGAGGCAATATGGGGGAAGCGGAGCAGTTCCCTAGAGCCAGCAGAGCCCACGCCAGCCTCCACCTCACCTTGGGGAGGAGATTACCTTTATAAGTGTCCCATGCTGCAGCCCAGCTCCATTCTTGGTAGATGTGCAGCCTGAAAAAGTTGGTGCATGGCCAGCCTTTTACTTGTGTACGGCCATGCATGTGCATACCTTAAAGGGAACCTTGACCTCCACCCTTGCAGCCCTGAGTCTTTTGCCAGACCCCAGAAGAGCCCTTAGCTCAGTTCTGCCACCACTAACAACTCTTTTTCTCTTGAGCCCCCCCCCCCCCCCACTCTCCTTAGGAGACTAACTTTCTCTGGCCAGCTAATCATCCTCTGCAGCTGGTCTGATTCTTCTAGGCAGCCTACAATTACCCTTAACTGCCTTCAGCTGGCTATAGTATCCTGCAAGCCTACACACTCCTTCAGCATGAAGCATGCAGTCTGCTGCAAGCCAGCCTGTTATAGCATGGTGTAGCAAGGTAGGGTCCCTAAGGGTGGCCTTGTGTTACCCCTAGGCTCCTTAACCAAGCTAGTCTTGCCATACAGGCACTCTCTCACCTGCCATGATATAGGGAGGCTGCCCTTGATTTTTGGGTTTAGACATGGTCTGGCTAGATCTTACAGAACCCTGTGGTTCATAAAGCCCTTGGCATCCCACACTACAGCAGATGGTTCCCAAGCTTTAACCACCCCTTTACCACACCCCAAGCCTCACAGATGGCATTGATGTTGTCTGGTCTAGGCCCTGCTGTCCTTTGGCACTCTTGTCCTCTCTGCAGCCCCGTCTTTGAGCCTCACTGGCACCTAGGCTCTCTGCAGCCCCAAATGCTGTGCCCTCTGGTACCAGGGTCTGTACACCTCAAGTGCTACATCCTCTCTGGCACCAGGGTCCCCATGCTGTAATGGGTCCCCAATGAGGCCTCCTCTTTCCCCAAATAGCCTCACCTAGACCACCAGTGTTATCAGACAGCAACCAAACATAAGCCCCTGGGCTATAATGTAACAAAGTGCAAGGCATGCTCTACCCCTTTAAAAGAGTAAAACTCCTTCTCTGACACTGGGTGCCTGTAAGCAAGGGTACCTTATGGGCTCCTGGTGCCCCAGTAGCCCTGAAGGTACTTCATCCAATAGCTGTTGTGTCACTAAGCCCCTTCCTTCCCAAAGGCTCCTTCCCCTTCAGCTGCTGGCAGGGAACTAACAGGCCCAGTCCCAACCCTAGGGTTTATATGGGCCTAGGGCCCTGCCTCTTCTGACCAGCTGACCAGGTGCAAGTGTGGCCAATTCCCTCATTAGCCAGTTGCCACGGCCACCTGCACCTGGGCTCTTATCGGGCCCTTTGTGTTCCCTCCCTGGGCAATCTCTGCTCTAATAGGAGCAAACACCTTAGTGCCCTGTGACACATGGATATATCTAGTTTTTAATATGGGTATTTCCCATGTTTTTAGGCTTTACTGTTTGTTCCTGCCCCACTCCCTCTTTTTTCTGTTATATGTGTCAGGCTCTTTTTAAGCCTCCCTAGAGGCACTGCTTGTTGACTACAGCCAAGGCTGGGGACTTTGACTGAGGTATACCTATTCAGCTAGGAGGATATCAGAGGTTCCAGGCAAAAGGATCTTGCCCCTCCACTCACCATCAGACTGACTGGCATATTTGGGGTCAGGAAAGAAATTTACCCCATGGTCAGCTTGATACGGACTGGGAGTTTTTGCCTTCCTCTGTAGTGGGGGGCACAGCCTTCTACCCGGGACCTCTTGAGCATATATTGACAACATTTTATAGAAGCAGGGCATTGGTTGCTGTGGTTCCTCTGCTTTACCTGTGTCGGGCTAGGATATTGGATCTATGCTGTGTCAAGGTTGAGGGTAGCCTTATACAGAGTTTAGAATATGGTTGTATGGGATGGTTTGGATAGGGATGATCCTACTTCAGGCAGGGGGTCAAACTAGATGACCCCTTGAGATCCCTTCCCAGCCCTACTTTTCTATGACTTTATGGATGAAGGCCACAACCACACTAGGGACAGTATATTGCACGGATTAACAACCTTCTACAGTGGTGGGCTACTGCTTGTGACCCATCTGTTGATGCAAGTTGCTATTCTGCTTTGAGTTGTTTCCCTCCATGGTGACTCCCTCCACTGCACCCCGGCTACTTGTTGCTGCCTCCATAGCATGCCATGTACTGCTGATCCCTGTCCCCAAAGGCAGCAGAGGAGCTAAATTTGGTAGTTAAGGTGAGTGGTATATACCCTAGAGTGCAAGAGGAGTGAAGGGGGGTGGCAGGTGGAGAACACTGCAGGGGAGAACGGTGGCATAGCATGGGGTGGAAGGCGGGGTGGGAATGAGCTGATCAGCTGCAGAAAATAACATCAGAAAGATGTGCTTGAACTTTTCACCAATCTCCAAAGTTTACTGGTCGACTCAAAACTGTAAACAAGCACCTCCATCCACTTGATGTCCAGAGCCTAGAATCCTGCTGTGAGGGGTCAGTGTCTATATCTTTTCTTCAAAGAACTGAGCAAGGTTTGATGGTAGTGGTACCACCACCATTTTTAAATACTAAGCTAGAGGTTAGAACCCTGACCCAAGAAATGGGAGATTTGGATTCAGTTTTCTCCTCAGCCTGCAGAGGTTCAAACCCACCTCTCAGACCTTCCAAGAAACAGTCTTAACCATCAGACTGTAAAATAGTTCAGGGCAGGGCAACCTTAACTTCTGCTGAAGCTGAAAATGTAAAGAAGTCACAAATTCAAAAGGAGAACTTCAAGAAGTTGTTTTGTGGCCTGGTGTTTGAGGCACTTATCTGGGAGAGGAAATTCTTGACTTCTACTTCCAGAACTGTTTGTTAACTTTGTCACATAGCTATTAGATTAGAACACACATACACGCACATGCACACGCACAAATAATCCTTGGCAGGAGAGCCCTGAGTCCAGAATTCTTCCCTCCCAAGTGAGCGTCCTAACCACCAGCCGACAGATTCAGGCTCCCTTTTACGTGTTCTGCTGGTTCCATAAATCTGACTTTCCTTTCTGCATGGTAACACAGCTTCAAGGAAAGAGAGGGAGAGTGCCCCCAAATCACCCTAGTTCATATCCTGATTCTTAGGGTATTCTCCTGGGAGATGGGATATGGGTCAGAACCCTACAGGCTGAGGCAAGAATTAAACCCAAGCCTCCTTCCTGGTTGAGATCTCTACCCACCAGGGACATATTAAAAGGTAGGCACTGCCAACCTTTTTAAAAGAAAGCAACTATTACCCCTTGGAAGACTATGTCATATCTCTACCTAATTTCTGGATCACAGCAGGCTTAAGCACCCCATTTCTAAAGCCAAGGTAGTTCTGGGTATGTAGAGAAGCAGAACTGAAGGCTCATAGGGAACTTTCCAATCAAACAGGAGGTACCTACCAAATTTATTCACCTCCAGGGTTTAGTGGATACTCAGCAGAAAATTTTGGATTACAGTTTTGGATTTAAGTGCATAAAACCTGCCCAGTTTCTAGTTTGGATCTGGCTCTTACCCACTTAAGTCCTTTAGAGGTTAGAAATCAACAAGATACAAGGCTCTGATGCTCTAAATGCTTATGCACATGCTCATCTTCAGTACCAGATATAGGTGGATCAAGGATTTGTTAAGTGGGATGCAGGAGCAGAAATCACTGCTTCAGGGTAAGTTGCACCCCTGTCCTAACTTCCCTTCCAACTGGGGTAGGCCAACCAGGCTGGGAGGCCAGCAGCCAGGGGCTTCTTTAATGTCTCTGAATTCACCCTGCTTGTGGCATTGCCTCCCCTTTGTGATCAGCAGCATCTCCCCTCCCCTCCTATTCCCACTTCTGCTGCTGCCCTTGACGGCTCCAGGGGTGGGAAGAGCTCCAGAACCATTCCTGCCATGCTCTAGCTCAGTAGTCTCCAAACTTTTTTGGTTGTGCACCCCTATCAGTAAAAATTTTTTGAGCATGCACCCCCAATATATGTATATTTATATTCGCACACCCTTATCAGTAAAAATTTTTTGAGCAAGCACCCCCCACTATATGTATATTTATATAAATAGAAATAGAAGTTCTAATATTTTCTTCCCACACCCCAATGAATCATCGTGCGCCCAACTCACTTGGAGACCACTGCTCTAGCCAGGCTGGGCAGGGAGCTAGGGACAGTAACAGAGGTGGGTAAGTTCCTTGTGTCTGAGCTTGCTCCTGGGCTGGTGGGGAATATTCAGGGGACTGGGCAAGGCGGAGGAACATACTCACGACTGATGTGGCCAAATGTGTCATTGCACCCCTTCTAGATCTATCCCTGATACCATGCATTCAGTATAGCTGTAAGCCTTCTGCTAGGCACAGGTCAGCAGTGAAAGGGCCAGGCTTACATTCTGGGGTACCCGATGAGTTATACAAGTGGCTCGAGCCTCCACCCAGGAATCTGGGTATACTAAATTTGACTGGGGTATCCCAGACAAACAAATCCCCATTTTCACAAGCAATATAAACCAACACATACAAGTTTATTACCAAAATACAAACAAAAGAACAAAACTTTATACACAATATAAGCATTATCTCTATAACTACAGTTCATAGTTTGAACCCCTTTAGAGAGCCTTCACTCCAGCCCAGGCCAGTCTGGGACTTGGGGCTCCCCAAAGGGAGCAGAAAGTGACAAGCCTCACCTCAGCCCAAAGTGGGCAGAGCCACCAGCCTTGCCAGTCTATCAGAATTAGAAACTGCCAGGTTTCAACCATGTTTAAAAGCCATCAGTCCTAATTCCTGGCTGGCCAACTCAAGGAATCAATACCCTCCTCCCCAGTACTAACCCCATAAAACCTCAGAAAAGAGGAGAAGAAAAGGAGGAGAGAGGCGTTCCCAGACACGGGACAATTCTCCCTCTCCTCTCCCTACGTTCCTCCTTTCTCTAGATGCAGATTCCTTCTCCCCTTGGACGAGATTTCTCTCTTCAACAGCTCATAACAGCTTCCCTTCCCCTCCAAACCAGCCTATCTGACCTTATACCCCTTAGCATGACATCACCTTTGCCTTGTCCAGGCAGGGAGTGCCACACTTCAGCCTCTCTCTTAACCAGTCTGCCTGGAGAAGCTTCTGCTTTCCCCGACCAATCAGGCCAGAGGATTTTACATATCTTACCCGGATACATGGCCCCAACTTTCCATGTGAGGAGCACAAGACCAGAACAACAGGCACCATCCTGCCAGCCAGGCCACATGTTTTCTTCTTAAAGCAACAAGCCAGAGGAGAAATGAAAAGAAAAGAAAAAAAGCTGGTAAATAAAAAAAACAAACTCTCACACAATACACAGCAAGAATGCGCGGGTGTTACATAGCAAAGCCAGTGAATACAGGATCAGGGTGTTATTAGGCTAGGCAGGGTAAAGAGTGGTCTAGATAGGTGAAGTGATATGCTAGAAGTCACACGGAGTAAACAGTCCAAGAACAGAATTCATGCCCACCTGGAAGAACTTACATATACCAATAGGAACACGACTGAAAGGGACCTAGAGAGGAACGATGAGGCAGGGAGTGACAAGCTGAGAATCACCCAGGGAAATACATTTGAAAGCTAGAAGGCACTGGGGAAAGAACAGTGCTTAAGATGCTGCAACAACACATATTTGAGAAGCTGCAACAGCATGGTGGAGGCCAGAACTGTGCTGTTGACCCATCCCGTGCGAGAACCTTGCAGGGAGCTGTTAACTTGTTCCTCCTGATTTGCTGAGGTAGTGACAGCTATTGACTCCACCATGGGTGTAAAGCAGTGGGATTAGGTCCATGGAAAGATCAGTTTTGGAGTGCTAGAAAACAAGCTAAAAAACTGCAAAAACTGGAGTCTGTTAATAAAGCCAAAGGGAGGGTTGATCTGGGCACTAACTGAAAGGTCATGAAGCCCATACTGGAAACTGTATTGCTTAGGACATTTAACTACATAGTTGGGCATTTTTACATGTGATCTGGGGTGGGGGCACTTAATAGAGCAGTTCCCGAGAGCTGCTCTAATTAAAGTGCCTGCAGCATCTCATTTATTTAGTGTCCACCACTCAAAAGGCGCTGGGGGTGCTTTAACTAAAGCTTGTTTGAAAAACTTTAGTTAAAGCACCCCTGCTACTATTTTCAAGTGTGGGTATGCTTAATACATGAGATGCTGAGGCTGCTGGAGCATGCTGAGTGATTAGTATGCTTCAGCCATAGGCACCGACTTTTTTGCCAGGGGGGTAAGATGATGGACATGTGCTTCCAGCCCCCCAGTGTGTGTAATGGGGTGAGTGTGTGGAGAAAGGTGTGTGGCCATAGGCAATGTGTGGTGGGAGGAGGGGGCACAGACAATGTGGCAGGGGGCCATGTGCCCCCTGAGATTTCTGCACCCACAGTGGGGTGCAAGGCTGCAGCTGAGCCAGATTAGCTCTGGGCAGGAGCCGCCCCTGTGGTCCCGTGGGTTGCACCTGGCACAGGAGGAAATGGTGCACCGCCATGTCCACCAAGATGAGGCATCCCTGCCCTCCTGGCACAGCTCTGCCCTGCTGCCCTGAGGTGGATTAACACATGGGCCTGTGGAGACCCTGCCAATCAGGAGCCCCCTGGGAAAAATTTCCTGCTTCAGCTTGGGGGTTGTGTGTGGATGAGTTGGTGTGGTGCCTGCAAGGGCGCTGCAGGAAGAGCTGGGGCTGCGCCACACCCTGCTGCCATCAATGGAGTGGTGGAGTGGGCATGGCCGCTGGAGCCGGCCCGGGGGTCAGAGCATCACGGCTCCCCAGCACCTCCTGGACAGAGCTGCAGCCCGGCACCTCATCCCCACCCAGGAGCTGGGCCCACCGCCCCCAGCCCAAGCTCCTTGCAGGCACCACGCAGGTCCTCCCACATGTTCCATGCTCACCCTGCCCACTGTGAGCCCTGCCTGGCCAGAGCCAGTGCCTGCTGCCCATCAGCCCTGCCTGATGCAGCCCCCATGGCACTTGGCCTGCTCTGCCCGCCTGGCTGCAAAGCGGGACAGTAGCACTGCTGACATGAGAAGAGGTAGGGGGTTCACATTGCTGGCTGCAGCTCCACTGACCAAGGCCATCCTGCAGCATGTGGCTCCCTGTTGAGTGCAGCCCACAGCCTGGCAGGTCCTGGTTCAGCTGGGGGACAGCACTCTGCTGCCCCAGCTGCAACCTCTCTGGGGGTGGCTGGCCTGCCAGGGGGTGCATCAGGGCTTCTGCTTCCTGTGCTCTGGCCCTCCTGAGGCTCTGGGCTCTAGGCCAACCTGAGGACGCCTTTTAGCCCCATGGGGGAGGATGAGAAGACTTTATCTTCCCTGGCTGCCTGGGGACTTGGGCACCTGCCCTGGGCCAGGTGGCTTCCACTGTGTGTCTATGCCGTCATGGAGCGGGGCTCTTGCCTGCACCTCTGACCTTCAGGGACTCCGCTTGGCCCCTCCAGTCACTGGCCTGGTGCTGGGGGATGGCAAGATAGAGTGAGGCCCCCAGTTCCCATGAGCCAGTTCTACAACAAAATATTTAAACAAGAGTCTACATGACCACTAAACTAAAACATCATTCCTTTTGTATTATTATACATTTGTGGCGATCCCATGTGTCTGAGTCATTTTCCTAAGGCAGTTGTTTTATTCAGTTTTGTGTGTAGCAAAATTGAGTAGTTAATTTCAACATTGCGTGTCCTGCCTTGTAAACATTTAACAAGTCTATTTTGTAATGCTTGTTGATACATTCGTGTTTATAGTGGGGTGTGGGGGCACCAATTTTCTGTTTGTTCAGGGCTCCAATAAATCTTAATCCGCCACTGCCACTGCTACACCTCACCTTGGTGGCCATGGCGGTGTGGTGCTCCTGCCTGCACAGGGTCCTGCCCGCTGGGCCATGGAGGCCGCTTCTGCCCAGAGCTGGTCTGGTCCAGCTGCAGCCCCATGCTCCATGCCCCACTGTGGGCATAGAAATCTCAGGGGTCATGTGCCCCTCCCACCGTGTCACCTTGGCCCCCACGCCCCTCTCTGCTGTGTCATCTGTGCCCCCTCCACCTCCCCCAATGTGTTGCCTGTGCCCCTTCCCCCTGCGTCCCCATAGACTTACCTAGAGGGACCTGCAGAAGTTTTCCACTTCTACTTGGATGCCACATGCATATGCACATCCACGTGCATATGCATGTGGTGCCCCCTGCCTCCAATCACTCTCCCCATTCCCCACAGCCCCAAGTGCAGGCTGCAACTCTGCCAGCCTACAAGGGGAAACCCACAGTTTCCCATGTTTTTCTCCATTAAAGGAGAAAAATCCACATTTTCCCTCAGTGAATGGAAAACTCAAATCCCAGGCCTCAGTCATCATCCCTGAAAACAATAATTTCCCTCAAGTTTGAGCCCTGACAGCCTTCTTGTCACATACTTGGTACCTATGACTCCAGCAGACTTGATTTAAAACTAGTGATCCCTCTTGGAAAGTAGTGAAATAGTTAATGATTGCAACACCAAAAGCACAATCTCAAGTTATATTTACACCCAAATTTGGGGTTTTATAGAAAGCTGTCACAAAAGGCTAAGCTGGACAGAAATCTTTCCATGATGTGTTCCATTTGTTTTCAGTTCCAAATAAAAGAGTTTTTTTAAAATAAATAAGCTGTTCCTTTGGTATTTGCATTGCAGGACTGAGCTAATGCCTGAGAACTAGGAAGCAAAACATGTTGGAAAATCTAATGAAATTCACAAGTGTGCAGTGTCACAAATGCACAAAGCGACCAAACCCCACAAACATCCAGTAGTCTGAGTGCCAACCATCCAGGTTGATTAGTTCTCCGGTAATGAGAAGACAGCCAGATCCAGGGCTGTGGGCAGGGAACAGCTCTTGGGGAGGGGGTAAGTGTAACTTAATACTTAAGGAGCTGTCGCAAGCATGGGCTCTTCAGTGTGCTGGAGGTGGATCTACATTGCAGCAGCGGCGTGGTGGGGTGAGCCACAACGGTGGTGAGCATGGGCGATTGGTGCCTCTTGAGTCAGCAACAGATCGTGCTGATGGGGTGGGGGTCCCCCAATGGCCCATCTCACTGACCGGAGGGGGTCCCTGACACCTGATCAAGATCTCACTCACTACAAAGCAGCATGACTGCTTTTGCTGTCAGCCCCGCTCCTCAGCCAGTGCTCGCAGGGGGGGCACTGGCACTCCTGCCTGCCCCCCTGCCCATTGCCTAAACAGGGAGCGCAGCCTGACAGGGGGTGCACCAGTGCTCTAAGGGGGTGCACATACACCCCTGTGCACCCCCTCTGTGTTGCCACTGATGGTGGGAGAGAGGTTTTGAGTGACCATAGGGGGATGTCTCCAGAGCTACTTCATCAGGGTGTCCAGATTTGTCAGGTGCACATAAAGACAGGTCTTCAGGGTATGCTCAGTAGCATCTCTACAGAGACATGCTGTTGCCATACTCCAGACATGCCCCCAGCAGTTCAAGAGGAAACTACCCCGATTGCTTCTTCACTTCCAGTCAGTTTTCCTGGTCTCTGCTATCAGGGGGAGTCTATACACTTGCTCTGGAATGGAGGCAGGGACACTTTAATTAGAGTGGCTCGAAGAGCCACTCTAATTAAAGCGCCTGCAGCATCATGTATATTCAGCATCCCACGCTTCAAAATGGTGGTGAGAGCACTTGAACTAAAGCTCATTCAACAAGCTTTAGTTAAAGCACCTCTGCTGCTATTTTGATGTGGAGGGACGCTAAATAGACATGACGGAGAGGCTGCTGGGGTGCATTAATTAGCATGCTCCAGCAGACTTGATTAATAGTCTTCTCTGACACATGCTAATTTGCATACATTGAAGCAGATGTCTAGCATGTGTATAGGTGCCCAGGATTCCTAATCCCTGTACAGTTCCATCCCTTTCGATAGTAAGTCTCTAACAGCACCTTGTTTTTCTTGTTAGGCCCAGTTTTCAGGAAAGCAATCAGTGAACTTCCAGGGGCCTGGTCATCCTATCCACAGGGAGATTTACCCTGACACCAATCCATCTCTGATTCCTGGCTACCATAGGTAGGTCCACTATGCCTACATAACACATAGACCTGGCTACCACAGGGCTTTTATCTCACCAGAGGCAAGAGTACTTGATTCTGTCTCCTAGTCAGTCCCCACACCACTCTTTTTAACTTCCCTCTTCATGCCTGACACTTCCTGCAGGTATATCAAATGCATGGTTGAATGATTAGGCCCACAGGCACTCCTTAACTTTCTCCTGGCTAGTATTTGACTTGTATGCTTCGGCCAGTACCTCGAGTTATATTCCACTCTGGGGTTGGCCAGCCTCTGAGAAGCACTGTGCTAGGCTAACTGTCGAAGGCCATCCACAGTTATCCTTCTGAAGGGGAGACAGGAGTGCCCTGAGCCTGTGCCTTCTGCTACAACTAGTGGTTCAGCAGGAACCGTTGAAGCAATCTATGTTGCAGAAGGAGCCCCTTAAACTAGGGTAGACCTGATGTAGCTGTCATGCTGCAGGGAATTTGGGCCATGATTTTCAATTTGACAGTGTGTCTCTCAAAGGGCTTCAAGGTCTACCACCCTTAAGATACACCAGTTGGAGTAGGGATATCATAGGCTGGTGATTCCTAGCTGCACAATGCTGCAGATAGACCTCAAACCTAGATTCCTAGACTCCCAGTTGTTGAAAGCTTAGGGGAAGTAAACATGTGGGTTCTTCCAGGAGCTCCCTGTGGTGAGAAGAGCTTGTCCACTGGGATCTCTTGAAGCACACTTTTAGAAAGCCTCCCTTCTGGCTTGGCATGGGTTTGAGTGCCTTTTATCACCAAGGATCTGTGCTGATAAAAGGGAACTAGCCTCCCAGCTGTAGGATCTGTACATGGAAGTAGAACCAGACAGAGAAACAACCACTTTGCTTCAGTCATATACAAGTGACCTGCTAGTATGCAAACCTCCAATGACTTTCCCGGTAATATTCCCTGCACAGCCCCAACTATACAGCAGACTTCTGCACAGTTCTCTATCCATTTCCTCTACCCTCAGTCCCAGAACTTGAGCTAAGCCACTAGGCCAAGAACTATGAAGAAAGCAGAAAACATAGCCAAGAATGCTGTGTTCTCTGTGCAGGAATCTCATGGTTTGTGGTCTCAGTCATATATTCTGGCTTCCTTTCCCCCACCACCAGCATATCAGAAGGGCTGTAATCTCAAAGAACAGGCAGAGGAGGAGGGTGCTGAGGGGGCAAAAATAATGGAAATGCAGGTAAAAACAAAGTCTGGAGTATGGGGTGCAGCTGCAACCCAAAATAAAGGACCACGTGTCTATATTCCATAGATTTCATAGATTTCATAGACATCAGGGCTGGAAGGGACCTTGGGAGATCATCAAGTCCAGCCCCCTGCCCAAAGGGCAGGAAGTCAGCTGGGGTCATAGGATCCCAGCAAGATAAGCATCCAATTTACTCTTGAAGGTGTTCAATGTAGGTGCTTGAACCACCTCCGATGGCAGGCTGTTCCAGACCTTGGGGGCTTGGACAGTAAAGAAATTCTTCCTCATGTCCAGCCTGAAACGGTCTTGCAGGAGTTTATGACCATTCGACGTTGTCATCCCTTGGGGCGCTCTGGTGAACAAACATTCCCCCAGATCCTGGTGGTCACCCCTGAGAAACTTATAGGTGACCATCAGATCACCCCTGAGCTTGCGCTTTTCCAGGCTAAAGAGTCCCATGTCTCTCAGCCTATCATCATAAGATCTGTTTTCCTGACCTCTGATCATGCGCGTGGCTCTCCTCTGGACTCTCTCAAGCTTCTCCACATCCTTTTTGAATTGTGGAGCCCAAAACTGGACGCAGTACTCCAGCTGCGGCCTCACCAAGGCCGAGTACAAGGGGAGAATGACGTCCCGGGATTTGCTCGAGAAGCATCTATGCATGCAAGCCAGCATTTTGGTCGCTTTACTAGCTGCAGCATCGCATTGCAGGCTCATGTTCGTCTTGTGGTCAATGATGACCCCCAAGTCTCTTTCTTCCATAGTGCTAGCCAGCGTAGCACTGCTGAGCCTATAAGGATGCTGCAGGTTTTTCCTCCCAAGGTGATAAACATAGCTGGGGCTGGGAGCAGGAAGCTGCCAGGCTGCAGCCATCTAGTGCAAACACAGGCCAGCTGTCTGTATGGGACATGAAAATTTAGTTTGGAATACAGGCTTATTTTTGAGACCCTTTGACCTAGCTCATTAGCTCCAGCCCTCCCCCGCAGGGTTCCAGTTGCATGTATGCTAATTGGACCAGCAAGCTGTTCCCCAAAACAGCAGCCACTAAAGACATTTTCCTTTGACCCAGGGGTATCAAACATGGCCTGTGGGCTGGATTTGGCCCATGGAGCTCCACCATCCAGCCCCAGCTGCCTCTGGGTCTCATCAGATCCACACAGGGTACAGCACGCACCCATGCTGTGGGGTTGGTCTCTGGCCAGATCAAGCCCACAGACCCCCTTCCCTCCCCCTTCTCCTTTTCCTTCTCCTCCCCCACCCCTTCCCATAGCACACCGGATCCTGCGACTGCTTCAGCTCTCTGGGATTCGCACTGCAGGTGGTGCAGATCTGGGAGAAGCTTGAATGGGGACTCCACGGGTCGCAGCCTGGCTGGAGCAGCAGCCGCACTGCATGCAGTAACAACTTCAGCTGATTGTACCACATGTGGAGCATGTTCTGGGATGTGCATTGCATGCAGGGGTTACTCCAGCCAGTCTAGGACCCATGCCACGTGGTGCTCACAGGAGCTGCATGCAGCACAGGTCCCATACTGGCTGGAGCAGGCACTGTGTGTGGGGCAGCCCAGAGCTGGAGCAGCTACTGGATTAAGTATGCTGAGAGGGGGAGGGGGAGGGAAAGGGGTCTGTGGGACCCCTCTGACCAGCCCCATGCCACTCATCTAGCCTGCAGGCTAACCCTTGCTCTAACCCAAGAATTCACAAATTTTGACTGTCCAGCCTTTGAGTTGAGGGGAAATTAATGTAGCCAAGAGGGGGAGGAAGCCACCATGGCCTTTGTGCTCATATGAGCAGACAGCTGATTATTACAGGAACAGACATCTACGTATCAGAGCACATTTTGTTTCCATGACATCAGGGTAGTCGGGGGCCTGCCTCCAAGCCTGACTCCTGCACACTCAGACTGGACAGGAAGGAGCTGTGGCTAAGCTGTCCTCAGCCTCCACCATCAGCTACATGGGAATACTCCAGTATGTCTCACTATCCTTCCTTTAAGCTGCCCCCAGCCACACAACACAAGGGCCCTCCTCTCATACTGCCCATGTCCTGACAGTCACCTGCCCCAGGGACTTGCCCAACCATAACCTATCTTCTCACTCTTCTCCATGGTCTCACCCACCCTCATCAGTTTCCCTGCCGTCTCAAGGTTTGCCTGGCCCAGGGGGGATGGGGACCCAGGCCCATCACTCAGGTTGACTATCACAGACAGATACTGCTGCACTCTTATGCAGTATCAACTAACCCAGGAGTGACCAACCCACTGTATGAATGTCACAGGTCACACAGGCAGCCTCTGTGCATGCAGTGGCATGAGGCTAACTGGGGAGGGGGCAGTGACAAATAGGCCAGGGAGCAGAAATCAGAGAAAGAGATCAGGCAGGCAGCATAGGGCAGGGAGCAGAGCAATAGATCAGATAGGGAAAGGGGGTCAGAGGAGGGAGGGTGTGGGGCTTACTTTGTGGCACACCAGCCAAAACGGTTGACTCCCACTGACCTAATTCAAAACCCAGCAGTGGCACCAAGAGGGAGAGAACTTCCCCAGGAGCTGGCACTGGAGTGGCTGCCGGGGCCCTCCAATCCTGCCAAACCAACGGTGCGGGGTAGGGGGGCAGAATGTGACTAGCACGACCAGTTGAAGGCAGGGTGGGGGAGGCAGGAGGAAGGAAGCCAACACTGCGTGGAGAGGAAAGGGGAAGATAAGGGGTCTGCTCAGGGGAGACAGGCTTGGAAGCAGAGGGAAAGGGGTGGCACCAGTCAGTAGCATAATCATTGCTGGGTTACCGGGACAGCAACTCTGGGCACCCCCTTAGAGGCAATACAAAAATAGCAGCTACTGCTACTGCTGGACTAATTGCCCCAGCTGCTACAGCCCCTGCTACCACCCCTGCTGCCCTGCCACCCAGGGCACACGCTCTGCCACCACTAGTCCAAACAGGCAGTCGTAAGAGCACAAGATACTATTCAAGAGCAGAGGAGGGGATGCCCTGAGAGACAGGAACAAGAAAGGGACAGCAAGCCTTAGCAGTAACAACTCCCAACAGCTTTCTTTTTTCCTTTATAACTGCTGACTAACGGAACAAATACTTCCTCTCAGCTCTCAGCATACTCCCAAAAACCCATAGGATTGTCCAAATGTCATTGCTCTGGCTGCCACTACTGTCCAGTCTCCCAGGCTACAAAAGTCTGGGAACCTTCTTTACAGTAAGGATTTGTTTCTGGGCAGGACTGGGCCTCTGGCTTTGCTACTCACTGACCCCATGGCACTCACTACATCATTTTGCCTCTCTGCACCTCAGCCTCCTCCATCAAAAGTACCTTTTCAGAGTTAATGGGTAGTTGTAGAAACACTCCAAATACATAAAATGCTGCTGGACTCCTGGGTGGAGAAAGAAAGTACACAGTGAGGGGAGAATGGAGCATGGTGGGATGCCAGAATACTAGCAACCCCCTATTGTGCCCCCTGGCTGGAGAATGCCAACAGAACTCACTTAAATCTCCCTTCGAGCATGGACGACTGGTGCCTCTTGAGTCGGGGGGACACGTGCCCCCCCTGACACCAGTCAGCGACCAGGCAGGGGCTGATCAAGATTTTGATCACCAAAAAGTGGCGTGGCTGCTTTTGCTGGTGGCCCCGCTCCCCAGCCAGCACTTGCAGAGGTGGGGCACCAGCGCTTCTGTCTCCCCTGCTGCCTGTTGCCTAAACAGGGTGTGCACTAGCACTCTCAGGAGGTGCACGTGCACCTCCTACATGTCACCACTACCTTTGAGGGAACTTCTTACTCACTTCAAGATTAGGCATTGTGCCTGTCCTTTCCAGTTTGGCCAGTAATTTTAGGTGGATCTTACTGAAATTTGCTGGGAGCTCATCTCATGCATATTTTTTTATTTATGAAATTTATATGCCGTCCTTCCCCCTCCCCACTTCACCTTGAGGTCCGCCTGAGCCCAAGCCTCAACACTTTCTGGACCAACCTGAGCAGGTGCTTAGCACACAAAGCTAAACTAGGATATTGTTTATGGCAGGAGTGGGCAGCCTGCAGGCTGGATTTGTCTGTCAAGTTGAGGGGCTTCAATGGTATTTAGCAGTGAGGGACTTCAGCTGAGCTGCACTGTGCCATGCCAAGTCGTGGTGTGCCATGCTCAGGAAAGAGGGAGAAGCAGTTGCGTTGGTGGCGTTAGTCGAGTCCTAGCACTAGCCAGATCCTAGCACTGGCCTGCCTTGGACCTAAACTGCCAGAAAATCATTGCTGGTTTAAGGTTTTTGGTTGTAGCCGTGTTGGTCTAAGGACATAGGCAGGCAAGGTTCTTTAGGTAGATGCATTGGTGATGCGTAGGGGGTGTATGCAGGTACACGTGCACCCCCTGAGCTTGGCGGTGCATCCCCTACAAAAAGTGCTGGTGGTGGTTGCTGCTTGCCACCCCGGCCCCCCTCCCCTCACGCTGCCGGCGGTGTCTGTGGGTGGTTGCCAGAGCTTGCCACTCCTCCCCACAGCTACCGACAGCACCACGGCTGCCTGCCAGCCTCCGGGGGCACACGGTGTTCATGGGTAGATGCACTGGTGATGTGTAGGTGGGGTATGCAGGTGCATGTGCACCCCCTGAGTGGCAGTGCACCCTCTGCGAAAAGCCGACACTGACACTGCCAGCAGTGCCTGCGGGCGATTGCCACTTGCCTCACCCCCGCTTTCCACCAACACCGCTGGTGGCCCCTGTGGCTGGCCAGTGTCTGTGGGTGGTCTCTGACTGCTGGTCAGCGCATGCCACCAACCCTGTGGCCACCTGCAGGAGCTCGCTGTGCCCCCCCCCGGCCTGAAGGGGCACACGGTGTTCATGGATAGATGTGATATATTTTATTATTACTCAGTTGGTCTAATACAATATATCACGTCTACTCAAAGAACCTTGCCTTGCTGGTTTAGGGGCCTTGTGTTTTATACTTTTCTTAATATTTTAACTGCTGTTAAGGTATTTATCTCTTCCTGTCAGCTGCCCCAAGCCTTCCTTGCGCCAGTGGCTCTGGGAAAGGCCACAATGATGCTTGCGGAAAAACTAGACGAGACGAAAGGTGGGGCGGTCAGGGGGCAGCGGGGATGAGGGACGCTGGAGGCAGTGGGGCGGCCCCAGAGAGTGTTTAATGTGCCAACAAAGGGAGCCGGAGGGGCTGGCTCAGTAGCGGGCTCCCAGACGGGGGCCCGGCTCCGGCATCCTGCGGTCAGAGCCCTTCGCTTCTGCCGTCCCCCGAGGACCGGGCCCCTGCCACATCCCCAGCGCCTCCCCCTCGCCCCGGCACTGCCCTGGCGCCGCGGCCGTCCCCGCGGCCGCGCCCGGCCTACAACTCCCGGCATGCAGCCACAGGCGAGGGGCGAGCAAGGGGCGGGACACATGAATTGAAACGACCCAATGGTACAAGAAAGGCAACCCAAGCAGGCGGATCGGCCGCCGGCTGCGGCGGCGGATTGGCTGTCGGGAGACCGGGGGCGGGGCGGGCCGGGGCGGGCGGCGTGGGGCACTGGGAGCTGCCGCGGGAGCGGACTCGGCGCCTGGTCTCGGCGGAGCGGAGCGAGGTGAGGCGCGCGGGCGCTCTGCAGGGCTCGGGCGGGCCGGGGGCAGGAGCGGGCGCGGGCCGGGGGCGGGCCGGCTTCGCGGCCGCTCGGGCTGGGGCTTGGGGAGCTGGCGAAGGCGGCGCTCGTTCCTCGGCCTTGGAAACCCGGGAGTGGCGGCGGCCAGTGCTGATGCTCCCGGCTGGTGCTGCAGATCCCAGCGGAGCGGGGAGCCTGCCGGGCCGGGCCGGGCCGAGAGGGAGCCCCGGGCCAGTGGGCTGCTGTTCCCGCCTGGGGGCGGCCGCTTGCCTGACCTGCTGGGGCAGTTCCTAGTTCGTGTACTGCAGCCTGGCTGGGCGGGGAGAGCAGGGGCTGGGGCAGTTTGGACGCGGTGAGGGTGGGGCGGGTGCCGGCTTGGGTCTGCTCCCTCGGGTTGCACGAGGTGGCATCGCTGGACAGCTGCTGGTGGCTCTTGGGCGACTTCTGCAGGAACAGCTGGGGCCCAGGTTCCCATGGACGATGTCCACATGGCACCTGGCACCCACCACGGCCAGGGATGATGTGAGCTGATTTGCATCCTCCAGGTGCCACTACAGCAGAGCTGTCTGCTTTGCTTGCCAGCCGGGTGGCTGAACAGGTGTGTGCATGCAGGCAGGGAAACGCCATACAAATACCAAGTTGTTGGGTGGAGCTGGTGCAATTGGTCAATGTGGGTTAATAGAGGGGTGAATAAGAGGGCCAGCCGATCCATGTTGGCCAGTTTCTTTGGTCATGCTGAAATAGTGTATAGGGCTGGGGTGGAGTTTCTTGTATTTGGTTTTTAAGAAACTGTATTTGAGATCCCTGCTCTTGGCATCAGAAGCTGGTTGTGGATGGCAGATGGAGGGTGTCTCCAGGTAAGCAACTAGGGCAGGAGCAGAATTAAATGGTGCTGTCAGATCTGGGCATGCATGGCTGATGAAGAAGCAGGAAGTCCTGTGTGTGAGTGGATGGGTGTACTTAGTGCAGACTCTCCTTTTGGTCCCTGTAGCACATTGTTGATGCACTTGGATTAAGTAGTAGATTGGGATTTTTTTTAATGATTTGGTTGGCTCTGGGATTAGCAGCCAATAGCTGTTGATTTATTCCATTTGCTTTTCAACAAAGGTTTAAGAAGTCCAGGAATTTTTGTGAATATTTCAGCATCACTGACCAGCCTTGCAATGTGTTTCTTTTCAGAAGAACTCCTGTAAGCTGGCAGTCTTATCACAGCTCAGGATCTTACCCAGCACTTGAGTCACACGTAGCATCCAAGCCTTCAAGCTGCGACAGTCCTGAGAGCTGCCTAGAACAGGACAGTAACACTGGCTTGGAGCTGAAGGGAGCAGGATGTCTCAAGAGGATCTTTTGAGCCTGGATGAGGGAGCTCTCCGGAAACTGGTGAGTCTCTCCCTCCTGAGAGTCAGTCTTGTGTGACCATGAACATGTTTCCCAGAAGACAGCTTGTCAGTAGATCCCTAACTTCAACTGTTACCGTCTAGCAGAGTAATATCCCTCCAGAAGGAACATACTTGATTGAAACTCACCTTCCTGCTTTTGCTTTTTAGTTGATAAAGGGAGAACAGCAGCCCAGGGAAGTAACTGACAGCTGTAGCCACATGGGTGGTTGAGACTCGGTGTGAGGGTTTTACCTCTTGGGGTAGGACAAGGAACCACTCTGGGCAGAACAAATATACAGCTTGGATCTGTGGACAGAGCACAAGAATAAGGTGCTGCTGCTGAGGTTTGTGGCTCTATTCCTGCCTGCACTGTAACAGCTACTGCTGCCTTGGGGCACCTGAACCCAGCCGACTTTGGTGCAACAAAAGTTAGTGTAGATAGGCCTCTTTTTGAGGCTACCATATTCGCCCAAATCCAGGACAATTTAAAATGACAGCCAATGCTTACCTTCTAGTTATCTATTTACACACTATTTACCTTCTATTTGATACAATTTTCCATGTCTAGAATCTAAATTGGAGGTTTGTCTTAAATTATATCCTCCCCAACTGCTGTAGCGGGGAGAGCAGTGGCAGCTTATCCTCCTTCCTACCTGTTCTCCACACTTGTGCCTGCCACACTGCTGTCTGTCCCCTCTGCCTCCCTGGACACTTACTACTCCTGCCTCTGCTTACTCTGTGCAGCTCTGGCTCTGGCCCCTGGCTAACTCATGGCCACAGCAGTTCCTCTGTGTACTGTACACTGTCCCCTCCGCTGCCCTGCCCCTCTCTACACCATGCAGCATCTCCTTTGTTTCCCCAGGCCCCTGCCCTGCTCATTGTCCACTGCCCCCTTGTGCTGCCCCCCCTACTCACCTTGAGGTGTCCCCTACACAAGCCCCCCTCGCACTCTGCCCCCATGCACTGTGCAGTGTCCACTGTGCTCCCCACTGCAGACCATGTGGTAGCCCCTGCACCCCTTCCACACCATGTAGTGTCCCCTATACCTCACATCCCCTCCACTCACTCTGTGGTGTCCCTCTCACCTCTCCATGCACCGTGTAGTGTGCTCCACACTTCTGCCTCACTCTCCTCCCTGCACTCACCCTGTGTACTCCATGTGCAGTGTCCGCTGTGCCCGCTCTCATTGTTCTCCCCACCTGTGCATTGTGTGGTATCCCCTGTGCTCCCCCCTGCCCCTCTGTGCACTGTATAGTGTCATCCCCCACAACCCCTGTGGTGACCCCTGTGCTGTCCTGTACCACTGTACCTCATGCTGTGCTTCACATACCCCCTCACTTCCTGCCCCCCACTCCATGCAGTGTTCTCCACTCCCCTCCTCCCCACTCTAAGGGATTTCCCTCCTTCCCCCCACACACTGTTTCCTATCCAGTGTCCTCCATGCTCCGCTTCCCCCCCGCCCCTGCTCTGTATGTTCTTCATTCCCCCTCTGTGCACTCTGGTGTTCCCAGTGTTTTCCCACCCCCTGCCCATGCCCCACCCTTCTGTGCACCATGCGGTGTCCACTGTGCTCCCCATTCCCTGTCATGCACCCCTCTCCCACTGTGTAAGCCATCTCAAGAAGCCTGGCCTGATACTCAAATCCAAGGTGAGGTGGGGCTGGCTTTTCCCCCCGCCCATGTTGAATGGGACCTCATCTTGGATTTGAGTAAATGCTGTATTTGCCTATTTCCATTTCCACAACTTGTGTACTGTATGCTCATGCCTTGCAGAGTCTCACTGTGAAAGAGGTCATGTGATATGGCTGTGGTCACAGCATGAGTTGGTTTGGCATTGCCCAGGTCATTAGGAAGTTTTCCATTTGTTTAACATTTCTCTGCCGGCTTTTCAGGAGGCTGCGCACCAGCCCTGGTCTTGGAATGCTTTGAACATTCCCAGCTGTAGTTTGCACTGAGGCTTGCGTGTAGCAATAGTCTAAGACCACAGCTGTGTGGGGTGGGGATGGTGAGGGGAGCCTATGAAGCAGTCTGGCCAGGCAAAGACCCTGTCAAACTTTCCTGAACCTGAGACTGCATACCGTTTCTGTGCTGTGGAGCTCAAGAGTTTGAATTTGAGTGTAAAAGGTTGAGGGTCCCTGTGCTTTGGCTGGGATGTTTCTAGTTCCATTCAGTTGGTGGTGTTTTCACTGCCATGTTAGTCACCCCTTACCCTAATGCCTGGAGATGCTGCTAAATGATTTTACTGGACTTTGGCCTGTGCAAGTTCCCAGCCAGCATTCTTCTATGATGAGACCACAGGCGGGCAAAATACAGTCCTGCAGGTCGGATCCAGACTGCCAGGCCATTCTGTCCAGCTTGCTAGCCCCCTTCAAAAAACAATTACTCCTCCATGGCTGTCCCTCTGAAAGCTGGTGGGACGCATGGGCTTTCAGAGGTCAGGCACCATTGGACCTAGTGGGCTCTGTGCTTCCATGTCCATGGGGCTCCCAACACTGCATTTGGGAGCCCCATGTGGAAGCACTGAGCACGATGGCTCGCAACTGGACAGCTGGAGAATGGGGAGAGAACCTCCTGCTGCAGGAGGGAGGGATGGGTATGGGGTTTGTAGGTGGGCATAGGGGTGTTTGCAGGTGGGTGTGAGCCCCTTGCCATGGTACGTCCCCCTGCCCCCACCCCACACACAGCCCCTGCTCCCAGCAGCAGCAGGCAGTGGGCTCTTAGGGCACTCATTGCTGCAGCAGTCAGAGCCCCCTGGCAGTGTGCAGCTCCTTGAGTCCTCAAGCTAAACCAAGCTGGCTCTATGCCAATATGTGGGGTTTGCGGCACTGCAAGTAGGAGTCTCACATCATTGGGCTGGGCCAGGCCAGCTCCATGCATCTGCACAGGGCTTCCAGTCCTCTGTGCCCCCACGTGTAGCTCCTGAGACTTAGCTGAAGCTGCATGCCACTGGGGGGCTCTGCCTGCTGCAGCCATGAGTGCCCTGAGAGCCCACTGCCTGCTCCTGTTGTTGGTGGTCAGGGCTGTGTGTGTGTGTATGGGGGGGGTGACAGCAGGGACTGTGTGCATGGGGGAGAGGGCCATACCACCCCTACACACTTCCACACCCACACTCTCCCACAAACTCCACAGCTGCCCACAAACCCCACACCCCTTCACAATTTCCCCCCACAAATCCCCTTCCTTACACACAGAGACACCCCACACACAAGAGTAAGACTTTATTTTGAGCTATTATGTAATCATCTCTATAAACACTATGCAAATGCATGTAAATCAGGATAGTTTTTTAAAAAATTAAATTAAAATATATATAGTAAATGTTTGATTTTTAGTATATGATTTGTGGGGGGGGGTTCCCGGTTCCACGATGCACCCTCCCCCCCGACTACTTCCAGGGACAAGGGGAGGGACTTCTGGTGGCAAAGGTCAGAGGTTAGGAGTTGGGCCTCCCAGTCCCCAGATGACAGGTACCCCACCCCAATTGCCAAGGGGTGAGGCTACCCTTGTGGCCCTCACAGCTCACCAAAAGTTGTTAAGCAGCCGCACAGCCAAAATAATTGCCCATCTCTGGGTTAGACTCTAGCAGTCACCCACATGAAAGCTCTTTGTGGCTTTCAGGCCTTTTGATGTTGAATGAAGGCTGTGTGACTAGCCTAGTACAGCCCAGCCCAGGAGGCAGTAGTTTCAAACTTCCTGGAGCAGCTGCTGATGCTTAGTTGCAAGGAGGAGGTCCCTGGGGGATCAGATCAACCTTTTTCCCTTCAGGGCCAAATCATGGGGCATGTTTATATGCAGAGAAGACAGTCTATACACAACAAGCAACAGGATCAGTACATGATTTTTTGTGGGAAAAGGGTCTGCCCCCCTCACCTGCCGATGGCTTCATGGAGGATCCCAGCCTCCTTCCTCTTGAGCTTGGGGAGGAAGGGGTGTTCTCTGAATCTCTCATCTTTGCATGGTGGCACTATGCTCTGCGGTTTGCTAACACACACTTATCTCTTACCTTCCACTCTGCTGGCTGTGGGGTTACCATATTTCCAGTTCCAAAAAAGAGGACACTTGCTGTGCCAGGGAAGGGAGGGTATGTAACTGGGGGGGTGCAGTGGTATGCCATGACCTGCCCCAGCCGCCACCTCAGCTGCCCCCACTCATTTCCTAGCATGCAAGAGGCATTATAGTGTTTGAGAGACAAAATGTGTGTATGTGGGTTCAACAGAAATGTCCTATTCTTGCCTCTCATTTTTTTTTATAGTATTTTACAGTATATAATACCCCAGACTACTGAGCTCTTCTGCAGCAGAAGTGTATCCACCATTGCCCTGTTTCTCATTCCTTCCATTTTGGGAGGAAGCTGGGTCCCCAGGTCAGGACGTTTCTGCATCCCGCCCCCCTGCTCCCTCCCAAGTAATGACGCCTGGCTTAACTGCCTTACTGTAAGACCCAAGCACACCCCCATCAGTGTGTCGCCTCTAAAACAATTAGGACACTTGTGGAGATCTAGCATTGTAGGAAAAGGAGCTCTTCTTGGGATCATAGGAAAGTAGGGGTGGAAGAGATGAGGTCTTCTAGACCAGTGGTCTCCAAAGTGGGGTGCGCAACACTATCCATTAAGGTGCAGGAAGAAAATTCTAGAACTTCTTTTTATATTTATATAAATATACATATATTGGGGGTGCATGCTCAAAAATTTTTTACTGATGGGATGCACGATCAAAAAAGTTTGGAGACCACTGTTGTAGACCAATCCCCTGCTCAGGGCAGGATCAACCCTGACTAAAGGCATCCCAGTCAAGGCATTCCACCCAGGAATCTGCTCCAGAGCAGACCAGTGAGACAGAGTTTGGGCAGGTGAGGCTGCACCCAGCTGGCCTATTGTCTACAAGACTGGATAACTTCTTTGGCCCTCTGGGTTCTATGCTTTTGTTAGCTTGTGATATTTTTGGCCCAATTGGGAGGCTGAACCCTGCTAAGAAGAGGGACATCTGGAGGCCCCCTGCAGCAGAATTTTGAGTCCTGGCCCAGAGCTGCAAGAATAGAGTAGATGTACAGGGTGTCATCTGTGAATGGTGCTGGAGATGGGGAACTATGTGCTGTATGCAGTGGCTCTTGCCTGTTGAGCTGTGACTGGTCAGCAGGAACAGATCCTGGCTGTTGCAGGGCAGAGACACCAAAAGGTGCCACTTTTCTGCTTGGGGCCAAACAAAGTTTCATTGCTGCCCAGTCACCGGTGTTGACTCCTGCCAGCTAACCTCTAGGTGGAGGGTTTTGATCAAGTTGCCTGGAGGCCACCTAATAGTAAACAAGCTGCAGGAGCTGGAAAAGAGAGAGAGCTTGAGAGAGTCCAGAGAAGAGCCATGTGCATGATCAGAGATCAGTAAAACAGACCGTACAATGACAGGCTGAGAGCCATGGAGCTCTTTAGCCTGGAAAGGCGCAGGCTCAGGGGTGATCTGATGGCCACCTACAAGTTTATCAGGGATGATCACCATGATCTGGGGGAATGTTTGTTCACCAGAGCGCCCCAAGGGATGACGGGGTCGAACGGTTATAAACTACTGCAAGACCATTTCAGTCTGGACATAAGGAAGAATGTCTTTACTGTCCAAGCCCCCAAAGTCTGGAACAGGCTGCCATCGGAGGTGATTCAAGCACCTACATTGAACACCTTCAAGAGTAAATTGGATGCTTATCTTGCTGGGATCCTATGACCCCAGCTGACTTCCTGCCCTTTGGGCAGGGGGCTGGACTCGATCTTCTGAGGTCCCTTCCAGCCCTAATGTCTATGAAATCTATGAAGAGTGCTGCAAAATGGTAACAGCAGGAAGCTGAGCCAACTTAGAGAGAACATCCATGTCAGCAGTGGGGGAAGGCTGAGGCAGAAAGTGGGAGCAGGTGAGCTAGGTCTGCTCTTCGTGTGTAGTGGAGACCAGTGCTTGCAGTATTCCATCCTCTGCATCTGTGAGCCTGTACCCAGAAGCTTGCTAGCTTCCAGTGCTGTCCTATATAGCAATGTGTATGTGCCCACATGCCCTCCATTGAGAGGAAAAGTAAGGAATGGGACAGGAAGGGATGTAATCAAAGAGGCTTTCAGTGGAAATGAAAGAATGTGGTAAAGAAGGCTTTTGAAAACACTAGGAACTGCAGAAGGCTGTCACTTGTGAGGTAGGTGCTGGGGTGACACGAAGGAATGGAAGAATCTGACTTCAGTCGAGCAGAGTGCAAGGCTCAGGGCAGTAGATAGCAGAGTCCCAGGACATCATTTGTACTCAAACAAGGGAATGGCCTGTATACTGAAGTGACTGGAAGCTAGTTATGAAATTGCACATCCTTTTACATGTGCAGGAGTCTAGAGAAGGCTGGGGCTCAGACGAAAGATGGACCTTGGTGGAGATGGAGCAGGGTTGGGATGTGCTGAAACCATGCAGCCAAGAGAAAGTTTGCTTGAGCCATGGGTGATGCCAGCAGTAGAGCCAGGAGGCAACAAGCGGTTTTTTCCTTACCTTGAAAGAATGCTAGTCCTTGGAAGTATGTTCACTGATGGTGGAGGTAAGCTTCCTAAGTATGTGGAAGCAGAGCCTTGATGAAGAGGGGAAGCAACCATGGAGAGAGACCAGCTCATGATGTGGGAGCAAGGCCTTGTTGGTGATATAGCAAGGGCAGGTGCCTAACAATAGAAAGAGCAGCCTGCAGTGCTAGAGGGCTGGAAGAGTGCAGAAGGGGGTGATCACAGGTGAGATGCTTTTTGTTCACGCCACACAAAATAAGGCATTTTTATGTGATGCTGAGAGAGAGACCAGAGAGCTACTGCAAGAAACAGTGGAGAGGTTGGGTCTGCTTCCTCAAGGCCCTACTTAAAGCCCAAGGTAGGCAGCACTGGGGTAGGTCTTGGCAGCTGCTGGAGATGAGCAATGTGAGTGAGGTGGACTACGGGTGATTCCCAGGATGTGAGGCTCTACTCTGCAAAGAAGAGCTCTAGACAAGGATAGCAAGACTGTTTTTCGCCTGGGGCGACCTGAGAGCCTTCCCACCCTGTGTTGCTGTGCTGTGCTGTGCTGTGCTGTCCCCACTCAACCCTGACAGTCTGCGATATGCTGTGTTTATCCTGCCTGGTGCTGGCAGCTGGGAGGCAGGGGAGTACTGGGTGGAGTGGCAGTGACAGAGCTGTGGCCAGAGGGGCTGGACAGAGCAGTTGGGATCTCCAGCCAGACCCCTCTGCGGCTGTGGGGGGAACGTGCTGGGCTGCCTCAAGTTGTGCACTCTGTGTCAGCTTGGCTGGGGAAGACCTGTTCCAAGCTGGCATGGGGGAGGGATTTTTCTGCAGGCTTTTGGCTCTGCTAGGGCCCTACTGCTCTCTGGGCTAGACTTGCAGGATTAGCCCATATAAGGAAAAACGAAAAACTTTCAGCTGCTTCCACCCCCGCTCCTTACAGCGGTTGCTTACCATGCCCAAGCAGCCTTCTGCTCCCTCTCCTTGCCCACACTCCTCGCATTTTCATCTTTCCCTAAACTGAGGGGTGAGGAGTGGTAGGTTTTTTGTCGTGCTGTTTCCTCCTCATGTATTCCTCAAGGGTGGGCTTGTGGAGTGGGGGACTGTGCCTTTAGGGGTTGGTAAGTTTTGTAAAGAGGCAGCTTCTCTCACCTCCCTTTCTCACTGCTTTGCTTTGCATCTGACCTAACGAGCTTGCTTGGGAGTCCTCCTGTTCCCTAGCTGGATACTATAGCCTGACCACTGGATTGCTGGACTGGCATTCTGGCCCGTGTACCCTTCTGATCTCAGATGGTGCAAAGATTATCGGATGGTTTTAATGTTCATGCTGCTGCATCCTTTGAAACAGGAGATGGGCAGATTCCTGGTGCTGACTCAGCTCCATGAGGCAATAAAGGAAGTATGGGTATGGCTGTGATTGGAGTCCACCCAGTCTCTGGGTCCTGCACCTAAATGGAGAAGCAGCTTGCCCCAGGTCACTCATCCTAACAGCCCCGGTCCTTGCTGGAGTTTCTGGGTCACCTGATTCTGGCAGAGTTGTGGCACAGTCCAGGAGTTAAATATCTTGGAGAAACACAGATGGCATTCTTCCCACAGTTGTACTCCCTGAGGGAGCCCCCTCCCCCAGTGTAAGGTTGGGACAGGCCCAAGGTGAAGAACGGAGTTGCTGTTACCTGGTTGCCCCTAGTAGAAGTTCCAGATGCACCTGTGGATTTTGTTACCAGCTTGTTAAGGTGCATGAGACCTGCCTCATCTGATTCTGGTGGCAGAATGCAAATCTTTTTTGCACTCAGGGGCAAATTAACAACAGGCACAGGGCCAGCATAGCCCCAGGTGTAAGGTCCACCTGGTCTTGCACTGAAACAAGTTTTGAGAAGGCTCCCCACCTCCTCTTCCTCTTCATAGAATCATAGAAGTTGGGTCAGAAGCGACCTTGTAGATCTTCAAGTCCGACCCCCTGCCTGAGCAGGATAAAAACTGGGCTTGGATGACTCCAGCCAGGTAGGCATCAAGCCTCTTCTTAAAGACCCCCAGGGTAGGAGCCAGCACCACTTCCCTTGGAAATTGCTTCCAGATCCTAGTTGCCCTGACTGTTCTTACGGATGTCTGGTCTAAACCACCTCTCCAACAACTTACGGCCGTTATTCCTTGTTATGCCAGGGGGCACTAGGGGAAACAAGGCCTCTCCCAAACCCTTCTGGTCCCCACTAGTGAGTTCATAGACGGTCACCAGGTCCCCCCTCAGCCTTCTCTTGTGAAGGCTGAACAGGTTCAGGTCCTGCAGTCTCTCATTGTAGGGTCTGCCCTGTTGTCCCTGGATCATGCGGGTGGCCCTCCTCTGGACCCTCCATGTTGCCCACATCCCTCCTGAAATGGGGAGCACAGAACTGGACGCAGTACTCCAGCTGTGGCCTGACCAGTGTCGCATAGAGGGGGAGGATCACCTCCTTGGCCCTACTTGAGATGCACCTGTGGATGCACAACGAGGTGCGGCCAGCCCTGCCAGCTGTGACCTCGCATTGTCGGCCCGTGTTCATCTTGGAGTCAGTAATGACTCCAAGATCCCTTTCTGCCTCCGTGCTCTCAAGAAGGGAGTTTCCCATCTTCTAAGTGTGCTTCTGGTTACTACTGCCCAACTTGTCAGTATTGAAGCGTATCCTGTTTTTGTTAGCCCACCCCTGTAACCTGTCCAGGTCTCTCTGCAGTCTTTCCCTTCCTACTAGCTTGCTCACCTCATCCCAAATTTTGGTATCATCAGGGAATTTAAACAGGTTGCTTTTCACCCCATTGTCCAAATCGCTGATAAAGAAATTGAACAGTGCAGGCCCCAGGACCAAGCCCTGGGGGACTCCGCTGCCCGCTTCCCCCCAGGATGAATATGACCCGTCCACCACCACCCTCTGAGTGCGACCCTTCAGCCAATCTGCAATCCACCTGACTGTGTAGGCATCGATGCCACAGTCCCCTAGTTTTTTAATGAGGATGGGTGGGAGATGGTGTCAAAGGCAACTTGCTGAAGTCCAGAAAGACTACGTCCACAGCGACACTTGCATCCAATGCTTTTGTGACCTGATCATAAAAGGCAATCAGGTTGGTCTGACATGACCTGCCCCTAATGAAACCGTGCTGGTTGCCTTTGAGCATCATCCCAGAGGCCAGCCCGTTGTAGGTATGCTCCTTGATGATCTTCTCAGAGAGTTTCCCTAGGATTGAGATAAGACTGACGGGCCTATAGTTGCCTGGGTCCTCCCTTTTTTAAAGATGGGGACCACGTTGGCTATATTCTAATCATCTGGCACCTCGCCTGAGTACCACGAGAGCTCGTAAAGCCATGCCAAAGGCCCTGCAATAACCCCTGCTAGCTCCCTCAACACGTTAGGGTGGAGAGCATCTGGACCTGCTGATTTGAACATGTCCAGCTGCTCCAGAAGCTCTCTAACCCGGTCCTCCCCAACCTGAAGTCTGGAGGTGTTCCCCTCGAGTCCATCTTGCGTTGTGGTGGGGAAGTCCCAGTCCTTGCACAAGAAAATGGAGGTAAAGAATTGGTTACAGAGGTCTGCTTTCTCCTCTGGCACAACCACCAGATTGCGCAGAGAACCTTGCAGGGGCCCCACATTTCCCAGTGCTTTCTTTATTCTCCCTATATATTTGAAAAAGGACTTTTTATTAACTTTGTTCTTGGACGCTAGTCCTAGCATTTTGTCCTCCTTAGCTCTTCTGCCTGCCATTCCTCCCATTTGTTGGGAACCATTGTGCAAAAGCGCTGTTTGTGTTAAAAAGCTGCCACAACTTGCCCCAGAACTGTCTGCCTGGTGCCAGGCTGCATGTGGTTCTTTCTAGAATCGGGGGGTGCTACAGCAATCCACCCAGCTGTTGTTTCTAGGTCTGTTTGGAATATCAGTCCATCATCCATGCATCTAGGATCCCTTCTGCTCCTCTCTCCATTCTGTGCCTGTTGCATAAGCTGTGTGGCTTTGGAAATAATTATAGGCCCTAGCAACAGCTGCCTATAAATGTTCTCTAGCCTGGCTTTAGGGACAAGCCTGTGAATGGAATAGTGCTCAGGTACTGCCAAGAAAGCTGCCCACCTGTGACTCACCAGCACCCAGTTTACAAAGCTGTGTTGTGTTTCACAAGGCAGGAACTAGCTTGTAACTGTTAACATTTTTTGCTTGCTGGCAGGGGTGTGCAGGAGACTGCTGTGTCCTGAGCTCTGTGTGTGCTGCTTGGCTAAGCAGGCTGGCTAGGGTGTGATGTCCTATCCTCTTTCCATAGATGGGAACAGTCCGTGGTTGCAGCGCATTTGTTTCCCGTTCACCGCCGGCCACAGAGCGTTCAGGGAGAACAAACAGTCCTGTCTTGGGCTCTCTGCTGACGTGGGCTAGGGGCATGGATACTTCTCTCATGCTTGTTGCAATGGTCCACAGCAGACCGAATGTTTTCTAAGTTCTCTAGGAACTGAGCACAGATCAAATAACATCTAGAGCCAGCATGGAGCTGCAGGAGAGCCTGGCTGATAATTCTTTCTCCGTCCTGTCTGTCTGGCGGTGAGCTAACTCCAGGCTCCTCAAGTTCAGACAGGAGCTGGGCTTCTTGGGCCAAAACAGCTCTTGGGATATCCCTGCTCAGTATGAGGCAGGTTTCCATCCTCATACACCAGTATTTAAATAGGGGGTTTGACCCCCAAATGGAGTGTGGACTGTGAAGCCCATGCCAGTATCAGAAGATATGCATCATGGCACATGGCTATCAGCAGAATGGAGAGAGCCACCAGTATTGGGACATCAGAACCACTCTCCAGTGAGTACTCCCATCAGTGCCAGGGGTGTTTGTTGTATACCACTCACTCTACCTAGCCAAGGCTTTTGAGGCAGAGCTGTGCTTGAGACCTGAGTGGGTACACAAGCCTGTCCCAAGTGGAAGTGGTGTGCCATCCCAGCATCCAATGAATGGGGGCAGTTTCCAAGAGTGGGACAGCAACCTTGTTGAGTCGGGCAGTTTTGTCCCACTGCTGCGATCATAACGCTACTGTTCCCTGTGAGCCAGCATGACCCACCCTTCCTGTATCTCGGAGCAGCTGGAGTAGGGGGTGTGGACAGCTCTGGAACTGTCAGGAAATGGAGCTGACAGAAAAGGCGATCTCTGGGAAGTGTGATCCAGGAAGCACTGCCAAGGCCAGATACTGTGACTGCTGAGGGAGAGGAGGCATGGGTCTCTACAGCCCTGCAGCTGGGAGATGAAGGCTGGGCAGGAGGATGCCCCTTCCTTCCTGCATGCATAAGGAGCAGGTGTACAGGTATTGCAAGAGAGAGAGGATCAGCAAAGCATTTCTGGCTCCACTCCATAAGGCAGGGGTAGGCAATTATTTTGGGCGGAGGGGCCACTTACCGAGGCTTGGCAAGCTGTCAAGGGCCATGTGGGTAGCCCTGCCCCATGACAGGTGCCCTGTCCCCTGGTTGCCATCTTGTGACGTGAAGTCCTGCCCCCTAACCCCTGGCCTTTGCCACAAGTCTCTCCCCTTGCCCCCTTTCAGCAAGAGGTTTTGCAATCTCAGAACCAGAAAAAAAACAAATTATTTTCTAAAAAGTGACATCTACAACATTCATTCATTAAATATTTTTGTTCTGCTTTACATGTGTTTGTGTAGTGTACATAGAGGTGATTGCACAACAGCTTAAAATGAAATCTTACACTTGTGGGCTGGGGGGTGTAGGTTTGTTGGGGGCTGAGAGTGTTGGGGTGTGGGGGTGGATAGGTGTGGGGTGAGAGAGCCTGTGGGTGTGTGTAGATGTGGGGTATGGGGTTTGTGGGGAAGAAGTGCATAGGGAGGGGTGGCTGGGGTGGGAGGGATGTGTGTGAGGGGAGGGTGGCTGGGGTGTGTGAGGGGGTATGAGTGTGGGGGTCTGCATGTATGGCAGTCAAGGGGGTGTGGATGCATTTGTATGGTGGCGGGTGCGTGGGACTCACCCTGTGAACACACACATACATGCATACACTGCAACTCCCTACACACGCGTGTGCTGCTCCTCCTTACAGACACACACACATTGCCCCCCCACATGCACACACACACATGTACGTGCTGCCCCATCCTACACATGCACGTGTGCTGCCCCGCCCTACACACATGCACATGCACCCGCTGCCCCTCCCTACGTGCACACACTGTTTGTCAGATGAGAGGAGAGGTGCCAGGGCCTGCAAGAGCTACTGTGGGAACTTTATTGGCCCTACTCTCTCTGGTGAAAGCCAACCCCCTAATTTTATTTCAGATCCTCCCTGCTTTCAGTTTATCCTTGCTGGTAATTTAGACTGGCTCCTGCCAGGGCCACAGTGGTGCTCCATTGCCTATTGTCCTATGGTTAGCTCAGCATTCTGCACAGTCTGTGGTCAGTGGTGTCTAGCCTACCCTTGCATTTCTTGCTTGGTCCCACATTCCTACTGTGCGCTGTACCCCACTCCGTTTGTGTCAATGGGAAGGGTCTGTTTGCTCAAGGGTCATGGCCAGACTTTGACTCTAGGGAAGGCTTCTGGCCTGTTAGGCCTTCCAGCTCCAGGCTACTTGTTGAGCCAGCAGGATGTAAGGGTCACAGGCCTCTCTCAGGCAGCTTTGAAGCTTGGTCTCACAGGCAAAGGCTCTAAGAGGGGGGTGGGGAAGGGAGGTGGCTCCCAAGCTCAAGGGATACAAAACTATGACATTTCTTTTTACTTGATAGATGTTAAAATATAATCAGTAACATAATGTGGAGGATTGTGGGCTTAACTCTTAAGACAGTCAGGTCGGTGAAAAACTGGCTGCAGGATAGATCCTAGAAAGTCGTAGTGAACAGATCTGTGTCATCCTGATGAGAAGTGGGCAGCAGTGTCCCACAGGGGTCAGTGCTCGGTCCAGTACTTTTCACATCTTTATTAACAATTTGCATGTAGATAGGCTCCAGATACAGGCAGACCTAGGCAGGCTAGCAAGTTGGGTAGATCGGAACCAGATGAAGTTCAGCATCAAGAAATGTAAAGTGCTTCACCTCAGGATGAACAACCCCCAACACCCCACCAGGCTTGGCAGCACCAAACTGCCTAGCACTATGAATGAAAGGGACCTGGGGGGTGGTAATAGACTACATGTGAATGAGTGGGCAATGTGATGCTGCAACCAGTAGGGCAAATAATACTCTGGCGTTCATCAATCGATGCATCTCCAGCAAAACCAAGGAGGTGATTCTTCCACTGTACTCAGCATGGGTGAGACCGCAGCTGGAGTAGTGCATGTCATTCTGGGCACCACTCTTTAACAAGGACGTGGACAAGCTTGAGAGAGTCCAAAGAAGAGCCACCCATATGATCAGAGTTTTAAAAGGCAAGCTATATGAGGACAGGCTAAGACATCTGGGACTCTTCAGCCTGAAGAAAAGAAGGCTGAGAGGGGACCCATAGCAGCTTATTGCTACACTAGGGAAGTACATCAAGGGCTTGGTGAGCAACTGTTCACCAGGGCACCCGAGGGGAAAACCAGGAAAACACAGTTCTCCCAATGTTTCAAGGCCACAAACTCCTGGAAGATCAATTCAGGCTCAACATTAGGAAAAACTTCTTCACACATGGTGTCCAGACTGTGGAATAAGCTCCCTCCAGAGGTGGTGCAATCACCTACCCTGGAAATCTTCAAGAGGAGACTAAACAGTCACCTTGCTGGGGTCACCTGACTCCCAGTTATCTTTCTTGCTTGGTGCAGGGGGCTGAACCCCATGAGATCCCTTCCAGCCTTACAATCTATGAATAATGCAAGTAACGTGTGTAATAAAATACAAGTGTGATCTATGGATATTTATTTAAAAACTTTAGACTTGGGCTTAAAGTTCAAATAAATTCCTCTACTTTCTGTGTCCAGGATGGGAGGGGTCACTATAAGGATACACTGGGCCCCCAAATTTCTCTCCCAGCTCTGCTCACAGGGTATAACTGTAACTGTCATTGCCAGTTACAGAGCAGTCCTCCAGCTCAGTCTCCTAGTGTTCCTCCTGGCCTTTCTTCCTCAGAGGAGAGAGGCCAAGCTTGTCCAGACTCCTGTCCTCCCTTTTGGAGCTACTGTTCACATTCACATAGGCTCTGGTTACACTGCTCTCCCAATGCTCCCATCAAAGGTACAGTCAGCACCTACTCCTGGGGGCACCATGTCCCACACTTCCCTAGTTGGTTGGGACTTTGTCTTTGTGGTACTGTATACCCTTCCACACACGGGAGTCCTTTGCCCAAGGACCATGGAAGCCCTTGTGATCGGCAGTCTGATTTGCACCTTTTGTCCTGTGGCTCAGGCAGCTGCCTTGGATGGAAATGTCCCATTACTAGGGGTCTACTAAAGGAGGCAGCCACCATTTTTGTGGGCTGAGTGCAGTGCCCCCCCCCCAATGCCTCTTATTGGTTGAGGGGCCCTGGTGGCTCCATCCCTCATTGCTGATTGGTTGTGAGGGCTGTCCATCATGCAGCCCTACCTCACCCCTGGTTGGTGAAGAGAGGTGGGGCTGAATGACCAGCAGCCCCCCTCCGCCCTTGCCCACTTGTGCAACTGGGCTGCAGCACCACGAAGACTGCTGGCTACCTCTGGGGAGCCAGCATTTTATTTCCAGTAAGTTTTGGGTTTCTTTTCTTTTCTTCTCTTTTTTTTTTTTTTAGTGAGCCCGCCATTTTTGTGTGGAGCCCACCCAATTTCACATTTGCTGTGAAAATAATGCAATTGCAAATTCAGTAGGTCCTTACTTATTACACTGTGGCCTGTGCACCTGCACTGAAGATGCTTAAGAGCATAGACACCTTAAAAACAAAAGCATTTATTGGGGTGGTTGCAGTTACAGCATCATAGGGGCAGCTATTGGCAGTGAAGGAATCCCAGCTCCCACAGACTGGCTGAGCCCAAACAGACTCGGTCTACTTTGGGGGCAGTGTGAGAGAGATAAAAGACTGCCCATGATGCTGTGGGAGAGGGACGCTAGGACTCCGGCAGTGAAAATGAAACAGGTCTGAGAGAGACCCCATTAGAGAGCGTGTTGGAAGGACCCTCCTGCCCAGACATCCTCCTGGATCCAGTGGGCCTCATGGTGATCTCTTCTGAGATTCTCTTCTGTCAAGGCCCATTTCCTGCCTGCAGCTGACCACAGAATGGGCAGTCTGCCTTGGCTGAAAAGGAGGGCTAGAAGGGACCCCTGGGACCACTCCCTGCCTGAAGTAGGATCTTCTGTATTCAAACCATCCCATACAAATCTTGTCTAACTTATTAGTAAAACTACATAGTTAACCCTCTCACTCTACCACAACACATAGTATTCTAACTTGCTGGAGATAAAGTGGGGGACAATGGTGACTAGTAGGGGTGTGCAAAGCGGGCCCTATTCAATTCAGGTTCAGATTTGGCCCGAATCGGGGACAGTGATTCGATTAATTGATTTGGACATAGACACATTTTTAAATGTTTTTTCTACATACCTCAAGGTACCAGGCGCAGCTCATGATCACTGTGATGCTGGGGCACATGGAATGTCCCACAGGAGTGCGGGAGGGCCTCTACATGCTCAGTGGTGAACCTGGAAGTACTTCCAGTCCATTTTCGGGTCTGCCAGGGAATGCACTGGGCCCCCCTCCACACCTCCCTGGCTCAGTGGTCAGCCACAGAGGGACCCCAGGTACCCCACGCAAACCCAGGAGGCACCAGTCACCAAGCTGGGGGAGCATGAGGGACCCCCCCCATGCACTTTCCGGCAGACCTGGAAGGGGTGCAGCGGTTCCAATTCTATTCAGAGAGATTAAAGGGTTTGCTGGTTTGATTCGGAGATTTGGCCACTGAATAGGGCCAAATCTCCGCTGAATCGAATTGGGGACCAAAGCTTTGCACAACCCTAGTGGCTACTGTCCTGCTGCTGCAAGGTTTGTTAAAATACACTTAGAGGTCCAAGGAAGAGGAAGGTAAAACCTCCACAGTGTGTACCAATATGACCATGGGGTAAAATTCCTTTGTGACCTTGAAATGTAGTGATTTGTGTGACTGAGTAGAGGGGCAAGATCCTTTAGTTAAGAACCTCTGGGTTTTAGTCCCAGCAGCAGCCTTGGCATGCTCCAGTCAAAATCCTCAGCCTCAGCTGCAGGCAACTCCCAGTGCTTCTGAGAGGAGAAAAAAAACCCTGACAGATGTAACAACAGGAAAGGGGGGGAGGGGTGGAAATCCTTCCCGGCAAAGCCCAGGGCATAGGATATATGGGTAGTAGAGTACAGGCAAAGCTACTCCTCGATCATGTTGAACAGTCCTGAGCCCAGGATGGATCCCTGTAGAACTCCACTCAGAACATCCTGCTGTTCTGGTATGGCACCGTTTCTCATTACCCCTTCCTTGCACCTGCCGAGCTAGTTGTTTATCCATCTTGTAGCGGTTTTGTGTCTGACATGTCTCCCGTCTGTAGCATCCGGATAGCAAAGCAATTGTCTAGGAGGAAGCTGCATCTATCTTGTTTTGCTTTAGGAAAAACTTCATCCCAGGGGGGAGGTCAAACCACCAACCTTTTGGTTAATGGTTGGCTAAGAGCCACCAGTACTAATTGAATGAGCTACAGTGATGTGGGAAGGTCAAGCCCTCTCCAGGCTGGTCAGCTGTGGGTTCCTTCTCCCTCCACCTGACTTTTTGCCAAGAGGGCTGGAACCGCTGCTGAGGAAGGGAAGGGAAGCAAGGGCTAATTTCCTCCCCAGCTCCCTCTCCCCAAGCACAGCCCACCCTGAGAGACCCAGTCTTTTTCCAGGTGTTCTCCATGCTCCAGAATTCTCTCTGTCCTGTGCCAGGATTCTGGGTCATTTGCCTGCTCCAGGGGTTGAGGCAGGACACCATCCCTGGTTTCCAGCTCACCATGCCTAGCTGTGTGCAAATCGATTAAACTGGAATGGGGCTTGCAGTCACCCTACTGCTCATAGGCTGTTTCTGGCTGGGGTGAAGATGTGCAGGTTGCTTTGGATTTTGGTCATCAATGGCTGTGTTCAATATAAACTATGATGACAGGCAGTTTGACAGGGAGGGAGCGCCACAGCTTGGAAGCGTTCAGGAATAGGCTCAGTTTGAACCAGCACCACTGACAGCTGCAAAAGGGAGGAGGAAGTTCTGCAATGTCCATGCTGTTCCTGGCATGCTAGGCTGCCCTGTTTAGTGTGCCCCCTGCCATGCTCCCTACCATGTCTCTGGAGCTCCCAGTCTGAATGAGAGTCCATGCCCTGGTGGTGATAGTTGGGAAACAAATTCCCAAGGTGTGGGTGCTTTTTCCAGTGTTTTCTAGGCAGTCACTGAGTATTGCTAATAAGATGCCATGTTCTGTTCCTGGCATACATGCATGCCATGGGTGAATGGGAGAGGGATGTGCAGGACTCGGCTGCCATCCCCTCATTCCTGCATTAACCTTTATATCTTCTCCAACTTCTTCCCAGCTCTCCTGTTTCTCTCTCTGATCCATCCCTGCTTGTCATAACTTGCAGATGCTGGGGAAGAGCTGGGAACTCTGGGGAATTCTCTCCTCTTCTCTCAGATCAAGACCAGGTAGATATCTGCCAACTCAGACCCCCAACCTCTGCATGGGGAAGAACAGGAACAGCATTGACTTGGTATCAGTATAGCCTAGTTCTCTAGTCCCTATTGGTAGCCTCCTCTGTTCATCCGCTGTCTGTAACCTGGTGCCTCAGAGCTGCTCACTGGGTACTCCATCCTATAGCATCCTGGGACTTGTGCAGAACAGGGGACCCCACAGCAGCTGTCCATCCAGCTGTGCTTCTAGAGCCCAGAACAGAGTAGAGGTGCCAAACAGCTATGGATGCCTCTCAGAGTGACACTTAGGTGTTTTTAAGCTGAGGTTGTGCTTTGCTTCCAGGAGGCAGCTGCCTAAACCCATCTTCTGCAGAGTAAGTCCCAGAACAGTACTGCAGCACTCACTGGTGTTGAATGTGGTCAGGACCTAGCTTACTGAAATCTGGTCTCAGTCTATCCTTACCCTATCTACACTGGAAGGGAGGCCAGGCCAGGAGCTCCCAAGGGCAAATGGGGCCTATTAAAAACACATGGCCTCAAAGTCTAGTATCCTGGGATGGCTTTTTTGGGGAATTCCCTCTGTTATTGGACACAGCATTCCAACCAGGAGTCTGGAGTGAAGTTCCTCCAAGAAAGTTAAAGGAGGGCTATAACCCTCCACTGCACATCCCTTCCTGCCTGCTTGCACAGAGCTAGGACTTTCCCAGGCTACAGGAAACTTGAGACATTAATACATCCATACCCCAGTCCCTCAGCTGAGGAGGATAGGACTGGTGCCCTGTGTTAGTGGGCCAGCACTGTCCCCATGGGGAAGATTGAGAGGCTTTCCTATGGGGAAAGCAGGTGCCCAGGCTGGGGATTGGCATTGATGCTCCCAGCCTTTGAAGGCATTATCCCCAGCAGAAACTGTTTTGGGTCATATAGTTTATTTTTAACAAATTCCGTGAGAAATAGCCATGCAGCAGCTGGAGCCAAGGTTTCCTTTGCTGCAGGTTGATGTGAGGTCAACTTTGACGCTCTGCAGCTGGAGAAAAACTCATGATGATTACTTGTATTCCTGCTCTCACTTTCCAGTTCTCAGAGCAAGCCTGGCCTTCTACCCATGGACTTGTGTCTCTGTGGGCTGCCCTGATCCAAAATGTAGGACTCATGCTTAGGGACATACCGAGTTCAAGATTGCATGTTTTTTGTGGAAACTGAATTCAAGTGGGCTCTGTAAAAAAACGGCGGGCTTGCTGCAAAAAAAGAAAACTGCAGAGAAAAAGGCGGGAAGCCTTGCAGGCTTGGGATGTGGTCAGGGAGTTGGGGGGCAGGGTGGAGAGGCTGCACAGCAGCTGGACTGTGGTTGTGGGCTGGTTGTGGCAAGCAGCCAGAAGGCTGCAAGTGGCTGCACTGGGGCCATAGGGATGGCCTTAAACTGTGGCTTAATTACCCTGATTAAACTCTGGAAGCTATTAATCCATATTTAGCACATGGATTAATGGCTTCCCCAGGTTTATTCAGGATAATTAAGCTGTGGTTTTGGGGTATCTGGCAATCTGAGGGGAGGGGTGGGACTGCCCAGGTCCCTCGCCAGACCAGAGGCATGGGGGGACCCACTGTGCTCACCACATGAAAATGGCAGCTGCCCCTGAGATTTGCCTGCAAAATCAGCTAACTGCTTCCTTGAGTTCATTAGACCCCAGGCCTGGACCTGCACAAACCTATCTACAGAGTATCCCCAGAGACCTTAATATCTCCCCACTGGCCTGCTGCTTGTTCCAAGGAAGAGTCCAAGCTTTGCCCTGGGATAACTCCTTATCCCTGTAAATCTCAGTTCCACTGGCTGTATACTGGACCTCACATATGCAGCAGGGGAATCTTTGCCAGCCCTATATGGCTTCCCGTTTGGGCTGTGGAAGAAAAGTTAAGTCCCCCCTTTCTGTAGAACGGGCTAGCCTGAAATATCACTCACCTGGAGATCACTCTTTCCATAGGCAATCAGTTAGGACAGCATTTCTCAACCTATGGGTTGTGACCCAAAAGTGGGCTGCAAGTATATGTGAAACAGTTGTGAACAAAGTTTAAAAATGGATCATATTTTGCATGCATTTTTGAAAAAATAGATGCTGCTTTGTTTCACCATATGTTAACACTGTGCATACTAATAAACGGGTATCTGGGTTTTCCATTTGCTGTGGAGAAACATGGATTTTCTCCTTTAAAGGAGAAAAATGTTGGAAACCACAAGTTTCCCCTTGGAGGCTGGTGGAGTTCCAGCCTTCAAGAGGCTGCTTGGGGCTGGGGGAGTGAGAGGCACCAAGTGCATGTGCATGTACACACATGCCTGTGGCAGCCAGGTAGCATGGAGAGCAGCTCCTGCAGCTCCCTGCAGGTAAGTCTATGGGGCAAGGACATAGACAATGCATCAAGTGGTGGAGGGAAGCAATTTCTCCCCCTGGGACACATGGTATTCCTCTGGCTGATAGGTCATTTTTCTCAGATGCCTTTTCTACAGAGGTGTTGATTTCTCTATTACAGGCAGATAGTGCCTTAGGTGCCCAACCCAATAATGTCTCCTTCTGCCTGACACTTAGCCCCTGCTACATATTACATATATTGCACAATTTAATAGTCAGTCGCACAATACATTTAGATCAGGCACATGTGCAAAGTAATTATCACACAATAAAAATGACTATGCAGCTATAAAAAGAGCCAACCAGATATAAAGCTAGTACTTGAAAATGTATAACAACTGTATAGCTGGTTTCTATCCAGCTTTAATTTAAATGTGTAGTAGGGTCCTCACTTGCTTTCTTGTCGGTCTTTGTCTCCTTTTGTCATGTTGCATCTTTGCCTATCCCTTCCAGATAACTTTTTATGTTATCTTCCCATCATTGCTTTAGTTTACCTCACAGTCTGATACCTTCCACCTCAGATTTTAAAATCTGTCTCACAAGTTTTCTCTGTCACAGTATACCCTGTTGCTTTTATCTTGTTCAGTCCATCAGGCCTTTTGTAAAGATCTGCAAGCTGTTGATTATGTCTTCTCTTCCAAACTCCATTTTCTTGTACTGCACCAAATATTTTATTTGGTACTTTGTTTTCAAACAAAGCTTTTTTTTTCATTTGCCTTTGTCAAGGTCCAGGATTTACGTCCATATAAAAGGACAGGGTGAACAATTGAGCTATAAATCTGGATTTTAAGGTTTCTTTAGATTTTCCTTGACATTTTATCGAGGCTCAACAGGCATATATTAGCACTGTAAATTCTTGCTTTAATTTCTTCAATTATTTGATTATCCTCAGCATCTATTGTTCCTAAATATTTAAATTTTTCTACCTTTTTCACATTGTCATTTCCTATCCTTATCTTCCTGTGATCTTGCAATTTATTTCAAGATATTTATGGTCCTGGGCTATGGCAATCTGCTCATGGCTCCACACCTTCAGGTGTGCAGTCATACAAAGGAACTTATGCCCAGTTCTTGAGTGCTGTTCTGAGTACTGTCCCCCTACCCCTTATCTTCTCTGGGCATCCTGGCTTCAAATCACATGCTATCTAAGTCTTTTCTCCCTCAGGTGAGGAATAGAGAACTGCAACAGAGGCCCAGGAATGTGAGGAGCTGATGTTCCTGCTGGATACAACAGCAGCAAAAAAGATTCCCCCTGGATCCACCCCCACACATATACTTCCTGGATAGTTGGATCCCAGTAGCTCCAGCTTCTCCTTTCTACTGCTGCAGGGCTAGGGCCCCTCTGGCTACAGGGAGACAAAGGCTATGTGATCTGTCAGCCCCAGCCCATCACAGTCCTTTCAGCCTCTCTGTCCGTAACCCTTGTATTCTTCCACTCTCAAAGAGGCTAGTCCTGGGCTTCCACTCCTAACCAGGAGAGACAGGCCATGTTCACTGTGCGTTGGGGCTCACTGCTTGCTTTCCTTGTGTCCTACATCTCTTAGGCCTGTTTTGGCAAGGCAGCAAGTCCTATAATGTGACATGAAACTGCGTGAGATGGGTTTCCTGTGGGTGTGTAGTAAAGTCCTGCTTTATAGTTCGTTCTTTCCATTCTGTGCCTTGGCTCTGCTAGCTGCAGGGCTAGGAAAAGTCTACAGTGCCTTCTCAGATCCTGGTGTCTGCTCCAGGGTGGAGTACGCGTTCATATGAGGCCATCTTTTGAAGCCCTTGAGTTGTCAATGTGCATCCTCTGCTGTACTGTGTGGGGGTCAAAAGGCTGCATGCCTGGAGGTTTGGGGGGCAGGCTCAGTGGCTTAGAGGATAGTGCCAAGCAGTGTGTGCCGTGATGCTGCCATACAGATAACAGAAGAGGACAAACAGCTTCATTGTGCTGAGTGCAGGCGGGCACAGGCTGGCATGTGGGGTGGGGGAGCACAGTACATACAGTACAGAGAAGAGCTCTCTGATGGGTGGGGCCAGGATAAATAGGCATCTCTGTCAGTCCCTATGTGAACCCCTCCTTGTTCTGTTTTACTGCCCAGCTGGAAGCCACACTGGACCTTGCTGAACGGCGCCAGATCCGCTCTGCCATTCGGGAGCTGCGGCGGCAGCAGCTGGAACAGGATGAGGGGACGTTGGCATCCAAGCGCTTCCGATCTGAACGTGGCAGCCACCGACAGGAGAACAAGGAGAACTGGCTGCGGTGAGTGTGGGCACATGGTATCTTTGAGGCACAAGGTCCTGCCACCTATTATTTGAGCAATAGGTTTTCCTCACCCTGAGAGGGACCTGGATGCTGGCTTCCTCTTTCTTCTTAGGTTTCAATTTCTCCGCTCATGGTACTTGTGTGGCTTCCCAGGAGCTCCCATGCTGTAGTGTGGCTCTGTGCTGCAGGTCCAGCTGCCACAGGGCTTAGTAGAAATACAGCATGATGCCAGGAAATGGGTATCGGCTATTCCCTGTGTCACTGGGTACCCAAAACAATTTGAGATGCTCTGCTCTATGAGCAGTCTGCCCAGCTCTCACCTGCTATGCCTTGGTGTTAGTTGATATAAAGAGCCCAGACCAGGGCTTCAGACCCCTTGGCCTCTCTGAGTCCCACTCTGGGTGTTTAGACCACTCAGCCTCTTTGCACGGTCTCTTCCTGGGTTACCAGACCCCTCGGTCTCTCCTCTAGCCCCTTTGTGGGCCCTCAGTCCCTTCTGTCTCACACAACTGCTTCCTAGACTACCAGGCCCCTCAGTGTCCCTTCTGCCCCTTCTCTGGGCTACCAGCTCCTTTTTTGGTCCCTTGTCCTGGATCCTTTTAGTTCTTCATTTTCCCAGCCACTTGCTGGGTTTCTGGACACATATAGCCCTGGTCCTCCCCAGCCCCTTGCCAGGCCACTGGACCCATGTGGTCCTGGTCCATTGCCGGCCAAGTGCTTCTCTGTCAGGGTGTGCTCCCCTAGCTTTCCCCCCATGGGGTAACCCACAAGGCAGTGGCAGCTGTGGCTTTCCAGTACCACATCCTTGCTTTTCCTTGGAGTGGCCCATTCATAGCATTTCATGGAGACTGCCTTGTCACAGGCAGCCCCACCACACTAACCAGCCCTAGGAGGGTGCTGTTTGAGGTCTTACCCAGGACCTGTCTTCAGATCTGCGTGACCTTATTAGTCCCTCTCTGGATTCCCCCTACATGGCCTATACACCTCCTGGGCTGCTAACCACTGGGTCCCTGGCCCTGACTTAATCTCCCATCTGAATCCTCCCCTCTCTGGCCACCAGCTCACTCTTGGACCACTTTCCTTGATTCCTCCTCATCAGATGGCATACCACCAGCCATTGTCATCCTGGGCTGCCTGCCCCTTAACCCCTTCCTCTCTGCTGTGGCCACACAAGGATCCTTGGCCTCTCCTAGGCCCTGGCCCTGCCTCAGGCCAGTCAAGGCTCTCCCAGCTCTGGCAGTCTCTGCCATGGTCTGTTTCACCCTTCAGACCCTCTTGGACCCTGGCTTCACCCAGGCCAGGTCAGTCCTCCGGCTGTCAGCCCTTTCATCTCTGTGGGTCCGCCCTCTCAGGCCCTCCATAGATTGCTTCCTTTCCCTGGGCTCACCCTGATCCCTCCATAGACTTTCCTTAATGCAGCCACTTCCTTCTCTGGGTTCATCCTGACCCCTCAATAGGCCCCCACACTCTGCCCCACTCACTGGGTTCACCCAGACCCTCCAATAGGTCTCTCAAACACTTGTCCTCTCTCTCAGGGCTCACCTAGCCCCTTATTAGGCCCACAGACTCTCAGCCCCTCTTCCAGGGCTTGCCTGGCCTCTTCCTAGGCCTCTGTGCATTCAGCCCCTCTCTCTCTGGGTTCATCTGGCCCCTTACTAGGCCCCAAGCACTCATCCCCCTTCACAGGGCTCTGGACTTCCTCTCACATTGGGTCCCTCAGGAACCTCCTCCATCCCCTTAGTTCCTGCCAAACCTCCCAGCTGTTTCAGATGTTATTCTTCCAGCTGGCTGATGTTCCTACACCAGCTCCCAAGATGTTACTGCTAGCCCTACTCTCAGAGTCTGGGCTTGTACCCTGTCTATACCCAGCCCTCCTCCAAACAGGTGAGTCCCTTGATCAGGCCTAGCCTCATCTGCTGACCCCTGGGTCTGCTGACTCTGCAAATATGCCCTGACCCCCACCTGCCGGTGGCTCAGCAAGCTGCCTGATCTCTTCATTTGGCACACGCCTCAAGTGCCCTGCCACACCCTGGCCTCACATACCTTAGGTGGCACAAGAGAGTGAATGTCTGGTACTTGTGGTGGTAGTGTATTGTTCATTGGAGGGAAGGTCACATACTCATCCCCAGCCAGCAGCCTGACCACCCAGTTTAGTTCCTTTCTAAACTGCTTCTTGGCTTCTGTTCCCCATTCAGGTCTCAGCAGCTAGAAGAGGAGAAGCAGAAATCCCTAGCTCTGTTGTCAAGGAAGCTTGAATCCATCACAGATCTGGAGGAGCTGACAACCCTGGTGAGTTGCTCTCCTGAAGGCATCACTGCTGCCCTGCTAGGAAGGGATTAACCCTGTTCTGAATCCATGCTAGGAGGAAGTCCTGCAGTAGGCCTGGTATAGGATTAGAAGGCCAAGTGCAAACTACCATGCTATTCAGTTCAGCTTTAACCACTCTTTCTCCTTTCCATCTACAGAGTGGCCTTTAAGCTGCGAGTGGGAGAGGGAACTCTGTGCTCTGCTCCCAGCTGTGCCACTGAATCCTGTGTGAGCTTGGGCATGTCAAATCCCTTCTCTTTTTTGTGCTTTTTTCTCTTCTGCACACCAGGATAATGTCCACTTACCAAAGAACAAGGCTAAATCACAGTGTAGGATGCACCATGTAGCTGGTATTACTCACTATGCCTTGCCATGCACCATGGACCCCATTGGCATGGCAGGGTAATGCCCCCAAGCATGACAGGAGCCTGTGCTAGTGCCGTGACTAGAACCTAAGAGTTATGGTTCCCAGCTGTACCATTGGTTTGTACTCTGTTCTGTCTAGGCCCAACAGAGTAGTCTAACACCCGTGCACAGAGCAGCACAAAAGATCCATGGGGCCTGCACTGAGAATGACTGATATAACTGTCAACACCAGTGTCTGGAGAGCTTCTGAACCCTGGCCTATGTCGGAGGGGGCATGTTGTCGGGAACTGGGCCTTGCACTGGTGTTCTTGTTCTTCTGTGGGGTGGTAAGCCCAAGCCCTTCAATGTGCAAATGCATCACTCATGAGTCCTTTTCTCCCATAGCTGCGAGGAGCTGGCGAGTATGAAGAGCGCAAGCTGATCCGGGCTGCTATCCGGAAGCTGCGGGCTGAAGAGATTGAGGGTATAGCACTGTGTGTGCACAACTACTGTCCCAGTTCCCAGGACAGGCTGAACCAGATGCTTCTCCTCTCCAGGGGATGCAGTGGAGAAGCAGCTCCTTGTTAACTGACTCCTTCCTTGCTTCCTTTCAGCTGCAGCCTTGGCAGGGCAGGTGTACAGCAGCCGGAGAGGTGATGATGAGCTGTTGGGTGCCAAGGGGAAAGAGAGTGCAGATGGGGGCTACTCTGTGGTGAGTGAGGAGGAGGGGCTGGCTCCCAGTGTGGCCAGGGGGCTCAGAGAGTGATGTGGAACTCCAGTAGGGTTGGGGGGGTTGTCAGGAGCGGGGTGGGTTACTGCAGTTGAGCGTTATCTAATGAATGGGGTGCACCTTGCAGTGTAAGGTCATCTGCTTTGAGAATTTTGGGAGCCCAGCAGCATGGGGGAGGTCTCGGGGGTAAGCAGGAAGAACTGGGTGGTTGTTTTAGTGAGTAGCAAAGCCACAGAGGCTCCTTCTGGGGTACAGGGATCTGCATGTGTCCTGCTGACAGGACAGGGATCTACACACCACAAGGGGGATTTGCCCATCCTTAGAGGGCCTTCACTTCTCCACTATTTTGCCCACCCCTGCCTTAGAGTCTGCTGTACACTACAGACAGTGCCCAGACTGACCACAAGAGGCTCCTGCACTCCAGGGAAGAGATTGCTGCTATGGATTTCTGTACCCTTCTACTGTAATAGCCTTCCTGGCTATGTCCACCATCCTCCTTGGAAGGACTGTGGTTGTCAGGGGCACAAGGCTACAAGGCACTGGGGAAGTGAGTGGGGAGGAATGGGTTCTGCACAGTCGTCTTGTCTCCCTACATGAGGTTTCTGAGTATTGGTGAATGTCTGTTTCTCCCTGTGAGTCACTGGTGATCCTTGGGTCAGGAGATGAGGTGGTGGTTTTGATCCTGCTTTGGGTACACAAGTCAAGACAGAGTTATAGCATGCATCTGTGGCATGGGCTGAATTGTTTGTCTACTCTGACCCCCAGATTCTGTTCTGAGTCTCTATTCTAGGATCCAGTCCCTTCCTTCTGCAGGTCTGACCCACATGCCGTGTTCCTAGTTGTCAAACTTTGCATTAAAATGTTTATTGTTTGAATAAGCTCAGCTTGTCAGGTGATCCAGATTGCTCTGTATGACTGCCCTATCCTCATCATCTTTTACTATTCCACCAGTCTCTGGGTCAGCCACACATTTGATTAGTAGTTATTTTATGTTTATTTCCACATCACTGATAACAATGTTGAGTGGCAGGCAGGACATGTATACCTGGCACAACACAGAAACACCCACCCAGCTCTGAACAAACTAGATTGGGTACTAGGCTGAAAAAAAGGGCCTGTTAGACCAGGCAGAACTGTACTGTGGCTATTCTACTTCCAGTACCCAGACTTGCTCATTCGGAGCAAGTTTGGATATGTCTACATACCACTGCGCGAGTGTGCATACCTAGCCTAGACCCAATCCATGCTAACCCTCACTGTAACAGCCCCTCTAATGCTAATTCCCAATTGACACCTATGTTTGCTAGTCTGTCACTTTACCAGTTGTTAATCTGTTCATCAGGTGCTTTAGTGATATTGTATAAAACTGATTTTTTAAATTGGTGGCACCAAGGCAAACACCTTTGAAAAGTGGCTGTGAGTTTCTTTAGCCCCCAAAGGGTCTGTGTCTTGCCCATAGCCATCTCAGATTGGAAGGGCTGGACACCTATGTCTGTGGCTCCCTGTTAGTTTTGAGAAGAGCTTTCCACAGCTGTTGCTTTGCTGTCATCTGCATTTTTGCCTGGCCTCAGTCCTTGGGGAAAGGCTGTAGTGGTGTGATGATACACAGCTGTTTCCTGGTGTTTGTGAAGTACTTGCTGTGAGCACAGTGGCTGATTGCTCAACATAGCACAGCTCTACTGGCAGAGAGGCAAAGGGAACAACTATGGAAAACCAGGAGAGAAGCCCTAACACTGACCCAGGCCTGGAGGCTGCTTAGCATGAATTCCATAGACTTTATAGAGAAGTAAGGCTGGAAAGGACCTCCAGAGATCATCTAGTCCAGAGCTCTGCCAAGATGCACCTGCTCTTTTGTCCCTTCCCCAGATACAGGGGCCACTACTACTCAGTAAGAGGTGTTAACTATTCTGCCAGGTGGTTAGCTGTTGGTAGAGGCCGCAATATCCTGTAGACTCAATCCTTCTTGGTGGCCGCTGCTGCTGTACCAGGCAGGTGGGAGGGCCTGAGAACACTGGGGGGCCCAAAGGGAGCTGCTCCCCTGGGACCCTATGCAGGAGAGTTGCATACTACCCCAGTGCAAAGGCCTGACTATATCAGGATAAGCTATTGCTAGGGACCCAGTCTTACTTCCATTTAGATGAATGGCAGCCACCTATCCGTGACATAGTGCTGGGCCTTTTGTGTCTATGCCTTTCCAATGTCCAGTGAGAGGCTTGTGCCTGTCTGCCTTTCCAGGTACCACAGGTGTTTGGACTTCTCTGTTCTGTGGGACCATGAGAAGGATCAGTGTTGGGGTGGGTAGGCAGGGGCATAGAAGAAAGGGGCCTGGTAAGTGGCAGGAGGGCAACTATGAGAACCTCTATATCAGCAGTTCTGTTTGAGGATCTATTGTGAAGGGAACACATGCCCCAGCAGCTCATTTCTTAGAGTCTTTGGGGGAAAAAACAGTGCTCCAACACCAGGAACCCGGGCTGTCCTTGGCACAGAGTTTGAAGTATATTTATGTGAATGCAATGTCCCCCCTACTATGGTGTGTGGGTGCATGAGTCTTCCACTAGTGTGGGTGTGACAGTAGGGCACTCAGCCCCAGAGGGATGTGGACACCACAGGCTCTTTTATCATCCTTTCTGGCATTGGAGCCACTTGGGAGCCTAGGTTCACACAGACTATTTCTATCAGTAGCAGAGCCCTTGTGGTCTTCTAACAGGTTGCTGTCCCCCTCTTGTCTCCTTCCACCCCTCACACCCACATCTATGGAGGGGTTTGGGCCTGGGGACAGTCAGGAGGTGAGGGGGCTGCAGGAAGACGGGTTTTGGAGGGCAGGTGGGATGTGGGGTATGTGAAGAGGTGAGGCATGGTGGCAGAGCACGTAGAGAGGTGAGTGATTGATGAGCAGGGTCTGAGTGCTTGTGGACAGTGTATGCACAAATGAATGGTAGGACATATGAGAAGCATGTGGGGGGAGGGGAAGGGACATGAGGGGACTGGATGGGCAGGAGGTGTCTTTCATCTCTGAAGAGTCTTCTCAGGTGTATGGAGCGTCAGTTCTGGCCTCTAGCTGTACATAGGGTTGGTTGCTTCCTAGTGTGGCTGGGTGGGGATCAGGCACTGTCAGACCCCATTTTGCGTTTGGCTGTGCTGCTCTGGGTCTCAGTTCCTTCCTAGCAAGGTTGAGCTGGCAGGTCCTTTTCAGGGCCAGGGAGTGTCAGCAGGGGGCTTGTGGTTTTTGCGTACTCCTGGGGTGGGGAGGAGAGACTGATTGGCTGGCTGATCTGGCCCTCATCCCTCTCTCTTAGATTCAGGAACTAGAGAACCTGGAGGAGCAGGAGAAGATCCAAGTTCAGATTGGGGAACTGCACAGTGAACAGAGAAGAGAACCCCAGAACCCTGATGGGCAGGGTGAGTCTGTCAGCCTCCTGCAAGGGCCCAGTTTCCATAGGCAAAGAAACAGTAAAAGCATCTTGCCCTGCCCAACCTCACCTTCCCTGGTTGCACCCCCTGAGTAGAGTGGGAACCCTGAGGGGATGGGGTAGACAACAGCAGTCCCCCCCCACACCAAACCCCTGAGGTTCTGTGCTGGAGTATGGGCAGGTGCAGCGGGGAGTGCAGCATAGGCCAGGGGATTCCTTATGACCCTGCCCTTTCTCTTGCAAGAGGTGCTGGGTTGGCATAGGAAGCATTCTTCTCCGGTGGCAGGGAGTGATCAGGAACAGAAGTCTTGTCTGCTGCTTTGTCCCTAGGAGGGAGTTTAGTATGTGGGTAGTGGTGCTCAGGGAGGACTGGCATCATTGTTGCAGGGCAGAAGCCACAGTGGGGGTGGGGGGTCTCTGTGGAGAGGGCTTTGCTGTGGAGAGTGGTTGTAAGGTCTTCCCCTGTAAGAAGCTAGTTTTATGCTCTGCAGATACAGCCTCAGGGACTCTACTACTACTGGATCCACTTCCTAACCAGCATCCCCCAAGCTCTTCCTTGTCCTTGGAGCCAGAGCTGGAGCCAGAGTCTCAGCAGAGAGCTGAGAGTCCAAAGTGCAGCTCTCAGGGCACTGACTCTGAGCCTGAGGCTGAGCAATCCTGCAAATCCACCTGGAAGGAGGAGAGTCTGGAGAGCTCCTCTACCATGAGGAAGAATGGGAAGGAGTTCAGCCAGCCAGCAGGAGTCAGTGACAAGACCAGTCAGGAAGAGCCAGAGCAGCAAGGGGTACCTGCTGCCATAGAAGACGGCCAGGTTGAGAAGTCTTGCCCAAGTCTGTCCAGCACTGCAAGCCAAAGCAGCCAGGTAATTAGGGCCTGCAGGGCCTAAGGCCTGGTGAGGGTGGGATGAAGGGAGAAATGACTGTCTGGCTACTGCTGCTTCTGTTAAGAACCACAGGTCTTGTGGAGTCATGCTTAGGCAGGTGTGGGAAAAATATGGACCATGGACCAGATTTGGTCCACCAGCCCATGGCCAGTCCCTCAGTCTTGCCCAACCCAGGTGTGAGTGGCAGTTGGTCCTGTATTTTGGTCAGTGGGGCTGGGACAGCATGGCAGCTGGACTCTGTTTCCCAGCAGCCCTGGCAGCGGTAGCTCCTTCTAGCTGCCGCAACAGCCAGCCCCAGGCCCGCTGCCTAAGTTCTCTGGCCTGTCTGCCTTGCACCCACTGCCAGAGGTGTGACCCGCATGGGCAAGGTGTTTGGCCAAGCATCTGGGATGGCGCCACAGGCAGTGTCTGAAAGCAGGACAGGCTGGCAGGGCCAGGGAGATTAGAGATTTTGCAGGCCAATACTGATAGCCAAATTTTAAAGAGGCGTATCAGCCAAAACCGATCAGATTTCCGGTACAGCTGTGTGCAGTTTGTGTGTTGTAGTGGAAGGGGAGTGGGGAGGGAAGGGGCATGGTGGTGCAGATCAACGTCCTCCGCAGTGAGGGAGGGAGTGGGGTAGGGGTAGACGCTGCCCAGCTGGGGCAGGGCAGAGCACAGGACAGAGCCACGACTCGTCAGGAGGGGGGGGCCACTCCTGCCTCTGTGTGCGCCCCTGAAGGGCATGGGGTGGGTGTGCCCCTGGATCTGCATGGGGCGGGGTGGGAGGGCTGCATCTGTGGGCTGAGCCAGGGCTGTGCTGGGCTCTTCTCCATGGGGGCTGGGCACAGGGTGGGTGGTGGCGATGCTGGAAGGGGACTGTGTGGGGGAGGGGGTTATGCCCGTCCTAAGCCCAGAAAGAGCCTGGCACAGCCCCGGCTCCAGCCCACAGCTGCAGCCCGCCCACCCTACCCTGCAGATTCAGGGCACAGCCCCATCCATGCCCTTCAGGGATGCATGCAGCAGCAGGAGCTGCTGCTGCTGCCACCACCTGCGCACCCCCCCCCCCCAGTGAGCCATGTCTCTGTCCCGCATCTTGCCGCACCCACCCTAGCTGGGTAGCGTCTACCCCTGCCCCTGTTTCACTCCCTCCCTCCCTGTTGGGGGTGCGTGATGATCCTCCCTCATCCCCTTCCACTGTAACTGCCTTACCAGCTGCACCCAGCTCTTCAAGATGCTGAACTGTGCTTGCTGCTTGCATGCTGTGCTGTGGCTGCACGTGCACACAGGCATTTATTGGCCAAATTATTGGCTGCATTGGGCAAATTTCCGACGCAGACAATTTTCTTTATATCGGTGCCGATCCAATATTGGACCAATGTATCGGTGCACTTCTAAGAGAGACCCCAGGCTGCTGGGGTGGTGACAGCACGGGCCTGGGGCAGAGCCATGATCTGCTGCCCTCATGCCCCTGCAATGGGCACCAGTTCTGTGGGCAGGAGCATGTGGGGAGTGGCTTGTGGCTCTATTCAGGGCTCTATCCCCACGGTGTCACTGCCCTCTGATCCAGGGGTCTCCATGGAGACCTGCCAGAAGCTGTGCAGGCAGAGTGTGTGGGCAGGTGGACAGGGACCTGGGGTTGGGTCCATGATTTTCAGGCAGTGACAGTGGGGTTAGGGCCAGGGCAGAGCCCCGCCCATCCTATCTGGGGAACTGGGGCCATCATAGGGACATGCGGGCAGCGGACTGTAGCTCTGCCCTGGGCCCCAGCCCTGCACTGTCACCACCCCAAGATTCTGCCTCGTAATCCCAGCCTTGCCTGCCTATCCTGCTCCCAAACATCGCTCCCCTGCCCGCCTGCAACCCCATCCCACATAGGGAGTTTTGGTGAGCTATTGCATGGGCAGGGGGGATGGGAGTTCTGACCCAGCCCAGGACAACTCAGCAAAACTCCCTGTGTGTCCTCCTGTGGGCCCAAATAAATTGCTCACCTCTGTGCTTAGGGGATAAACAGGACAAAGTGAGTGTTTGCCACTAAGTGGCATTCTGGGTTAGCACACAACTGCTAGCCAGAGACCTTGCAACCTGCCCTAATTTAGGGCACAAGTGAAGTGAGTTCAAAAGGCACCATCACAGTCCCCATTTAGCAGCACCACACAGCCCCCTGTGTCTAGCAGAGTCACCACTTGCCAACTAAAGGTCATGGGAGGGATTCAGGTGAGGAGTGAGGAATGTCAGCAAATCTAGAGCTCTGTGTGTCGGGCTAGGATAGCAAGACAGCTGGGCATCAAGATTCAGAGCCATCGGCAGGGCTCTGGTGGAAAGCACAGAACTGTGTTAGCCCATGTGTGTCTGGATGGAGGGGCTTCATCAGAGCAGTATGCAGGTTGAGAAGTACAAAGGCAGATTAGCCAGAAAGCTGTGCTTGGAAGGGCATGGACCTGCCCAGCACCTGACTCACCAGCATCTGGTGTCCATCAGTTTCTGGAGCAGCCTGTTAATTTGAGCACTGTGACTAACTCTGCGCTGTCTTCCTCCTCTCCCCACCCCAGTTCATCATCTGTATCAAAGACCAGGTGTCCAAAAAACCTGCAAGCATCACAGACCAGAAGCAAGCAGGTAAGAGCAGGTCCTGTGCTGTCTTGTTCCAGCAGTTACTGTGCCCAGATCCAGGAGACTACAAGGGCCCAGTAGCTAGGGTGCTTCATGCTAGGACTTGTCTATAGCTGGTGTCATCGCTACTGTATGGACTGGGTGGTATAAAGATTTTCCTGCATGTAATAAGCCTTTTCTTGAACATAGGACATGCCTTGCAGTACTGCCCTTTTCTCATGATGCTATGAGCTGCTACACCAGAGGAGCTCTTTGGTATCCACGTGCCCTTGTGTGAGTGGCTCTCACCCCCTCTTTGGGGGTAGTTTTTAGATATATGACAGTGCTTCTGCACAGGGTGCTTGTGTGGGTAGGGCTGGGCACTACTCATGACAACACCCTCCCCAAGCATGATTGTTGTCCATGCTGCAATGCCTGTTCTGGTGTGGTAGTGCTAGTAGTGTCCTTGTTGTGGCAGTGCTGTGTCACTGCAGAACTGCCCTAGGGGCTGCAGTTAGATCTGAGCTGCCTTCAGACTTGTCATGCTGCTAGGCAGTACTATGGGCTTACAGTAGTGCTGCCCTATAAGATGAACTGCTGTGGGCTTCCTTCCCTGAGGCAGTGCCACCTTGCTGGTGGTGGGCTGTGCTGGGAGATCCTTATCCCACATTGCTCAGATCTGGCTGTTGGAATGAGCCGAATCTACTGTGACCAGTGGCTAGGCTCCAGCTGCAGGTTGCAGAGCAGAGAGGGGCTGTGGAGGTTGCACTCTTGTCCCCCACTCTGGATGGGATGGGGTGGGCTTCCCTACCAAAATAAACACCAAGAAAGCAAAGACAGGAGGGGTGGACACATGTAAGCAGAGTTGGGGGGGGTGTTAAAAGTCTGTCCAGCTTTTTCCTGGATGAACTGGTAGGAGAGGGTATCCTGTGCACCTCTGCCCCCCCCCGTGTGAGATGGAGCTCAGGGTGGCTCTGGGTCTCAGGTCAGTGGCCTCTCCCTGAACCCGCTCTTCCACTCTCTCTGGCTGAGGTTCATCTTTCCACACAGCCAAGAGGCTGGAGCACTGTTTACAAGTTCTCCCGCCTGCCTGCTGTCGGGCCATGAAAGGGAATTTCTGCCTGCAGCAAACTCTGGCCTTTTACATTCTTTATCCCAATAAGGCAGGAAATTGAGCATTGCTCCATCCTCTCCTGGCCACCAACCTCTCTGCTATATGCTTGGTCATTACAGGCATATCAGCACGCCAAGCAGGGGGAGCTGAGGGCACTGCACTGTGCTTTCAGGCGGAGCAGCATCCAGCTCCCTGTCCACTGAGCAAGGCAGCTTCAGGCTCTGGGTCTTTCCCAAGCAGCTGTTCACCCTCTGCTAGGCCCCCTGTGGGTCAGCTGCAGGGGCTCTGGGTTTCTCAGAGCAGGGACAAGAGATAATGGGAATAGCTGAGATCCAGGAGCAGGCTGTCTTGGGATCTCCCTGATTCTCCAGAGCTGCTGGGCTCTGGGCCTTGTAGAGGTGCTTTACCTTTCCCTGAAAGTTTTCAGAGGGGCAGCCAGAAGTGCAGCTCTAGCACTGGCTCTTAGGGCTCACTTCCCATTGGTGTCCCCTGAGGTGGAGTAGGGAAGATTCTTTTCAGGAGCAAAGTAAATGCCTAGCCCTTTTCCAGCATTGTGCGCTGCATTGCTTTGGTGGGGCAGACTAGCATCCCATTTTGAGATCCCAGCTCAGGACAGGCTGGGCAGGGGCAATGAAAGAGACAGACTGTCTGTCTGGGAAGAGGAACGTAAGTCCTTGGCACCTTGTGTATCCAGTAAGCCCTGTCAATGCTGGCCTCCATATAGGATGTAAAAACCTGGCTCCAAGCCCCTTGGAAACAAGCTTTCCTAGGCACTATCTCTGGTGTGGTGAGATCCCTGTAGGGATGAAGGGTAGAGTAGGGTAGGCCAGTCTTTGTGGCCCGTTCTGCTGAGGCTGCCAACATGGGCTGGTTGATGTGATAGGGACCCCTATGGAACTTGGGCCAATTCCCAGGACACCCAGCAGCCTTCAAATGGATCTAGGCTGGTGCCCTCCAGCATGCAGCCAACTCTGCTCTGTGGTGCCAGGTGACTGCTGGGATGCTAGTGTCATACTCCCTGCTGCCACAACTCCTGGGCTGGCAGGGGTACCATGGGTGTGACAGTCAGCATTTTATGGGCAGAATGTAGAGAGCAGATGAGGCCCAGCACACAACTTGGGGACTACATTCTCCATCCTACAATCATCATGGCTGTCTTTTCAGGAAGGTGGATGTATCTTGCCCTTTCTAAGAAAAAGTGCCCCTCTCAGCTCTGATCAGAGGACTGAGCCTTGCAGGCTTGGGATTGGGGCAGGAAACTCACTCGGTATATAACTATGGCATGTTGGTACTAACCCTTTTGTCCTCAGCTGTGTGGTAAGGCCAGTCAGTGGCAGAGGGACTGGGGAACTAGTGTTTAGAGACAACCTGTGGAGGGAGGGCTTGGGTCCCTGTTTGCCGATTTGCATGGCATCCCATAGGGCTAGGTCATTGTCTCAGTCTGAGTGGTGTATACAGGGTCCCCAACTCCCAGAGCCTGCCTTCCTTTCCTGTGCGCTCCAGATATGTGTGGGCTTGGCTTGCAGGCTGGTGCCCTCTGCTGGCTATAGACCCACCCAGGCCCAGTCTAGCTTGTGACCATGGCTGAGGCCTTGGTGCATGAGGGCAAGGCAGCCTGTGAGCAATATGGCTTTGCTGTGGATTTTGCTCTGTGGGGGTGCAGCATAAGGGGTGGCCTGTGCTGGGGTGAGGAAGAGCCCTGGGGCACTGATCCAAAAAGAGGCTATAGTGACTCTGGTCTCTGCTGTTTTAACATGGTTGTTGCTTGACTGTACTCTCTGAATGTCTAAAAACTCTGCCCCTTCCTTCTTCTTCCCAAACATTCTGACTACCAGCATCTACCCATGATGAACCAGGAGCCCCTGCGCACCTGGGTACCCGCCAAAGTGAGCACACACAGTCCATGCTGTTCTTCCCTCCCCGAGCCAGCAGCACAGGTAATACCGCATTCAACTTTCACTGCACTCAAGATACCTTGCCCAGGCTATGCTCCATATCAGCCTATGCTCTGCCCTTTCCATTGCCCTCAGTCTCTTATTCATCCTGTAGAAGCAAGACACCTCTAAAGAGAGCCCCCTGTGTTAGCTCACACTGCTCCCTTGGGCACAAAGTCAGGAGGTGGGAGAAGGAGGTTGGAATTGGCCTCTCCAGGAATCTTACACGGCTACTGTCTGTCCTGGCATGAATGCCAGATATCACATAGTGGGTGCTAGTAACTGTGCCAAGCCCTTGGCATGTCTGTCCCTCATGGCATAGCTGATTCCACTTGCCTCTTCCCTTAACTACTGCACTCATCTCGTTCTCACATGTCAGTTGCAAACACTGTACAATCACCAGATGCCTCTACATCCCCTGCCCTTATCTCTCCCAGCAATCCCATCCCAATTATTTATGGGGAGTGGCATCTGCCCTCCCAATATGAGGGGTTGTCCACTCATCCAGTCACTCCTCTTCCCGTTTTGGGATAGTCTGGAGTCATCAGGGTTCCCCTGAAGGGCACTGATCAGAGCTTTGTCTGGCTGGGAATGGCACGCCACCCCTCCTGGACAGACTGGATTGGTACCAATCAGGTTGGGTGCCTGTGGCGCCCAGCAGCCCAAGTTCTCAACCTGTCTCCTTTCCCAGAACCTCTGCGGGAGCAGCCTTTCCAGAGAACCAACTCCGTGCGGGAGCGTGCCCGCAAATTCACCTCAGAGTCTCTGGGGCCATCTTCCCTGGCCAGCCCCAGGCCAGGCAGCCAAAAGTGGGAGAGCATTGGCAAAGGCTCCCGGGTCCTGCAGCAACAGCAGCACTTCTTGCACCCCGAGAGTGCAAGGGGCTTGCATGGGGCCAGTGCCCAGCACATGGTAGACTTACCCACAGGCGTTCGATGTGGACTCAGCCCGGCCCGTGCCGTGCCCCCTGGAGCCAAGGCAGGTGCCCAGCAAGCCAGCAGCCCTGCAGAACAGAGCACCTCCTCTTTGGAGGAAAAAGCTGCAATTGCCAGGCATCCCACTGGGCCCCCAGTCTGCCCTAAAGAGGAGGGCAGCTCTAGGAGGAGGGGCCAGGCTGGCCAATCACAAGGCGGCCTGCTGACGTCCCCCTGGAGGCCCATTGAAAACTCGGAGGGAAGCACAAACAGCTCAGAGCAGCCCAGCATCCAGCAAGTTGTGTTGCCGCCCTGCCTCCCTGCCCAGCCCCAGCTTTCTGCCCCTGACACCAAGGCTGGTGCCAAGGACAAGGACACCATGAAAACGTGCTTCACCATTGAGATCAAGGATGGCCGAACCCAGCCTGCAAGCAGCTGCATTGTGGGCAGACCGGGCAGCCAGCAGGCAGGTAGGTGCAGCATGGGTAGACAAGCAGTGAGCAAAGGCTGTCAGTTATCTCGGGGCTGGGAGCAAGCAGCAGCCACTTCTGATCACTATCAGGTTGAATCTGTCTCTTCAGGATGTACAGTCCATCCCCAGTCATGATCCTCCAGCTCTCTGGGACATGGAGTGCTCGCCTCAGCCCCAGCCATCCTCATGCTGACCCTGAAGCTTGGCTACTGTAGGGAGCACAACCCAGACTGTCTAACTTCATGAGGTTGCCTTTGAGTACCTTCCCCATGGTTTTCCAAAGGTTTTCTGGGATGCTTGTGAGAATCAGCAGAAGCTTGTCCCTGTTTTGAAGCTGGGTTTCACAGGCTTTACTGTCCCTGCTTTCCCAGCCAGGACAGTCTTGGGTCAAAGTGAATTGTCATAGGAAGCTCCCTTGGGTTGGCTCCCAGACTGCTTTGGTCCTTGGTCCTAGGGACAGATCCAGCCTGCTCTTGCCCTGGGGTTGGGGAGTCCCTGACGTAGTCTGCATGCCCGAAGGTCTGGTTGCCTTTCTGCATCTCCTTTCATGGCTGGACTGTTCTTGGACCTCTGACCCAGGTCAGACCCATGCAGAGGCTGATGCCATTATCAACTGTGACAGGATACACTCTCATTGATGAGCCCTGGTGGTAGGAAAGTTTGTGGGAGGAACCTTTCTCAAGCCCTCTTTGGAACCCAGGATCAGTATTGAGCTCCCATAAGGTTCTGGGTAAAAGTTGCTGGATTATCAGGTTGCTGTAGAGAGCGTAGTGGCTTGGGGTGAGGGTAATATGCTGAGCTAACTGTGCAGTAGCCGCAGGCCATCTCTGCACCTCTGCCTCACATACTCTCTTTCTAGAGCTTACCCTGGGGCTGCGAAGCACTCCCATTCGGATCACCACTACCACCACCAGCAACATCAGCAGCACCAGCAATGCTGGTCCAGCACCAGTACTGCACTCCAGCAGCATCAGTAATGTCAGCAAGGTAAGAACCTCTGCTTACACCTGCACTGGCAAGCATGCAGCTAGTGCGGCCAAGCATGCCAGCATTTGAGTGCTGCCCAAGCCGTACTACCAGGGGAAGAACCATTCTATGCTGGATACTTGTCAGCCTTTGAGTACACTGCAGACTACCTGCCTCCAAGTGGATATAGCACCTCCTTCTGCCCTGCCCAGCATTGTCTAAGGACAAGAGAAAAATACTCAAGCTTTTGAGCCTGCAGGGATGGGCAGTAGAGGCTGGTGCAGGGATTTGTCTGCTTACAGGTGGGTGGTTCTTATGGAGTGTAAAAGAGGTGATTGAGCACCAGGAGGCTCAGGCTGCCTCAGTCTGTACTCAGTGGAGAGTAAGCAAGTCCCTTGACTTCCAGCTGTGAAACTTGATCAAATTCCAGCTTGGCTGTGGGCCCTGAGCCCTCCCTTCTGGAACTGGGCCAGTCCTGCCTCCCAGCCCCTGCAGGGCACCAGTCTGTGCCCTGCAGTGTATACAGCAGTTGCGGGAAGTAGGAGGTATTGGCACATGGCTTGAGGTCTCTGGTGGAGATCGAGTGTGCAGGCTTGGAGGGAATGGCCAAACCCTGCATAGCACTTTTGATAGGTAGGATATGCCCCAAGGAATGGGCCAGGTGCCAAAACTTGCCCTCAAGCTAGGGTCAAGTCACAAGAACTGAATGACCTCCCGAGCCAGGGGGCTCCTTCCTTCGGTCCAGAATTCTGGAGCCATGTGCTAAGGGCAGGGTGGGTGCTGCTGGGGCAGGTTTCTTTGTCTGCCTTGGAACCTGGGCACAAAAGGGAGCTGGCCAGGACCCTGCTCAGCCTTGTATTGGACAGGGATTCTTGGGAAAGACTAGAAAATATGCCCCACTCCCTCTGCCTTACCCCTCCTAGTGGCCAGAGCTGGCCAGCTTCAGCAGGGGAGTATTTGCCCATAACCTGGGGCTGGAGATATGTGCCATGCATGTGCTCTGGAAGAGGGGTGTAGATGTGGCAGGGAATGTTGTTGATGAGTCTGCTGGAAGCATACACACATGGTTGGGCTCCTGCTCTAGCTAGGCAGGAGGATACAGCCACATATTTGCCCCAAGCACTGATTTGGGCTGTGGCAGTGGGGCCCCAAGCTGGCTAGATTGCCATTGGTGCTTGGTGTTCCTGGCCATGTAAGGGAATAGAGAGCACTCAGGCATGTTGCTGTATTTGGTAAGAACAAAGGAAGCAGGGCCAGACTGTTGTGTTATTAGGGGCTCAGCACTGGGCCTGGTACATGCTCCTACAGCAACCCCTTGGCATAGGATTTTGCTGCATCTCCCTTTCCCCAGGGGTGAAAACACCCCACTTGCAACAGATCTGCTCCTGGCACTGATAGGAACAAGAGCCTTGAGAGCTGGACCTGGCAGCCGAGTCTGTCATCAGGTTACATGACAGGCCTTCGGAAGAAGGAACCCCTGCTAAGCCCACAGCCCGGATTCTCTGCCTGCTCCCAGCATGTCAAGCACTCTGGGGCAGCAGTCAGAAAACACAGGAACTCCTGGGCTGTGTTGCTATGGTCAGCCTGGCAAATGCTGCCCTAGGCTGTGCACCAATGGTTTGGGCAGCCTTGGTCTGCACTGACTTTCCCTGATTTCTGATTCCCCCCTGGTTAGAAAAAATCTTTGAGTCATGGCAGCTCTTCTCCACCAGCCATACATTACAGTTCTTGAGAGAGAGAGTGTATGTGTGTGTGGAGGGGGTTGGGGGGTCAGTAACTCCTGTACTAATGAGCTCATCTGGTTCTTGTGGCCTTGCTGAGGCACAGGCTCATCTTGTCAGCTTTCATTAAGTTCTTAGCATGGCCATCACAAAGCTAACTGCACTGGGGAGCTCTGCCTGCCTGGCTCTGACCAGCAGGAGAGAACAGCTACTAGGGGGGCACAAGACGGGCCTGTAGAGCAGAGGAGCAGCTACGGCCCTGCCAGGTAAGGACTCTGGGGGTCACCAAAGGGTAGGGGCCCATGCACTGAGCTGTGAGTCTGCCAGCTGTGTGGGCAGTGGGGCTAGAGCTGCAAGGTGTCATGAGCCTATGCAGAGGGCAAGGTGTTTTTGGCTGACCAGGGAGCGTAGCATGGCTGGTGGGAGGTATTTTATTCTGGGACCCACCATGTGCTGCCTAGACCTTGTGAGCAGACTATGTAGCCCCTGTTCAGAAGCAGGGAGGTCAGTATGGCCAATCATTGTCAGGAAACCCACTCTGCCAAGATGAGTTATTTAGCATCTGTGGGGCTGGGACTGCCTGCCCTGCTCTGAGTGCTGCTGGAACCCCATGAGCAGCAACAGTTGAAGGGGAGGAGCCCGTGAGTCAGGCTGCGTAGAAGACAAAGGGGCTTAGTTCAGGTGGGTGAAGCAGGGTCTGTAGCAGAGCTTGCTCCCTCCCCCTTCCCGCCAGCACTGAGCACCAGGCAGCATATACAAGATGAGGCGGTTCTATATTTCGGGGACCTACGGGACGGGGTAGGATGGTCCTAGCATGAGTAGAGGGTCCCGGAGCAGTGGGCATTCCCTGAATGGCTCATGAGGGCACTAAGGTGAGTGGGCAGCCCCAGTGAAGATAGCTGTCTGTGTCTAGAGATCCAAAGTAAATAATGCAGTTGGGGCTTGCAAGAGAATGGAGGGCCCCAACCCTGACAGTGTCACTGTTTCCTGGCTCTGCATTTTTCTAGCTAGGTACCTGAAATAGGTATAGGCTTGTCAAGGAACCTACCTGCTGCTTCCCAAATGGCTACAAACTGGTTATCAACAAAGTCAGATTGGAAATTAGAAGGTTTCTAACTAGCAAAGAAGTGAAGTTTTGGAATGATCTGAGCAAAATATCATGAGCAAAGAACCTGAATTGCTTCTAGATGGAACTTAAGAAGTTCATGGAAGGAAGGGGTAGTATGACAGGACAGAGCTGTTCTGGGGTCAGTAATCAACAAAGCTGATATGGGGTGTTGAGTGTTTGCAGTCTTGTTTGAGCTGAGACGTAGCTTCCTTCTGTACAGGAGGTACTTGGCAGTCCCACGCTTCAGGGCATCTGCTGGTTGTTCATAGGGGCTAGGGGCCAAATCTATATGTTATACAGAGGTGGTGGACCTAAGCCAGGGCTCGGCAAAATACAGCCTGCTGGCCGGATTCAGCCCACCAGTTGATTGTATGCAGCCTGCGGCTGGCTGCCCATGCAGTGTACTGCATGGGATGGAGCCCCACCCACTCCTGCTCAGGATGGCCTGTGCCACACTCCTGCCCACACCCACCCTACCGCACCAATGGCTCTGGCTCCAGTCAGCACACAGAGCTGCCCAGTGAGGCTGCTGTTGCTGTGGCTGCAGCCACCCCGTTACTGCTTGGCTCCTGCCGCCTCCAGCAGTTCCTCCTCCTCCTGCCTCTGCTGCACTGCTTTAGGCTGGGGAAAGCTGTGCTACTCCAGGTGGGGGCAGCTCCTGCCCCAGTGCGTGGGGCTCCAGCTCCAAGCCACCTTACATCCACTCTGCCAACCCAGTGTGATGTGCAGCCACCTACGGGCAGCCAAGTGGGTGGAAGGCAGCTGGAGCTGGAGCCTCATGCGCTGGGGCAGAAGCCACCCATCTGCAGCTCCCCCTGGAGTGGTGCAGTAGGGGCAGGAGGAGGAGGAGGATCCACTGGAGGCAGGAGGAGCCAAGTAGTACCTGAGCAGCAGGAGCAGCTCTGTTGGGAAACTGTGCATGCTGGCTGGGGCCAGCACTGGGGCTGGGGCTGGCGCCGGGGCCAGAGTGGTGCCGTTAATGGGTACAGGACAGCAGCGTGGCACAGGCTTTTCCAGATGGGATTGGGCAGGGCTCAGCCCCATGTGGAGTGCCATGGGGGCAGCTGTGGACCTGATTGGCGGGGGCAGATGCAGAACGCACCAGCACTGCCCTGCCCAAGCAAGCTCTGCTGCATGCGCCCCCTGCCCTCCCCACAACCTCCTTCCCTTCTCCCATCCCCTGCTGGCTCCTAGGACCTAGTGTGTGGACAGCCCCCCCCACACAAACACCACCCCCATCCCCCCACATGCACAGCCCCCGCTCACACACAATATACCAGAGAAGGACTTTATTTTGAGCTGTTATGCAATCGCCTCTATATATACTACTCAAAAAAACATAAATCAAGACAAAAAATATTTTTTGAAATAAAAGTAAAATAATTGATAGTGGATGTTTGATTTTTAGTTTATGATTTGTTTTTTAGCTCTAGTTTGTTAAAATGATATCTTCTGAGATATTTAATATGTGTGGCCCTTGACAGCTCTCCAAAACTCATTAAGTGGCCCTCCAACCGAAATAATTGCCTACCCCTGACCTAAGTCTCCCTCAGTTAGGGAGAGACTGCTGAATGCACAGTAACTAATGCTTGAGACAACAGATGAAACGTAGGAAAGGGAGTGCAGGTGAGAAGTTAATAGCAAAGGTTCCAAGGGGACGCCACGCAGGGAACACCCGCTGGCTCCTACTGCCCCTTACACATATCTGTGGAGCATGTGGACACTGCCTAATGAGACTACATGGAGGAGTGAGAGGAAGATAGCGCCATTTGTAGGGGCCAGGAAGGGATCAATTTTCCCTTCATAAATGGTTTATTAGTTCCAGGTTTTTTCTTTTGTTTTGTTCCCTACTTTGGTAGAGTTGACTTGCAGCTAGAGTTGGCAGTTTTGATTGGGGTGGACTGTTGCTTTTGCTGGTACATAGATAGGTTCCTGAGAGGTTTCTGTCTGAAGGGTCCTGCTCTTCTGCTCAGGATGAGACCAATCATCAGATTTGGGAACAGGAAGGAATTTTCCTCCAGGTCAGGTTGGCACAGATTGCAGGAAAGTGGAAGTGTTAACGTGTCAATACTTTAACTGGAGTCCACAGATGAATTTATATAGGGGTAGGCAGGCAACTAATTAAAATACTCAGGTGAAAGGAGTGGTTAAGAGCCATCAGGTTTTGCCAGGTAACCTAAGAGTTAAAGCTTAAGCTGGCTTTCTGCTGGGCTGTATGTGAGAGTTTGCACAAAATAAATACATGCACAGGAATATATTAAACTAAATGTAAGTATATTGTTAGTTATAATAGAATATAAAAGATAGAACAGACTATAACAGTAAAAAAGAAAAGTTATATTAACATATACCAGAGTACCACAGCAACCTTCAGTCTAGGAACACAGTGATAACAAGTTGCCATTGCTTCATAACCCTGGCCATTGGACCACAGATTCACAAATTCATGTTCTCTCTCATGCAGAACAGGCTCTTCTTTCTTAAATGGTCAGCTATTACTGAGGTTATGTACACCAAACCTTTCTATAGCCAGACTTTAAACCACTCAGGTAAATACTTCACGTAGATTATTAGGCAAATACACACCACCCCTGCTCCTGCCTTCTTGATCCTTAGCTTCACTTTCTCTGGGCTCCCCCATCAGAAAGCAGAGGCTAAGTCCTCAGTCCTGGTATCAGGGTTAGGCCTATGCAAATCGGCAGTGATCCGATCCGGCTGCTTCGGATTGGTTTGCCACTTTGATCTGGCTGAAGCGGCTTCAAAGCCGCTTTGGAGATCCAGCTATAGGCTATAATGGGGGATCAGTGAAATATCTATAACTTTATAGTTTTATCTCCAATTTGGGTGCAACTTGCAGGGGTGATAGCCTCTGCTGAGAGCATGCAGCCTGCCAAGTTTCAAAAAGATAGGTGCAGGGGTTTGGGGGGAACTGCACCCCAAATTTTTTAAAGCAAAACTCCTGTTATGTCTATGTGTTACACCACAGGGGGCTGAAAACTGCAAGGATGGTAGCCCCTGGTGAGGCCACAAAGCATACCAAGTTTCAAGAAGATCGGTGCAGGGGTTTGGGGGGAACTGCATCTCAAGCTGGTGACAGGCAAAACTCATGACACAAATGATCCTGTGTGCGTTAAGGCACAGCAGGCTGAAAACTGCAGGGGTGGTGGCCCCTACTCAGACCTCAAAGCCTGCCAAGTTTCAAGAAGATTGGTGCAGGGGTTTGGGGGCAACTGCCCCTCAAGCTGCAGACAGGCAAAACTCGTGATGTGGGTGGGTGCTTGGACGACTGCATCTGTCTTGGGGCATAGAGGGGTGGTTTGTACGTTCAAACCAAGCACCTAACCTCATCACCAGAACTGAAGCCAACTTCCTACAGCTCAAAACATAAAACCTGCCAACTATCTCCAGTACCCCACAAACTGCACACCAGAATCTGTCAAAGACAACAAAACCCAACTACCTGTAGGGGCACATCCCTCACCGAAAAAACACTCTGCCTCCAGTCTCTCAGGCTTGATCCTGAGAGGGAACAAATGACAATGCAAACCATTTTTCAGAGCTGGGTCTATGAACTGCACTTCATCAGCCTCCTAGGTAGTAGGTACAGAAACTCATGGACTCAATATAGACAGTGGAGTTGTGGCACACGGCGACCTGCCGGACATCTGACACCCCAGGCACCTCTGCACTTTTACCTGCACTGCTACATCCCTTTTCCCCACTACCCCCCACCCCAGCCTGTCCCTCCATTTCCATTTTCACTGACTGACTTTCTTGCCTGCATTGCGCCAAGCCAGCCTCTAGCTTCTTTACTATTCCTTCCGTCCAGGACCAACTGCAGGTGCTTTCTCAGCCTGACAACGGGGTTTTCAACCCTAAAGCTAGCATCCCGGGCAACTAAGCTGAGCTTACTGGGAGCCTCACAACTGCACTGCAACCAGCAAGCATCAGGTCTGTCAAAGGGTTTTGGGGCTGCCAGTGAACGTGCTCCCCTTCACCTTTGGGTCACACATGCCCGCCATCATGTGGACCTTACTGGACTGCAAGGGATCCAGCCGTCTCCTGATGCCCTCCTTCAGCTGCCTCACCAGGGCCTGCACATTTGGTGACAGCAGCTTCCCCCAGCCAGGAACACTGATCCCCTGGAACTTCTCCATTTGGTTCTCCAGTTCCCTTACTAGGGGGAACACCTGGGTGAGGAGGTCATCACCGGTGCTGAGGGTCTCAGTGGCCTCGAGGAAGGGCTTGAGGACCACCGAGATCTGGGAGATGATACTCCACTCAGCTCTGTTCACAGGGGCACTGATCCCAGTCTCCCCAAGCAAAGCCATCTCATGGATGGCCTTCTGTTGCTCCACCAATCTTTTGAGCATCAGGTATGTGGCGTTCCAGCGAGTCTCCACATCCTGTATGATTCTTTGCTGTGGGAAGCTCAGCTCTGCCTGTTTCTCCTGCAGCATCTTGTCCCCCTTGATGCTGTGGTGGAAGTAGCCCGCCACCTTCCTGCATTTCAAAATCAGCTGGTTTGTAGCAGTACTGGTGGTGCCGCCGTCACCAGCAGCCCTGTCTTCCTCCAAGGTATTCCTCACTATTAGGTGCAGCCTGTGTGCCACACAGCAGATGCCAACAAAGTTGGCATCATGGACAGCCTTCACCACGTTGGCCCTGTTGTCAGTAACCATGAACCCTCGGGTGAGCTCAGCCTGCCCAACGAGCCACCCCTGCACCCTGCAGTTCATTGCCCCCATGATCTCCCTTGCTGTGTGGGACTCATCCGGCATCTCAGCTTGCAGTAGAGCCCACCAATGGCCTGACTGATCGCACCAGTGCCCCGTGAGGGAGAGGTAGGCATGATTGCCACCCCGGCTGCTCCAGATGTTGGAGGTGAAGGCCCTGCCTTGCGCAGCTCCTCTCTCAAGTACACCCTGCATGCCTCATACAGGGAGGGCACCACTGCCCTACTAAAGGAGGTGCATGTGGGCACTTTGTAAAATGGGGCCAGAAGTGCTATGAACTGCCTGAACCCTGGCTGCTCAACTAGGGAGAAGTGCTGGCTATCCAGAGCAAGCATCTCCCCAGTGCTCTGGGTGATTTTGCTTGCCTTGGGAACGCGCCCCCCTTTCTGTTCACCTTTTCCCCCACTGGCCCAGGGTGGCTTGCCTCTGCTTTGGGGGAAGGGGGCTTTGGAGCAAGTGGGGGACTTCCCTTTCAGCACATTCGCACTGGTGCCAGACTGAGCAGGAAGAAGGGCAAAGGGGTGGGGCCTCCTCAGATGCAGCAGCATCGCCGTGGTGAAGTGTCTCACATCCTTGCCACAGCTCGTGTGCCTTCGGCAGTGCTGGCAGATGGCAAACCTGGTGGCAGATATGCCACCTCAAAAAGATCCCACACTACACTACTCCCCCACTTCTCGGTTGAGGGTGAGGATCCTGCCTTTTCCCCCTTCTCAGCAGGCTGAGGCTCAACGGCAGGAGGAGCTGCCTCAGCTGAGCCACTTGCTTCCCATCCCCAACCTCAGCCTCCCCCAAGGTGCTGCTTTCTGGAGGAGACCTGGGTCTAGGGGAAACTTGCGGGGTGTGGAGCACAAACTCTGATTCCCCCTCAGTCCCCAGAATTGCTTGAGCCAGCGCGCTCAGCATCCCTGGTTCCAGCTCCAGCTCCTCCGCTGGCAGTGGGAGGCTCACGCTGAGAGATGACATTGGGGTGGAGGAGACAGTGATTCCGCTGTGGTGCCCACTTCTGGACTGAGCGGAGGTGGTGCGGTGCAGGGACGTCAGGTGCAGACACTGCTCCCACCGGCAGCACTGATGTCATGGCTGCTTGGGAAGAGAATGCATCTGTTTGCAGCCCTAGCTCTCCCCCTACCCCTTCTCCCTCCGCTGCCAGAAGACCTGGCACCTGCCTTTCCAGCACGCTTCATATTGATCTTTCCTGTGCTGCAAAAGGTCTCTGTGAGTGTGTGAATCCTTTTGTATTGTGCATTTTATTCCCTCTGTTGTGTGCATGCACTGGCCTCTTCTTTGATTGTTTGCTTCAGTGTTAAGGCGTATGTAAAAATTGTGTGCTGTCTGTCTGTCTTCTTCTGCTATGAATATCTGATTTTTCTCTATATTGTCTGTGTATCTGTGTGTCTGTGCAAGCAAACTATGCCTACCTGCATAGTGATAGATCACACTGGCAGGGAAAACACACCTTTCTTTTTTCAAAGTTTCCCAAAAAAAGAGCAAATATAAATTTAAAGAAATAAATTGAATAGTAATACTAATAATAATTGAATAGAATAGCTAAGCTAAGCTAAATCCTATCCACTGGTTTGTAACAAGAAAAAGGAGCAGGCAAGTTCAACTAGTACTGACCAGGAAGCCACTCAGTCTGAGCATTCCTCTGTCATACAGTCGCTGACAGGGAACAAGCTGGGGAAAGACACAGCATGCCTCCAAACAGGCTGTTATGCTGTTTCTAGTCCCACCCCACAGACGCTGTCATTGGAAAGGCATCCAGGGAGAAATCCTACTCACTGGCCACCTTCACCCCCCCACCCCCCCCCGCTCTCTCCCCTCCTTCCTCCCCTGCTCCCCCTCCTAAGAGTAAGTGAAGCTGTCCGAAGCGCATCCGAAGTGCTTTGGATAGCTTGCCTGAGCCCTGTTATTGCAGTGGCAGTGCTCTGTTCACCCCTGCTTTGCAACTGTGGCATAATGTCAGGGGCTTTTTGGTTTTATAATCTGCTCTGTGGTTGTGTGTGCAAGATATTAGAGTGAGCTGACACTTTTTTGGACTTGTTGGATAAATGATTGCTGGCAGACTTGGGGAACTGGATGCAGTGCCCAGGAGGACCCTTCCAGGCCTGCGTTCGTGTGGGAGTTGGCACCTGCAGGGAGTGTCACCTTCTTGCAGGGATTACCTTCATGATTGGGGGACAGCGCAGGTTCTCCAGTAAGTGGTTGGCACTATCAGTACCAGCCACTTGCTGGAGATGGCCTGTGGCAGCCCCTTTCTGACTGTTCATAATAGTTTAGTCCCCCCTCCCCAGCAGTGAAGGCACATCCTTAAGGAGCGGCATGGGGGACTCAAAACCCTGAGGTGGGGTGGGGGGGTCATGTTCACATAAGGAGCCTGTTTAGTTCTTGTCCCATGTTAGGTTGCATGTCCCCGAGAAAACCCCTTTAGTGAGCCATTCAGCTTGGCTTGCTTCTGTCACTGCCCAGCCTGGGCTGGGAACTATCAAAGTGTCAGCACTTCCCCACCTAGCTCCTGGGATGTCCCTTCACTGTATCTGGGAGCCCCCATCCCTACGTGATAAGAATAGCTGGGCATGAATCCCAAGCCCTGCAGCAGGCTTAGCCCAGCCTTCTGCTGCAGGGGAGGGACAGAGCCATTTGAGCCCCTATAAAAGGGGTAAGGTCAGCTGTGAGGGGCTGGGAGTTTACAGAGTGACAACCTGGTATTGAGAGTTGCCTGGCTGCGCTGTTTGTATCTCGGTGCTCGAGAGCCCACTGAGGGCTGGGAGGGTTCGGCTGTGCTTGCACCTCAACCTCGCCAGCACCATGCCTGGAGTCAGCCTAGACAATGCGAAGGTGGCAGCACTGAAGGAGATGCAGCTGGACCTGCAGGAATTCCAGCTGGCAGTGGAGAAGCGCCTGGAGGAGGCCTTGCAGCAGGTGCAGCCCCTGGCCAGAGCTCTCAATGACCTGAAGGAAGAGCACCTGGTGCTGCAGGCAGAGCAGGCACGCCTCAGCCAGCAGCTAGAGAAACTCACCATGTGGTTGGGAGTTCAGGAGCTGGAGGAGAAGGACCTCAGCACCCTCTTCCTGGAGGCACAGGATCCCTGTGACGACTTCGTAGGCACTGAGGAACCAAACTGCCCTGTGGCACACCCACCCACCTTTTCCAGCACTCGCAGGCCATCCGTGCATCTTTCCAGGAGCAACAGCTTTGTGAGTCTGCAGGCTCTAGGGAATGGGCAGGTACAGATTGGCACAGAGAAGCGGAACAGGTTACCAGGCCAGTTTTCACAACTAGGGTTTCCCTGAAAGTCACCGGAGGGTTGGTGTCTGGCTGCACTGTGTTCCCCATTGTAGGGAAAGGGCAGTCATGGTTGGGTCATAGAGCTAGGGGAGGGAGTGTATCTGCAGCCTGCCCTTGTTATATGCTCTGGTCAGTTCCTGCAGAGCACTGGGCTCCTCCCTTCTCCAAGCACCACTAGCTAATCCATGAATCTGCTCTGGGCACCTTTTGCTGGGATCTCATGTCCCCTCCCCCACTTCAGGGCCTATATCCCTGGCTACCCTAATGTGGGGCAAACAAGGGCATGTACCTTCTGTTGACACTAAGCCTGGATCCCTGAGTGAGGAACAGCTGTTCCTGGGGGGTGGAAGGCTACTTCTGGCCCCAGTAGGCACAGTGACATGGGGGAATAGTGAGGTTGGTACAGAAGATTATAGCCTGTTGCTGGGGAAAACAGTGCCAGCCAGAGCTGCCATTCCCCAGAGCCAATCCAGACTGTCCACTATGCATTCCTAACATGCCACCAACAGCCTGTTGTGCTGGGGCATTGCTGCCTCTGTGGGTGGGGGGGCTTTGGTGACAGCTGTCCTGGGTTTCTTTACATTGGCTTTGGCCCAGTCCCTCAGCTATGGAGCTGTGCTCCACTGCAGGGGCTGGGGTGCTTTGTGTAGTCAGAGTCTCTGGGCTGGGTCAGTGTGAGTGGGACCTTGCCCTGGATGCTACATGTGTGCTGGACCCAAGTATAAAATAGTCAGCTTTAATATAAGTATTAGTAAGACTTCTGCACATTAATGGTAGGACAGGCATTTGCCTGCATTCCTCTGGCTCCCGTTATTGGCATTGGTTCAGATTCCTCACCCGCTACTTGTAAAGGGAACTGATAATTTGTCCCTAGGGCTGCTGAGAAATCCTAGCACTTGGTCCCCTGGTACCATGAGCCAAGCTAATCCTTTCCCAGCAGGCTGTTCAGCCAAATGAGGGACCTCACTGTCCCCTGGAGACACCATGCTGCCAGCATATCACACGCACTTGGCAGCAAAGACTGGGCCAAAAGAGAGCGAGAGAGCTGCTGGGTTCGGTGTTAAGATCTGTGTATCACCCTGTGTTTCCAAGGTTGCAGCCCTATCACTATCATCTCCATGTGGCACCTTGGGCTAGCAGGGGGGCTTCTGCATGGGAACTCCTGTCCCACTGTCCAGACTGAGCCATTGCTGGAATGGGCAAGGAGAGCTTAACCCAGCAACACCCGAACTTCTCACTTCTGGGAAGTGCCCTGGGGAACAGAGGTGGCCTCTGGGGCATATGAATGGAGCCTCCCCACTGCTGGTAGTTTGCTCCTTCTTCCCACTCCCCCTGCCCCCCGCCCCCCCAAGTCCTTTGTGGTGCTATTTTGGGCCTGCTTGGCTGCCTGGCATACATTGTTTGGGGGTCATGTTGACAGAGAACTGGCACTGCAGTGGTCATCCTGGAGGAGGCTGGGCTGGCCTAGTTCCTCTGCAGAGATGCCAGGGTGGCTCCTGATCCCCAGAACAGGATCCTCTTTCCGATAAGCTCTTTAATCTCCTTAGAAATCCCTTGCTGGGGCTAATGGTGCACGCTGACCTCTTCAGTTCCATGCCAGTGGCTCCTCCGCCAGGGAGCAATGGGCCCTGTCTTCTGCAGCCCTGGGCAGTTGTACTGATGAACTGTGGGCCTGACTGGCCCCAGCTGCAGGCCCCCTCATTATGGGGAGTAATATGACTACCTGGCACATGTTTTATACAAGCTTTTGTTGGGCTGGTTGGTCCCCATGTTCATGCTGTAGCTGCAGCTGAGTGACACAGCCTGTCACTTGGCTTTTCTATTTCTATCTCAGGGACCAATCTGCTCTTTGGGGGGAAGAATAGATGGATATGAGTGCAGAGAAGCCCCAGTTCTCTCAGCAGGAGTAACACCTACCTATCTGCCATGACATCTCATTTGAGGTGACATTGTCCTGATGTTTCTAGGTAGCTGAATATGTTTCCATGGTTGAGGCACAAAGCTAGAAGTCAGGACTCCCAGGTTGTGTTCCCAGCTGTGCTGTCAGCCTTGGGCAGGTTGTGACACTACTTTCATTCCTTCTGGAGGCATGTAGATGGTCCCAAGTGAGTCCCAGTTCAGTTCTTCTCGGTGTTCGTAGGGCACTTTTGGGATCTGAGAGGAAGGGCTGGGAGAATGGTAGAGACTATGGCTTTAAATTCCACCCCCCCCCCCAGTTGTGACTGGGGGAATCTCTTTGGAGTTGTTAGGAAAGCTGAGCGGGGCAGGGTGGGGGGTGGGAAGGTAGGGAAAAGCACTTGGTAGGTGGTACTCTTCTCCCTTATATTCCTGAGCTCATATGCCACAGCATAGTGCCAGGCTTACAGTGGTTCTGATGCTGCTGTGTCGTGTAAGCTGGGAAGCCAAAGCCCTGAACACTAGTGAATGTGATCTCCTGCCGCATATTTTTTTTCAGAGCTGTGTTGCTTAATTTATTGTCTTGCATCAGTCTTGGGCAGTTTTGGTGTTTTGCAGGGTCTTTGAACCTCAGGGCCTCATGTGCTGTGGGGCAGGGTGTGTGCTACCAGCATCTGCTTTGTCCAGTACTTTGTGCACCCAGGCAGCACAGGAGGCTGTAAAACTGAAAGAGCTGCTCTACTACCCATCTTTTCTCATTGCAGATGGAACCTCAGCTGGTGGAGCAGCCCCAGGTGATAGGGAAGAAACCGGAGCTGTCCAATGGGATGGAGAAGGCTCAGGTGAAGGAGCTGGAGAAAAGGAGCAAGCTGAGTGCTGAAGAACTGAGCAGAATTGAGGATGAAGACATATTGGATAAGATGGTACATAGCACCTGATTGATGCTTTCTCCCGAACTAAATGATGCTGTGCCTGACCTGTGCTGGCCACTGGCAAAAGCTCTGGGTCTCTGCTATGTGGAGTTAGGGGTATACCTCCATCTTGGAGAGTATAAGAGTGCAGTATGGTTGGACTTGGGTACGTGAAGGCACAGGAGAGGGGATGGCATGAAGGAGGTAGAGATTAGGTTGCAGTGGAGTGTGGTTTGGATATGGGGTGCAGAAGAACCTGGGATGGCTGGGTTGGGATGGGGTGCAGAGGGGTCAGGGGTAGCCGGGAGGTGAGATGCAGAAGGAATCTAGAGTGGTAGTGGGGAGACCACCATACATGCATTACTCAAATAACATGAGATGAGTTCTCCAGCACAGAGCAAATGGAAATTGGAAAGGACCATGCTTAGTAGCAAGAGAATGAAGCAGAGCTCCACAACTGGCTTAATTATGAAGAAAAGATTTAAAGGGTTGGAATAAATTTATGGCGAAGATTAGAGGGTGAAAGGGGGAGTTTTGATGTGTGGGGTTGTGTGTTCGGTCCCCAGATGGCAGAACAGAATGGAGGGAGTTCTGACACTTCTGAGCCTAGTTCTGGTAAGGATTATTTTCTGCTGCTGCTGCTGCTACAGGTGTCAAGGTTTTGTTTTCCCCTTCCTCAGAAGCATCGGGTGTTGGCTGCAGCCAAGACTGGGGATTTAGATTGAGACCTAAAAAAACAGAGATTCCTGGCTAGCATGTCTTGCTGCTCCATTCAGGATCAGACCAGTTGCCACATTTGGGATCAGGAAGGATCAAGAAAGCATTTTACTCCATTTTACTGCTGTACATGGTTCCTCTAGCCATGATGACACAAGGGAGGGTGTTCACATAGTGGACACTCAGATAGGTACTAACATCTTGAGACGCTGGCAGAGTGACAAGTGACAGAAAACCTGAGGTGACTAGGGAAGAACTCGGGTATCTTTATGGGAACACCAGAAGCATGGGAAATAAACAAGAAGCACTGGCACTCCTGGTAGACAAGGAATTTGCCATCATTGCGTTGATGGAGACCTAGTGGGACAACGCATATTATGGAGCAGTAGATATTGAGGTCTATAGGCTTTATAGAAAGGATCAGGTCGGGAAGAAGGGAGGAGGTGTGACCCTCTGTGAAAGATCACTACTCCTCCCTGCAGGTCATGTTTGATAGCAGGAAAGGGTGTCTTGAGACCCTCTGAGTCAAGATATAAGGGAGATCAGGAGAGGGAGACCTGATGGTGGGAGTCTACTACAGGCCTCCCTCCCAAGAAGAGGAGAGCGATCAGGCATTCTCCAGGGAACTGACTGAAGCAGCTAGCACTAAAGACATGATTGTCATGGGTGACTTCAGCTACCCTAACATTTTCTGGGAGGACCATTTAGCCAGCTCCAGCACGTGAGCTAACATCTTGGCAGCTATAGACAATGTTCCTGACACAGGTTGTGGAAGGGCCTATTAGGGGTAAGGCCACCCTGGATTTAGTGCTGACCAAAGGGGGAGGACATGATAGGCGACCTGAGGATTGGAGGTACTCTGGGCAACAAGGATCATGATATGATTAAGTTCACCATCCACCAAAAGGCTGGGGAATCAGTTAGTAGAACAGAAGTCCTAGACTTCAGAAGGGCATACTTTGGCAAATTCAGGAAATTAGTTGGAGAGGCCCTCTGTGACCAGCAGCTGGACAGTTCTTAAGTTTGCAGATGATACTAAGCTGTGGGGAAATGCGGGCACATCTGAGAACAAGATAAGGATCCAGGAGTGACCTTGACAGACTGGTTTTATGGGTGGAACAGAATCAGATGAAGTTTAACAGGGAGAAGTGCAGGGTTCATCATCTGGGTAGGAAGAACCTTCACCATAACTGGCTGGCACAGCATCTGAATGGGACCTGAGGGTCACAGTCAACTGGAAGATGAACATGAGCCAAATACAGCTCTGGCTGATGTGTTGCCAATAGATTCAGGGGTGTACTTTGCTTCTCCCTCTCTATTCAGTGTTGGTGATGCCACAGCTGGAGCACTGTCCAGTTCTGAGCACCACATTTCAGAATGATGTGGATAAGCTTGAGAGGCTACAAAGAAGGGCCACCCATATTAGGAGCTTGGAGGATAGGCCCTGTGAGGAGAGACTCCAGGAACTGGGCCTGTTCAGTTTCCATAAGAGAAGACTGAGAGGTGACTTGATATACACCTACAAGTATTTAGGGGTGAGCACCAAGATCTAGGGGAGATACTATTCAGAAAGGCACCTCAAGAGAGGACAAGGACCAATGGGCACAAGCTAATAGAGGGAAAACTAGGCTGAACGTAAAAAAAAAACTTCTTATCTGTAAGGGTTACTGGAATCTGGAAAACACTCCCAGCAGAGGTGTTGCAGTTTCCATCCTTGGAGGTGTTCAGGAGGAGGCTGGATAAACACCTTGCTGAGCTCATTTGAGCCCACTAACTACCTGCCCATGGCAGGGGACCAGCTTTGATGATCTTGCAGGTCCCTTCTGGTCCTTTGATTCTATGATTCTATCTTCAGACTGGCATGGATTTGGGGGTTTTTTTGCCCTCTTTTGTAGCAGGAAACGTGCTCCTATTTCTTGGATTTCTTGAGTGTATTTCACAGCTATTTCCTGTCCTTCCAATCACAGGTCATTGACAGTGCTCTCATCCCTTTGCTTTGTGTGTGATATGGTAGGGAGGGGTTTTTTTTGATGTTTCAGGTATTGTGACTGGTAGTTGTACAAGAGTGCTATTTGTGCAGTTTTACAAATAAGTTAGGCAAGCATTTGTCTAGGTTTGTTTAGATAGGGACAACTTGTGTTGAGCAGAGGCTTCGGCTACATGACCTCCATAAGTTCCCTTCCAGCCCCACTTTCTATGTTTCTGTCTCCTGGTTTCCCCTTCAGTTGGACCAAAGAACAGACTTTGAAGAACGGCGACTGATCCGTGCTGCCATGCGGGAGCTGCGCCAAAGGAAGCGAGGTAGTGGCTCCTGTGCACCACCACCCCACCCCCACCCGCCCCTTACTTACCAGCCCCAAGTTGAACTCCAGCTCCCTGCTGTAGCGGGCAGGGACTCTCATCAAAGCTCTCCAAATCTTTTCTGAAGATTCAGAGAACTTTGAATCAATTTGGTCCCCTGATTCGATTGGTCCTCCGAATCAAATTATCACCCGAAGCTTCACACAGCCCTGCTAAGCACCCCTTAAAGTACTCTGTGGTAACTTCATGTCCACTGCCCCTTTGCATACTCAGCTCCCATGTTGATGCCATCTTGCACGTGCATTTGCAGAGCAGCGGGAGAAGGAACGGGATCACCGGCTGCAGGAGATGAAGAGCCAGCCCATGGCAGGGAGAGCAGGCCATGCCACCGAGACCACCACCAGGCAAAGCACACAGTCAGCCGATGGCTCAGCCCACAGCACCATCACCAAAACTGAGCGCCTCATCCAGTCCAGTAAGGCGCCCTTGATGGTGTCAGCAGAGAACATTGCTGCTCAATGCACAGCTGGCTCTACTGCCCATGATGCACTGGCTCCTCCTCAGTGAAGAGGCCTGCCTCTCTAGCTGCCATGCCATCTCTGATGCCTATTCCTCTGGGCATCTTGTAAAGCTGAGACTTTGCCCTTCAGCTCTTTTTCTTCTTTGTCCTTTGTTGCCCTCCCACTCAGCCAGTGTTCAGACCTTCAGCAGTGCCCTCGGTTCCTCTGGACCCAACCCCTCTGAGAGCTGGCAGCAGCAGGACCCATTTCCTACCCTCCAAGATCCCGTGGCAGTTAACCAGCCAGTCTGGGCCAGCATGCCATGTTGTCCCACTTCTTGACCCCAGTTGGGCTTTGAAAGTACAAGCTCTCTGCTGTGCCTGTCTTCTTCTGCATGGCACCAGGATTACATGCTTGTGGGCTTGCCTCACTCACTGGTGATAAACACCTTGGCATGCTTGTGGGCTTACCTCACTTACCGGATGATAAACACTGGTGGCAGTGGCTCTATGTAATGAGGGGCCTACATGAAGACCTCTTAGGAAAGCACAACCCAGCAGTAAGGACAGGCAAGTTCCTTGCCATAAGCCAGTGGGAGAGCCATTGAGGCCTCTACTTAGAAGACAGGTCTAGCAGCTAGCTGTGCAGAGCTACCCTACCATTACCTATCCTTTCTCCTGCTTCTCTGCTGGCCAACATCAGCCACATGGGCTGGGTTTTCTTCCTGAACCACCTCATTTCCCAGAGCTTGCACCTGGTGGTTCTGCCTGCTGCTAAGCCAAGAGGAGCCCATCCCAGCACAGTCCCACTCCTTTCTCCAGTCAGGATTCCAGCCAGCTCCTGCCTCATTGTCCTTGACAGTCTGTACTCCTCTGCCTATTGTTGCTACCCATCATTGTCTCTGGGATCCAAATTCTCAGGGCTTTTTTTGTCACCACTCCTCTCAGGAACAGGAGGAAATGTAAACCCCTCTGTAGTTTCCCTCAGCTGTACTGGCCCCTCAGCCTGTCTGGATCTAGCTGGGTATTGCTCTTTGGTGCTGGAGCTGCCATAGCTACCTTCTTCCTTTCTGCTCCCTTTACTTGATGCCATTGGCCTCTTTTCTTCTCTCTCTGGGCTGCGGGGCTGAGATCCTTGCTGTCTGCAACTCTAGCCTTTTGACCTGGCCTCTCTGCCTCTCTCCTGTTGCCTTCTCCAGATTTTGCTATACATGTGGCCTATCATTCTGCAGTCCTCACAAAGACTAGGTTATACTGGTCTTGCCAAGAATTTTCCTGGTTTTAGTACAATGGGAGCAACTCTGGAGTTCCTCACTGTGCCTCTCTGGGACCAGTCACTTTTTATGTCCATCTTGTTCTGCCCCAGCTGACTTCCCTTGCCTTTTCTTCCCTTTGCAGATGATGGCAGCAAGACTTCCCGTATGACCACAGTAGAATCAAGCTATGTGAAGAGATCAGAGAGTAAGAATCCCTTGCCATGCTTCTGAGCTTCTCCCTCCCCAGTGCTGGTAACTCTATCCCCTTGAGCCTCAGTATAAACTCCCACTGCCTGTAGACACTGTTTACCTCCCTGGGGGACAGATACTGCCCTTTGGTACTTCATCTGTGGGAACAGCCACTCCCTGTTTGCTCTAGTCCCTTTTGCCTCTAGGCACAACTGCTGTATGCTGGTGTTCAGCCCTTGGTAGGCATAGATGCAGCTATTCTAGGCAACTCATTCCTCTTCAGCTCCTGTGCTGGTGTCTGAGATTTTCCTGTTTGTTTCTACAGATGGGAGCACATTTCGCCAGACCAAATCCTCCTACAGCTCTTCTTCCAAGAAGGTGGGCAGGTGAGTGATGCTCTTCAGCATGGTAGTGCTCTGCTGACTGGGCAGACTCTTCCAAGGAGAACACCCCACAGTCACCAGTACAGCCAAATCCACACCAATTGGCAGGGAGAATGGAGATGGGCAGCTTAGCTTTGGCAACACAGCTCCATGTCCCTTGGGCCAGGTCTCCTTCAGTCAGCTCCAGGGGTAGCATGGGCTTCCATGCTGTGGTGTTGAAGTATCTCTGGCATCAGCAGCTTTCACTGCCACTGCAGTCCAGCACCTAATGCTCCTCATCCTTTCCTGTGCATTTCCACTGGTCATCATGGCATGTCAACCTTTGGGTCCCTGATGATGAGCTTATGTGGCTGGATCAGTGAGGTGCAGTGCCCTGGGGGTAAAACCCCTCTGCCAATCCATTATACTGTGGCTTGTCTGCTGTTTAGGATGTTACAACCCACTCAGTAAAGCTTGTTCAGCCCCAAGCCATATCATCACCATCATGGGGTGCGTGAGCAGGGAACATCTCAACTTCTTTACAGGCTTTAGGTCCCTAGACCTGCTGCTGAGAGGGGTTTAAGGACTTCCACCTGCAGCTCTGGATGTTGCTAAGCTTACCCCTAGACTTGTGTTCCCTCACAGAGAGGCTGATCACACTGACTGTGCAAAGGTTTCTTACCTTTGGATGAGCCTATATTCATCTTTCTCCCTCAGTGTCTTTGACCGTGAAGATGACACCACCTCACGGCAGAGCAGTTTAGCTGCACTGGAGAGGCGCCAGGCAGAGAAGAAGAAGGAGCTGATGAAGGCTCAGAGCCTTCCCAAGACATCAGCCACACAGGCGCGGAAGGCCATGATTGAGAAGCTGGAGAAGGAGAGTGGAGGGTGAGGGTGCTAGCATGATGGGCAGGGCTGGAGAAGGTTGATGTTGTGATGCTCTAGGAACATTTACCTGTGTTTGCTTACTGCAGTGCCTCAAATCCAGCTGTCTCCCGTGTAGCTGTGCAGCGCTCTTCCAGCTTTGGTGTCCCCAATGCCAGCAGCATCAAGCAAATGTTGCTGGACTGGTGCAGAGCAAAGACTCGGGGTTATGAGGTCAGTACTTTCTCTTCTGTCCTCTCCCATTGCTCCTATCTAGGCCTTGCTGCCTCTCATTGGGTGTGTCTACACATGTATTAGGACTCTTTTCCTAAAGTGCATTAAATTTAGTAATTCAAGTGTGAGGTACTAAATAAATTTAAATCTGCGCTAATGTGCAGTAGCATAAGCACATGCTTTTTAGGTGATGCATAATGCTCAGTAGCCTATTTTACTGCACATTAGAGTAATTGAAGTTTTTTACTTGACATGTTAATGCACAGTAAAATAGGTTACTGCACATTAAAGTACATGTGTAGATGCGCCCACTGACCTTCATTCTGCCCCACAGCACGTAGACATCCAGAACTTCTCCTCTAGCTGGAGTGATGGCATGGCCTTCTGTGCCCTTGTCCACAACTTCTTCCCTGAGGCCTTTGACTACAGCGAGCTGACACCTCAGAACCGCCGCCACAACTTTGAGGTGGCTTTCTCCTCTGCAGAGTACGTATCCACCCCAAGCACCAGGTAACACAGGTTACAGGAAAGGGCCTGGTGCCTCCCTGAGTGTGGGCAAGCAGCCTTCACAGTCCACTGCTCCAGGAACATGTGCAGGACTCGCTCAGGGGCAGGGCAGCACCAAGCACCCTCGGGTAAACCTCAGTTCTGGGTTGGCTTCTCTCTTTCCTGTAGCCCTGATGCTGGGACTGGCACAGGCCCTCATCCTGGGGTACCTGTTGATGCAGGTCCCTCAGATGCCAACCCAACCCTCTGCAGACATGCCTAGCCAAACTTCTTGCCTCACAGCACAAGCCCCACAGCCCCATAATTCTGAAAATCCTTGAGCCCCAAAGCCCAGGGTGGTCCTGGCAAGGGATTGAGTGCCTTCTATGGCTCTCCTTCTCCATGTCTAGCAGCTACCTCCCTACCATGCCAGTGTGAGCACTGGCAGTGCCCAGCTTCCCTATCTAGCTTCTGGGTGCATGGAGCCCCCTCCTCTGCCACAGTCCCCCTTCTAACTGCTTTAACACTGGAGCATAAACTTGAGGAAGGCCAAGTCCTCTCCAGCAGTCTGAGCCATGGTTAGTGGGGTCCTAGGGAACCCCATTGCAGCTGGGGGGCTGTGGCACTATTGCAGCTTCCTGAGCTCCCCCTTTTTGCTTCTAGTTTTCTGGGGTGTTGAGAGAAGGGAGCGGGTCCTGCTGGAGGGCTGGGAGTCGGACCCTCTCTCCTTCCTTCTGTCTCTCCTTCCATTCATCGCTCCTTCCCTGCAGCACCAAACTGGTCGCACCCGCACTGAGCAGACAGGATAGTTTTTCTGCGGTGTCCACAGCTGGGCAGAGGGGTCTCTGACCCCACACCTTGGCATGGGAAGGCTGCCCTATTTGCCTGAGATGTTATTCTGGGTGCCCAGTGTCAGTGCAGGCCTGGAAGTTGTGCTGACTCCCCTGGGCCCCAGCACTGTGTCTAATCTGCACAGGGTGGAGTGAGCAGGGTGTGCAGACTCGCCACAAGGGAGTGACCCACCGGGGCTGCGCACCTGGGATTTCTGCCTTCCTAGTCTTATGTCTTTTTGTCTTAACCGGGACTGGTGTGTGGACCATGAGAACAATCAATCCCTCCAGCCTGGAAGCCAGGTGGCCCTCTCCCCTCCTCATCCTCCAGCCCTTGTGAGCTTCCTCTCCCGAGCTTCCTGCACCAACCGCCATGCCGCTGTGCGATTCCAAGCAGAGCCAGGCGAGGAGGGAGCAGGGTCTGGGCACCCCTCCCCCACCCCAAGCCCCTGTCTATATACATGGCTATATAGAGCAAGCCGCTCAGCTCTGGAATCTGCTCCTCAACCACTGGTTGGCGCCAGAGCACGTCACTCCCGTCCTCTCTTCTTCCTTCATCTCCTGTCCTTCCTCACGCCTGTACCTCACGCTCCTGCACCTGTGACTGCCCCTCCCTCCCTCCCTCCTGCCATGCTTGTGTAGCCCCAACCCCTGTGAGTCTCACTGTACCAACGAATGGCCTGGCAGCGCAGCACCACGGTGCCCGGTGCTGCCCCGCCCCTGCCTCGCACACCCTCCCAGAGCATGTGTAATGGATTGGGGCATTGGTCTGGCACTGGGGGAATGGGAAGTAGATTTATATATTTCTCTTGTTTTCTCTCCCTCTCTCCCCCCTCTCCAATTGGGCTGTGATCACTTGCTTCCCCACCTTCTCTCCCCTGTCCCCTCCCCCAGGAAGCACGCAGAGTGTCCGCAGTTGCTGGACGTGGAGGACATGGTCCGGATGCGCGAGCCGGATTGGAAGTGTGTGTACACATACATTCAGGAATTCTATCGCTGCCTGGTCCAGAAGGGGCTGGTAAAAACCAAAAAGTCGTAGCCTATTAACAGCCCTGGGAGCGATGGTGAGAATCTTCCTGTCGAACTACTGCCCGCACACATGCACCCGCCTGCCCATTTGCAGCTTCACAGTGCTTTTTCAGCAGGAGGGCCCTCAGGGAGCACGAACTTGTGCTGGGAGGATGGGGTATCAGCAGGGTAGGGGCAGGTGGAAGGGGGAGCAGTGGATGTGTGGTAAGGTGTGCAGATGTGTGGTAGGAGAGGGGGTGAATCAGGATCTAAATCCAACCTGTGCTCCTTCTCTCCCGAGGTTCAAAGGGGACTAAATATGAGAATTGTTAGCTGGAGGCAGATTTTTGCTGGGTTTGCCTTTCCAGAAAACACTCCTCAAGCCAGGAGCTTTGTAACAGGGTGGGGAAGGTATCCTAATAAGAAGCACCTCAGAGTAGGGTTCACTAGCCAGGGTGAGCCTCCATGTGAGCCACAGCCTGGGCATGAGCTGGGTGGCTCTCCCTGCCAAAGAAATGGGCACTGTGCTCATAGATGATGTGCCAGTGCCTCTAATCAGATTTTCCTCACTTGCTCCCTGAGACTGGGGGCAGAACGGGGACGAGCTGCTATGAACTGCTGCTTTAATTACACTTGAGCACTTTGCAGCAGGAACTGTGACTGGAGCAAAGAACAGCATGCTTGGATTATGGACGAGTCCCGGAGTGACTCCCAGCAGCCCTTATCCTTGCTTCACCCCCTCCTCCAGGCAGACCTCCATGATGCACTGAGCTCCCCACATTCCCATTGTTTTGTGCTCCTCTCACTCCCAGAGTGAAGGCTTGGATGTCCTCCGGCTTGAGTAGGGGGCTGATGAACTCATGAAGTAGCAATGGGGCTATTGTGTGCTTGGGGCTTCTCAGAGACCAAAGCCTTTGCATCCTGTGAAAGGCAGTAGTCTCTTTTCTGTACTCCCATTCCCCTCTGCCACTGCCACAGTCTTTTGCTGTAGGTCCCTGAGGTCTGTGACTATAAGCCAATTAGTCTTACCTCGATCCTGGGTAAACATTTTTGAGAAAATTATCCTGGCTCATGTCCACGAGGGGCCAGCGGGGCAGGGTTATGGGCACTGCACTTCAGGAGGGATGTGGACAACATGGAGCAGGTCCAGAGGAGGGCCACTCGTATGATCAGGGGACAACAGGGCAGGCCCTACGAGGAGAGGCTATGGGACCTGAACCTGTTCAGCCTCCACAAGAGGAGGCCGAGGGGGGATCTAGTGGCAGTTTACAAACTAGTCAGGGGGGACCAGCAGGCTTTGGGGGAGTCCCTGTTCCCCTGAGCACTGCTGGGAGTAACAAGGAATAACGGCCATAAATTGACAGAGATTAGATTTAGACTAGACATCAGGAGGCACTACTTCACGGTCAGGGCAGCTAGGATCTGGAACCAACTTCCAAGAGAAGTGGTGCTGGCTCCTACCTTGGGGGTCTTTAAGGGGAGGCTAGATGAACACCTTGCTGGGGTCGTTTGACTCTTTCCTGCCATGGCAGGGGGTCAGACTTGATGATCTACTCAGGTTCCTTCCGACCCTACCAACTATGAAACCTCCAGCACTGGAACCTGCCTTGGCGGAACTGGTCAGCACCTATGTAAGAACAGCTGAACGGAGTTACACTGTGAGATCCAGTGCAGGGACCAAGCATGCTGACTGTGAGGTGCCTCCTAGTCATATATGGTCAGGAGAGGGAGCAGGGAGTCTGGAAAGTCTGACTCAGGCACTTCCATCTTTCTGTCTTTTTGGTAATGTTTGTGCCTTTCTTCAGAGGGATCCCTACTTACAGTGGAGCCTCCTCCCCCCGGACACTGGCTCCACACTGCTCTGCGCAGGCTGAAGGATAAATAATGCCTTTATAAGGACAGGGATCATCTCCTTAAGGTTGTCTCAGCTTTTCCATCACACACCTGACTGGGGCTGACTGCACTGGGGTGTACTTCACTGCCTCTGCCCTTAGACAACCTGGGTTAGCATTTCCAAAGATGCTGAGCACTGACAGGCCAGAGGTGTTTGCTGTGGACTCCTAGGCTCCAAGCCAGTTGTAGCTCACAGACCCACTCTGATATTTGGAGTACTTAATTTCTCCTATTTGTCTCACTGAGAAGGGGCCAAGAGTTGGGATAGTGAGGGGCTGTGCTTCAAAACATAGAGGTGCTGGCCGAGCAGGGATAGTGGCTACTAGGGTTTGGGACTCAGTTGCATTAAAAGCACGATGTAGGGGTCCCAGAGTGAAGCAGGTGTATCAGCAGAACTCTTTGGGGCAGTGAGTCCAGAACTGGAATAGCAGGGGGCTGTACAGGAGGGCTGCTGGCCCTGCCAGAGGTTCAGTGGATGTGGCAAGACGGCAGAAACTATGACAGAATCTGCTGCATGGGACTGATATTCCTGTCCATACCCTGCAGCACCTTGCCCTCAAAGCACCCCCTTTCCAGGCATTTTCAATAGGGGGCATTTTCAAGGTTTTAGGTGGTGGTGGCGACAGGGTGTAACATACTGATCAGTGCTATGTCCTTCTCCAGCAAATTACACACAAGGATCTTGTTGCTCCCCAGCTGCAGGCACTATGCATCAGCCCCTGTTACACACCAGGTGTGTGAGCTGCCTAAGGATACCCAGCTAATTGAGGTCAGCATGAGGCAGGGACTGCTCCCTTAATTCTTGCCCCTTCTTGGCAGTTTGTGCATCAGCTCTCTCATTCCTGTATAGAGCTCCCAAGGTCCAACTGGAGCAGGTGGGACTGACCAGAGACCTCTGCAGCCCAGGGCACTACATTACCAAATGATCTCTGCCCCAGCCCAGGGCCCTGGGTTCTTTTCATGCTTTGTGCAGGGCTTGCAGGACACCCCTTTGCAGACCATGGCTTGACACATCTGAAACTCTGGAGTCCCATTGCTTAACCTGATCACCCCATGGTTTATCCTGATGCCCCATTAAATTCATCCTTGCTATGAAGGACCCTGACTGAGCCCTAAATGGCATACAGGTGCTGGTACAGCCTGGAACTCCTCCCCCATCCTCCAGGGAGCCCAGTTGGCCAGTATTGTGGTTTCAGTTAAGAAACTCCACATCAGCCTTCTCAGAACCTGTTTGTGATGTCTGCCAAGGTCCTGTTGATGTCGACAGAGCAACAGATCCCAATGAAATCTTCCCTGGGAGATTGTGCTGGACCTCAGGGCCCCTGGAGAGGGTGATAGCTGACACATCCGATCTTTCTCCTCCCCAGGCTGCAGTAGCAGAAGCCTGTCTGATCTTGCAGTGTTGACTGGGTGTCCTTGTGTCAGGAGCAGGCTTGGGAGTGGAAGTGGCACGGCCTTGTCAATAGTATGGCAGTTTACCCTGTCCTTTCACTGTGGCCCAAAGCCACTGTGCATGCACAGAACTTCCTCACTGGGGGTTGTTTCCCCAATAGGTACTAACATTTCAGCTGGCAGCCCCGATAGATCACATTCCCAGGAGCTTTTGGCACTTCCCCTATGAAGCAGCTGTTTAGCAGGAAGGAGGTAAGGCCCTGCCAGTAAGGGCAGAGCCAGCCAGAAGCGTTTTAGTGTGTGGTAAGGTGATGTCTAGCAAGTCCAGGGTCTTGCTCCCTGGCCAGCAGCTGTTCCATTGTGTTTGGGTCACTTTGTTATAGTGTGAGAGTGATCTGGGCAGTCTCTGACTCTGCTTTCCAGGCACCCTGCCACTTGGGTTGGTAATGGCCCAAAGCTGATCCCTCGCTGACTGCTGTTTAGTGGGGTGATTAGCTATAGGCCTCTGCACTATCGACTTCACCAGCTGCAGTTTACTGAATGATGGATAGCTCCCAGGAACAAAGACTGAAAGTTTCCAGGGAATGAGGGGGGTGATCAGTAGTAGGGAGGGTCCCCATTAGGATGTGGGAGATGTATATCAGCGGGCAATGTTGGATACACTTAGCTTGCCACTACTTTCTCACTTGGACCACAGAATATTTTTGGCAGCATCTCAGGCTTAGGCAGTGTCAGGCCCAGTGGACAGGTGGTTAAGTGGGCAGCTCTGAGGCCAGCTGTGTCAGTTACTGATGGAGTAAGTTACACTGGGGTGTTAAAGGATAGTTCCTCCATCCATAGAGAAATTGCAAGGGTTCTCCATGTTTGCTCCGGAGGCTTGGTTTCCAGAGCCCTCAGTTGTGAGTGGATGGGTGGGGTGGAGCTGCAGAGGAGGGAGCACTTGTTCATCCAGGGTGAGTAACTGAATGCAGCCATACAGCTCAAACATATCACAAGTAATATGGTACTTGGTGGCTCTGGCTCTTCCAGCTCTGCTGTTCCTTGTACATTTCTGCCATTACCGAAAATGTGTGTTGTCATGACTTTGTGTGTTGTCATGACTTTCAGTGACAATAAAGTCATCATCATATTTTGCTCAAGAAGGCTACCCTCTTCCTCTGCTCTATGATTAGGCCACTTAGGCAGGAACTGTGAGAGTGTGGGGCAGGGCCGTGCAATTGTTTGGACCCAAGAGCCACATAGGAATTTCTGGTGATCTGTTGAGGGCAGGTCAGCGTCCTCCCCACGCAACAGCTCACCAAAACTCCCTATGAGGCTTTGGGTGGGCGGGGAGCAGTGTTCTGTAGCAGGAGGGCTGAACAAGGCTGATCCACTCCCTGTATGCCCTGCCCTGGGGGAGGCGGTGTGCCTGGGCACTGGGTTCCAGAGGCCAGTTGGGGGTACGGGGGTGTTCTGCTCCCCTCCTCCAATGGCAGCCCGTCCTCCTGCTGCTGCACCACTCCAGGCAGGCAAGGGGGGCAGAGCAGCACTGGGAACAGCCCTACTGAAGCTGTGTGCACTAGTTGGGGTCTGGGTCAGCAGTTGGGCATGCAGTGAGCTCCCTTGGCAAGAGCTGGCAGAGCACTGCAGGGGCAGCTGTGGGCCGCATCCAGCCCACAAGCCATATTTTGCCTACCCCTGGTATAGGGAAATCTATAATGCAAACAAAACTGGAAGCACTGGGACATAAAGGGACAGAGAGAGAACAGTGCTAGGAAGATGAGGGAAAATTGGAGAGTTGCTGGGGGAGGTGGAATATGGTAAGACAGCAGTTCCCAAAACTGTGGGTTGTCACCCGAAATGGGGTCACAACATCAGCAGATGGGGACGTGGGGGTGGGGAGCTGTGGGTTGGGAGTGAGGGGCTATGCTAAGGAAATGGGGTCATAAATGAGGCCATGCTGAGGATAAGTTTGGGAAGCATTGGTGTAAAAGACTGGCATAAAAAGAGAGGGGGAAGGCCTGCCTGGGAAATCCCTGTGTGCTGGCTAGGGTTGGGGGTTCTGTGTATGTGTGAGAAGGTGGCACCATCCAGAGAGCCCAGGCAAGTTAGGGCAGGACTCTTACTGTGAGGTTGTGGCAGGGACAAGGCAAGGAACGCTGTGAAGAGAATTAGTCACCATTTAGCATATAGCTGGATGCAACAGTACCCAGCTGGAGGAGATGGGCCACAGTTCTGGCTAATGAGTCACATGGGGGGGAAAAGGGATTGGGGGTGGTGGGACATGGGCTGGAGGGCACAGCTGCTTGAGACAGCAGCTGTCTGAGACATTGCACTGAAGAGATCTGCTTTCATAGATTTCATAGACATTAGGGCTGGAAGGGACCTCAGAAGATCATTGAGTCCAGCCCCTGCCCGAAGGGCAGGAAGACAGCTGGGGTCATAGGATCCCAGCAAGATAAGCATCCAATTTACTCTTGAAGGTGTTCAATGTAGGTGTTTGAACCACCTGCAATGGCAAGTCATTCCAGACCTTGGGGGCTCGGACAGTAAAGAAATTCTTCCTTATGTCCAGCCTGAAACGGTCTTGTAGTAGTTTATAACTGTTTGACCTCGTTGTCCCTTGAGGCGCTCTGGTGAACAAATGTTCCCCCAGATCCTGGTGGTCACCCCTGATAAACTTACCGGTGGCCACCAGATCACCCGAGCCTGATGCACTCTTGCGCATTTGCTCCAACTAAACCTAGGGAGGTCATGAACTTTCTGGGAGGGAATGGAGGAGGACCCCTGTGTAAGGACAAAGCCCTGGTGTGTCTCTGGATGGGGGGGGTACATGGGATCTGAAAAAGGGAGGAACTTGGTGTTCCTGTACAAGGAGCCCTCTGGAATCAGCCCAAGTATAGAGGCTCTTCACGGTTTCAGCAGAGGGGAGCTCAGTGCTCCTGAACTGAGAACCAAGAGGAGTCTGAAAAAGGGAATTGGGGCCTGGTGTCCTTAAGCTGTGTTGATTCTCAGTGAACTTGGGTACCAAGCAGGTTTTCTGTAGAGGGCTTGGAGCCTGATGTCCTTATGCCATGTGAGATCTCAACAGACGGAAGAGGTGGCTGGGCATGTGTGGTCTCAGTTTTGGGATTGGAGTCTGGTGCCAATGGACTGGGACTGTAGGGAGGAGTCTTAATGGGAGAATTGGCAACTGGTGTCCCTGCACTGCTTAGGTTTCGGCAGAGGGGGGATGGAGGCCCATGGCCCAATCAAAGGGATCAAGCCCTGGTACCTCTGTGCTACCAGGGTCTTAGAAGAGGGGGAGTTTGTGTGGTACAGGAAGGGCTTTGACCTTTTTGTTAAGGGAGTGCCCCTGTGGCACACTGTACTTACCTCCATGTCTCCCCATAGGATGCTGGTGGACTGTGTGCCCCTTGTGGAGGTTGAAGATATGATGATCATGGGGAAGAAGCCTGACCCCAAGTGTGTCTTCACCTACGTACAGTCTCTCTGCAATCACCTGCGGCGCCATGAGCTACGCTTGCAGCAGAAAGAGTTCTAGAGCCTGCCCTGTTGCCCTGTGCAGCTGCAGCGGCTAATAGACACCCTCCCAATACTCTGCCTCTCCCCTCACAGGGACCCAGTTGTGCAGAGTGGGGCTTCACTTGTTCCCAGCAGTCTAGCCCTGTGGGGAGGCTGTCACGAAGGGTCCGTGTGATGCTGAGGGATTAGCACTGCATTGACTTCAGCTTTGGCCTGAGCTCCCTCCACTGTCTTCTCTGCTTCAAGGCAGGCTGAAACTGAGCTTCCTGGCCTGGCCGATTGCCCAAAGCCAAACCAGGCCAATAGTGCTGTAGAGGGCTGAGGAGGCAGCACTCACTTCTGCAAGCTTGGGTCTCATCCTTCCCTCCTGCTTTATATAGTATTAAGTTATTCATCTTAAAGGAGTTGCCTCTATCTTGTACAATAACAATGCCCCACTCCCTGGGTGTGGGGAAGCACTGTGTGTGTCTGTTTCAGGCTATGGATGCATTTGTTTCCAAGGCCCAGAGTGACCATCTGAGACCCTGGGGGTTTGTCTACCTGGATCCATGCACCCCCAGGGTGTCTGGATGTGCATGGATCTCTCAGTACTGGCCTCCAGGGCCCACAGAGATGTCTCTGGATATGGTGCATTGTATGCAGCCCTGCAAAGTTGTGGTCCTTAGAACTTCAGAAGGGAGTCTCCCTGCCCAGTGCAACCTTTACTTGGTGCCCTCTCCCTCAGTAAGTAGAGGTGCGTTGATACATCGGTCCATATTGTATTGGCACCGATAAAAGGAAAATTGACATTATTGGCATTTGGCTTTTTTTGGCTGAGGTGGCTGATAACGTCACTGATAAATAATGTGTGCATGCACACAGCCACAGTATGCACACAGTGCAGCCTGGCAGCTCAGAGAGCAGCATCCAACCAGTAAGTCTGTTGGGGAGGAAGGGGCATGGGGCAGGGAAGGAGTAGATCAAGGCTCCCATGGTAAAAGAGGGAGTGGGGCTGGGGCAGGCAGTGCCCAGCCAGGATGGGTGCCCAGCAGAGCCGGTGGCTTATCCAGAGGGGAGGCTTCCGCCGCTATGTGCACCCCTGTGGGAAGCATGAGGAGCATGTGCCCCCATGGATTTGTGTGGGGTATGGGTGGGCTGCCACTGTGCACTCAAGGCCAGTGCTACTCTAGCCTATTCCCTGCAGCTGGGCTGGGCAGGGAGGATATGGTGAATTTTGGGGTGGCTTTAGCCCCTTTCCTCCCCCTCTCCCCCTGTAGCCCTCTCTCCCAGCACTGCCACCTGCTCTGCTTGACCTGAGCGCAGCTGCAGGGCAGAGGCTGGAGCAGCTGCAGTCCCAAGCGGGCAGCCTGCCCTTGTCCCATGCACAGATCCAGTCAGGCACATGCCTCCCCCGGGGGTGCATGCAGCAGCAGGAGCCATCTCACTGCACCCCCTGGATGAGCCACCAGCTCCGTCCCACACCCTGCCCTGGCTGGGCATTGCCCATCCCAGCCTCACTCCCTCCCTCACCATGGGGGCCTCAAGCTGCACTCCCCAAGAGACTTACTAGCCAGATGATGCTCTCCAAACTGCCGGGCAGCATATCAGCAATCAGATCGGTATCAGCCGATATGACTGGTTAATAATCAGCCATCAATATCAGCCCAAAAAATCATTGGTGCACCCCTATCAGTAAGCTCCATCCAGTGTTATGAAGGTATCTGGCTACAGCACCTACCCTTGTGTCCTTCCTGTTGCTCACTCCCACACCCAGGGGCTGCCACTTCTGTGGAGAGTAGCATCACCTTTGCCCTAGGGGATCTGGACCAAAGCCAAAGATGGAAGGGATTGAGTTTATGTGGAGCAGGCCCTTTCCAAAAGGGATGGGCTGGATAGCGCCCCTGGGATGGCCCTCTCTCTGTCCCACTTGTTCCCTGCACTGTGTCCTGGCTCTAGGGCCCCCTATGCTCTGTACCACATGCCAATTCACCACTGTTTCCACACCTTTGAAGACACGTGCCGGTTCCAGCCAGACAATAAATTCTACAGACAACTGTTCAACTGTGCTTCTTGGTCTCCTGGCACCGGTCTCACTGCCTACCATGTTCTTGAGTGGAACAGGGCTTGGCCCAGCTGCAGTATGCCCTCTGTCCTGTCTTCCTCACATTCCAGGGTTGGTGCTGATACATAGTGTTGTCTATTGCCTTTCTGCATGGGGGATGGCTATGGACTGGACTGAGTCATGACCCCAGCAGAGTGAGCCTTGGCCTCCCTCTTCCCCAGGATTGGGGGCCCACAAGGTTAGAAGGTCCTCCTTCAAAGAGCTTATTCTTAAAGCTTTGTTTCCCACATTTTGCTCCATGTCTGTGTTTGTCTTGTTTCAGTTCACCACAGCTGTGAGGGGACACAACCCACAGAGCAGATGGGTCCAGTTGGCTTCTTAGGCCTGGCATGCATGTGACTTGGCTTGGGGCCAGTCCCAGGATGTGGCCTCTTCCCCTTCACCCATGGGTGAAAGAATAGGGACAAGTTGTGGCCCCCTTTGCACCCTGCCCATAGGATTACAGGATACTCCTTGCAGCTCTCAGAAGACCCGTGTGTGAAGCAGCAGCTGCCATACTGCACCCCAGAGGTCATACTATGGCTGGTGGGAACTGCTCTGTCAAGTGATTTTTCTGGGGCATGACTGCAAAATCTATTGCCTGAGCCCATCTCCTCTGCCCCCCAGGTAGTGCCTGGCCCTCTCCAAAGCAGATTCTAGTAACTGCAAAGCCCATCAGGCTTTTGAAAGGACCCAGAGCAGATGGGTAAAACCCTGGCCACTGACCTGAAAGCAACTTTTTCTTACACCAAGGGATTCCCACCCAAAGACAGGAGAGAGGAACTGAGCACATCACAGCAGTGAGGAAGCCAGGCCCAGGGGCTATGATTTCATAGATTTCATAGACATTAGGGCAGGAAGGGACCTCTTGAGATCATCGAGTCCAGCCCCCTGCCCAAAGGGCAGGAAGTCAGCTGGGGTCATAGGATCCCAGCAAGATAAGCATCCAATTTACTCTTGAAGGTGTTCAATGTAGGTGCTTTGAACCACCTCCGCTGGCAGACTGTTCCAGACCTTGGGGGCTCGGACAGTAAAGAAATTCTTCCTTATGTCCAGCCTGAAACGGTCTTGCAGGAGTTTGTGACCGTTCGACCTCGTGATGGCTGTAGGGCTTCCTAGCTGTGAGCTGGTTTCAGGCTTAGCCAATGGCCCCATTTACAGAGTCTTACTCTAGAAGCTCTGGGCTTTTCTTCCCAGACTGCCCTCTCCAAAGTGGGAGCTCTCCTGGTTGGCCAAGTTTGGGAGCGGTGAAGGTGCTTTCAGGCCTTCCCTCAGGCGTTGCAGCAGGACATGTGACCATACTGGTCTCTTCCCCTTGCCCACAAATTCCAAAGAGCAGCCCAGCTCCTACTTCCCAGTACCAGCTCCCATTTATCTCTGGTTTTCTGCTGCAGGGAGAGGCTGGTGCTCCCTCTGTCTACCTGAGAGAAGGAGGGGTATGGCAGAGCAGAACTGTTGCATTTGAAAAGGTTCTGCAAGTCCCTCATCCCCTGCTGCCCCAGGAAATCCAGCAGGTCTGAGCCACTTACCCCTCTTCCCAGCTGGCATGTGTGACTCAGCCACCCAGGAGTGGTGCTAACCCCCTGGAGCCAGGCAAGCTCAGGAGCAGGAAGGAAACTTTGGGAAGATCTGGTAGAACCACTCCTACCCAGAACCCTCAAGAAAGAAGACAACTGGCTGCAGCACTGGACAAGAGACTTTACTCCAGTTGGATACAAGCAATCAGATTCCAGCACCCTTGGGACCTGGTTGTGCTTTCCCACATGCAGCTCTCCCATGCCCTCTGGGACTCAGCTCTTCTGCCCCCAGCACCCAGAGCTTTCACTGAGGGCTTCATTCTGTCCCTTGCAGACAGGGGTTGCCTGTGCATAGAAGCACTAAACCTGGTCCCCCACACCTTGGGGGTTCCTGCTAATGGAAAGCACAAAGGCCATCATGTTCCAGACAAATTAGTCCCCAAAGAGACTGGAGAAAACACCCTGAGCTTAGCAGTCAGGCTACAGGGAAGGAAGGGCAATGGCAGAGCAGGATGGGGAGAGATGAGGATGCTCTCACATGGCACAAGTGACACTCCCTGCGCCTGACACATCAGCTCCATTTAGCTGCAGCTGTGGGCGAGCACACAGAATGCAGAGTGACTGCTCTATAAAATAGCTGTCCAGGAACTGAAGCTGCTGCTGGCACCACTGGGGGGACAGGCTGTGTCACCCCAAGCAATGGTGTGGGCTAACAGTTCTCTCTCCAACCCAACTCATCCCATGTCCTCCTCACCCTATCCCAGATCTGCCTGTGCCCTTGCTCCTGTCCCAGCCAACCCATTGCTGCTGATTCAAACTGCTACAGACATCTAAAAGCTCAGTTACTAGCATGCTAGAGACTGAAGCAAATAGTTTCCAAGCCACACCCCTAACCCTTTCTCTTGCAAGCCCACCCTATGCACCTGACCCCACAGACACCCTGCTGCTCTCTAGAGATCAGGGTGTTCCTGGTTGTTGGGTTCAGCTGGGCTCTCATTCTTGGCTGCAGAAGTTTCAGAGGGTGAGACTTTGGAGTTCTCCTCTTTTGCCTGCAGGGGGAGCGGGGGCTTGGCTGGGGCAAGCCGGAATTCCTCAGGCACTGGGGCATCTTGTGACTCCTTGCGATAGAAACCCAGCTCCTGGACCATCTGGTTGATCTCCTCCCGGGTCATGTCACTCAGGGGAATTCTCTGCAATAAACCAGGAATACAGTGTACTATAGCATCCTACACCTCACCCGTGACACTGCATCCCAGTACCTGGCACCATGACCACAATCAGGCCAGTGATTCAGTCTCCTGGAGGGACAGGAGCCCATCCCCATAGTGAGCAGGCCATCTCTTACTGGGAGAGGTTAGGGATAACTTAGTCAGGAATTCTTCCCATAGGGAGTACTCCTTTCCTTTTAAATATAGCACTCCCAGCTGGGGGAGGCTGGACTGAAGAAACCAGGACTAACTAGCATTCATGACCACTCTCTATAGGATCCTCTGCTATGAGATAATGTAAGTGAAACAGCTGGCAATTCCTCCCTATCCAATGCTCCTACCTCACTCCCTAAAGCAGCCATGTCTTTAATGCAGCTACAATGGGCCTAGGCACACCAGGAAACCATAAGCCTCCCTCAGTGATTAGAGGGAGGCTATTATTTGCATTTGTTTCACTGGGCAAAAAAATGAAAAAACAGACATGCGAGTGCAGGTTGTAGGTTAATAATGAGAATGAATGGGGGACTGAGCAGAGAATGGTGACTAGTGTCCACTGCCCCTCAAACAACTCCCAGTAAAACTCTGCATGGAGACATGCATGAATGAGTGAAAAACAGCCCCAGTCACCGTGATTCCCCTTGGCCAGGGCCTCCTTCCTGGTCTGGTAGATGGAAAGTTTGACCAGGGCCAGGAAGTATCTGACCAGGATGTCCTAGGACAGGGGTCAGCAACTCCTGGCAGACATGCCAGAGCATGGCACGTGAAGGCATTTTGCTTGGCACACATGCCTCAGGGTGGACAGTGGGCAAACGGCCAGTGCTGTGTTGTCACAAGGATCAGGACTTTGGCTCCTCCCCCTCGGGGCAGACAGCAGACATAAATGCACCCACCACTGGCAACAAACCAGGCCAGGAAGCTGCCTGCAGGCTCCCTGCTACCTGATGTATGCAGCCCAGGCTCCATGGCAGCAAGCAAGCTGCACCAGGGTTTGCAGAGTTCTGGCCAGGCTTGTTGCTGTTGGTGGATACATGAACAACTGGTGTGGATGGCAAGTAAGCCACAAGGAACCTGATGCTTCTTGTGGCAGTACAACCTCAACCCCTTTCCTGCTCTCCACCCAGAGGCATGTGTGCATCCATCACAAGCAATGAGTAGACCCCACTGCAGCTGCTTGCAGCCTCCTGGCGGCCTGCCACAGCTGGCCTGAACTTCGGGCAGGCCCCTGCCAACTGCCATAGAGCCTGGGCTGTTCACAGCAGGCAGCAGGGAAGCTGCAAGCAGCTGCACCAGGGTCTGCAGAGCCCTGGCCTAGCTCATTGCCAGTGGTGGGTATGTGCGCCCCTCTGGGTGGACAGTCGTGGAGCCGCAAGGGGTCCGATCCTTGTGGCAGCGCAGCCCCAGCCCTTTTCCTACCATCGGCATTGAGACACATGTGCTGTGTAAAATGCCTTTGCATGCCAAACTTTGGCATGCATGCCAAGGGTTGCTGAATCCTGTCCTAGGACCTCCTCATCAAACACGCCTCAGCATGGGTGGCAGGGAAGGGGCCTGGGCTGCGATGCCACAAGCATCAGGCCCTTGTTGCTCCCCTGCCATCTGCCCCTGGCCAACATCTTCCAAATAGAGGCTGCAGGTGTTTTTGGCACTTGGTAGATCTATGTATGTGGTGTGCATAAAATAACAGGTGTGGGAAAAATGCAGCCAGAACTTTCATGGAAGGTTCCTGAGGAGCTGGTAGAGGGGCTGCAGCCTAGCACACTCAAGGTCAGCTTGTCCCAAGGTCTCCCTCTGACCACAAGATGGGCAGGTGTCTGGGGAGTCTGTAAAGTATCTTAACTAAATGCCAGTACTGACAGCTCCATGCAAGAGCCACCACTGTAGATCCCTGATGACTTGTGGAGCTAACGTGGAATACAGGCTGGTACTGCCTTCAGCAAAGGTGTCATCTGGTGCTGGAATACGCAGGAACACCAGACACCCAGTCAGCTCTTACCTCTAGTTCCTCATATCTGACGTTGAGGAGCACCAGTTCAGGGTCGGCTCCAGGGAGATGCTTCATCACCAGGTTGTGGCTGGAAGGCACTGTTAAGGATCCTGGAAAAGTGAGGTACAGGGCCTGCCCCTCCCTTGACACAGGAAGCTTCTGGGTGTAGGGGAGCCCCCTGCCTGTTGTTTGCAGGAACCACCAACCAGGGGAACTTAGAGGCTGTGCTTCACACCAGAAGGGCTTGGAGACAGTTTGGGGTACAGAACTTATTGCTTCCTTCCTGTTAGCAAAGGTAACTTCACACTATATCTGGGGAGGAGGGGGAACTTGAAGTCCTAACCCCAGCTATGGACACCAGACCCAGTGGCTGCTGCTACAGCCCACAACACTACCCTGGGAGGATGAGTAGCAAATCATCAGGCTCTGGTACCAACACCCAACCAAAAGACATAGGATGGCTCCCACTTGCTAAGCTCCCAGTCTAGGCAGCCTGCAGACTCAGATGACAGGTGTACGTGCTCACAGCAACCAAGGCTGGAAACAAGCCTGAAAGTGACTTCTGGAGCAGGGAAAGGATACTACAGAGGGATGTCCTCGGTGACAAAGGCCTTCACCTAAAAGAAGCAGAAAGCATGAATGCCATGGAGGGGGAAGGGGAAAAAGGAGAAGCTGGAAGAACTCCTTTCTCTTCAAACAAAAGCAGATGGTAACAAGACACTCCCCCAAGAAAGCAGGAAGATACTTACCTCATAACTCCTAGCAGAACTACCTTTACATTAGTGAAACCAGTGAAATAGATGTGCCTTGTGCTGGAGATCTGTTCCCTGGGACAGATGTTGGGGAAGCATCCCAACAGCTCCACAGTGGCATATGATCCCAGAACACACAGGACAGGAGCTGGGGAGGGCCTTGGAGGAGGTAAGAGTGATAGAAGACCAAAAGGCAGGCTTGTTCCACCCACACAATGCATAAAGCCAAGGTGAATTCAGTTGTTCTATGCCCTGGCATGGCAGTGCTTACCTCTTTCATGCGGTTCAGCCGTCATCCTCCGCAAGTCTGAAGAAGAGGAGAGCATATAGTCAGAGCCACCCCAGGCCCAACTCCATCCCCAGCATATAAAGCCTGACCTAGCCCAGACCCACTTTCCTTCTAGAGTCCTTATTCTCTGGCCCGTACTGTCATGAGATCCAAGCCCCTCATGCTCCTCATTGTAATTTTTTCTCCTACCCCTGGCAGGGCAGATTTAGCCTCCCATTGGAACAGATGGGCACAGAATTACATAGAAGCTTAGTTATTTGCCCAGACAGGGACAGAGCAGCTAGTTGAATCCAGCCTCCCATATCCTAGACCAGTCAGGGCCAAACTTATAGGCAGGCTCGCCACAAATTACACCCCGTGCCCTCCCTGAGTGGCACTCTAATACCCTTCCCCCTGCCTGATCTGCTGCTCTACTTTCTGCTCCCTGCCACTGTGCTGCCTGCCCCCTCCCTAATCTACCACATGCTACACACCGAAGCTGCACCTTTGCAACAGGTTTGCTGTCCTTGTTTTGGACCAGTGGTTCCAAACCTTTTTTCTTGTGTACCCCCTTCCCGATTTACCAGCTGCTCATACCCCTACCAACATATTTTATATTTTAACCCCTTAAATGCACATTCTTATTACAATAAAAATTAAATCTGCCATTACACAATGTCTCCCATGTAACCCCAAAGATGTCTTGCATACCCCTAGGGGTTCAGGTACCACAGTTTGGGAGCCCCTGTTCTAGGCAGTGCTGTAACCACTGAGATGCTGTCCCTCTTTTCTCTCAGCTAGTGAGGATGAAGCATACTGCCCCAGTTGAGGGCTGTCCCTACCTATGTTTCAGGACTACTTGGTTTCAGGAGAAACTGAATGCCCCATTGCCACAGTAACAAAGCATCTGTCAAGTTATCCTAGAAACAGGGCCAGTACTAGTTCCAGGGGATTTCAGAGGGTATTTCCCACCCCAACCAAGTTTGGGTTTTTTCCAGGGGAAGGGAGAGGAGTCACCACCTCAGAGTGGGGTCCTCTCTCTCGCTCATGGGTCTTCAGGCTCCACCAACCTCTGGCAGTGGCCAAGGGGAGCTCTGAGGAGGAGTCGAGCCCCATCCTAGTGCCACGGAAGTGCCAGCATGGCTCTGCTGCTCGGCGCTGATGGGAAGGCTCCCATGGACCAGCAAGAACGGACAACTCCCACCTTCAGCAAGTGCTCCCCCACTTCTGGCTCCCAGCACTTCGCCTTCAGCCAGCACTTGCCCCGGGGGGCTCACCTCCAGCCCCCCCATCTCCCCCGGCTGGTGCAGCGGCAGGAAGGGCAGCCGCTGGCTAACCGGCTTCCCCCACTCACGACGGAGCAGCCCGGGGGCCGGAGGGGGACAAGACAGAGCCCGGGAGGCAAGACTTGTTTTTTTAATGTTTGTGTTGTGGACCAAATCAGTTAAACCAAGTCCAGATCCGTGAGCCAGCCCAGAACCATACGTGGCCCTACCGCCGGCAAACACCCTCCACCCCGCAGGGACTCCGGTCATTTCAGAAGTCTTTCGAGGCCGGGAGGGAGGCAAGACCCCGGTCAAGGCCCTGGGAGCTGAGGCAACCTCTGCGCTCCGGGCGGCCGGGCCGGGCCCGGCCCAGGCGGATGCTCTGCCCCGGCGGCGCCAGCGAGGCGCTCCCCGCCCGCCGAGCTCCGCGGCCCCCCGGGTGGTGCCGGAGCGGCTCCGGGCCGTGCCTCGCCCCTGCCTTACCTCCACCTTGCCCCGGGCCAGGCCCAGGCCCTGCAGCCGCTGCGGGTCGGGCCGGGGGGCGCGCGCGGGCGCCGCCAACACCAGCAGCCGCAGCAGCACGAGGCGCCGCATCGGGCCGGACGCGGGCGCTCGGCTCCAGCCCGCGGCTCTGCCACGTCAGGCCCGAGCAGCCGCAGGTCCGCCCCGCCCCGCCCCCTCCCCCGGGGCCGCGTGCTGGCGGGGGCGGCCGCCTGAAGCCCCCCTGCCCCGCCCCAGTCCGGGGCAGGGCCATCCCCACGGAAGAAGGGCGGGACTGTGGGAAAAGCAGCCTGCACCGGTGCCTGCAGGGCAGCGCGCCCTGCCTCGGAAGGTGCTTGAGCGAGGCCTGAGGCTTGCCTTGCAACCAGAAGGACCTTCTAATCAAAGCGTCATTTGATCCCTAAGGCCGCAGCTTGAGCTACCCAACTAAGTTTCACAGCATGCTAAGGCTGGTGTCTTGCAGGGACTGGCTGCTGCAGGAGGGCACGTGCCCCACTGGCATAGCAGGGACTGACCCAAGAGCGGCAGGGCTGAGCAAGAGTGCAAGATGGTGGCTAGGACCATGGACAATAAAGCAATCCCAATTCACTTCATGCTAGTTGCAAATGTATCCAATGTTTTATTATGCCAAATGGTCATAGTGTTTGTGATCATCTGAAAGTTTTAACAGCTGGGAAAGAAGCTGTCCTGTGCAAAAGACAGTGGCTGGGGCAAAACTGGGTTGTAGTGACAAGACTGCCACAAAGACAATCAGCCTCCGCTAATAACTCATTAGGTGTGGAGAAAGTGGAGCTTGTGGCATCCAGTACCAGAACCATGCTATGAGACAGTGGTCACCCACCAGTCAATGGATCCACTGGTCAAGCCCAGGGAGTCAGAGTCCATCTGAGGCTGGGAGCACAGCCCTGCCCCCAGCCCAGCAGGTGGGGAGGGAAGGGGCAGGGGCCAGATCAAGGCCTCACAGTGAGGGAGGGAGCAACACAGAGGCAGGAGCAAGTGGTCAGGTAAGTGGGGCCCCAGGGGATGGGAAGACGGAGCCCAGGGGGTGCACCCCGGAAGGGCACAGGGGCCGTGTGCCCCTGGATCTGCATGTGGGGCAGAGCAAATTGCCTCTGCAAGCTGGGGCTGGGGCTGGAGCTGGGGCTGTGCCAGGCTCTCCCTGGCAGGGCCTGGATCATACCGCACTCAGGGCAGACAGCAGTGCTGGGAGGGGGAGTTGGGTGACTGCAACCCCACTCCCAACACCCCCGCCTTCCCTGAGAGTGGCAGGGCCCAGCACACACACACACATACCTCCCCCCCCCCGGAAAGAGCCCAGCACGGCCCCAGTCCTCAGCGGCGCCTCCACCTCGAGCTGTACACAGGGCAGGGGGGCTGGGGCAGTTGGCTTGTCTGGAGCTGCATGGGGGGGCTCCCACGTGGCCCTGGACAGGCCGGTTGTCCCAGCACTGGATGTAACAGAACACAAACTTAAACCTGCGCTGCTCAAAGCTCAGGCAACACGGTAAACCTTGAGCTGACAAGCCCATGGTAACTTCAGAGTGATTGTCATGGGAGACTCTGCTGTGGGGCACAGAGGGAGCCATCTGCCATCCTGCCCACCTAAACTGGTCTGCCCTACTGACCACTACCCCATGTCCTTGTCCATGCGGGAACCAACAACATAGCAAGAAGCAGCCCTGAGAGGATCATGAGGGACTACAGGACCACGGCGGCAAAGCTGAAGAACCTAGGAGTACGATTTGGTTTCTCCCCAATCCTCCTAGTCAGGGGCCATGGCTGTTGGAGGGAGGAATGTATCAAGGAAGTCAACTGACGGCTCGGAAGACGGTGTCACTGCATGGGCTTAGGATACCTTGACCTTGGTGTGCAGTTTAGCTATGGTGGCCTCCACGCAAGGGACAGCATTCAGCTCACAAGCAGAGGGAAGAAGCTCTTTACCACGAGAGTCACCGACTTTTTGAGGAGGGCTTTAAACTAGGTATATCTTGGGGCAAGGGAGGTTCCAGTGCAGAAGCAGAATCCACTAGCCACAATGACACATGGGAGAGCGTTCAAACCACAGATGTCCCAATGGGTTCCAGCATCTTGAAGCAGACACATCTTGACAGAAAACCTGATGTGACTAAGGGAAAGCTCAGATACCTTTATGGGAATGCCAGAAACATGGGAAATAAACAGGAGAAACTGACACTCTTGTCTGATGAAGACTTTGACTTGGGTTGACGGAGACCTGGTGGAATGATATGCATGAGTGGGCAGTTAATATTTAAGGTTACAGGCTTCACAGGAATGGAGACCACGTGGGATGATATGCATGACTGGGCAGTTAATATTGAAAGTTACAGGTTTCATAGAATCAGATTGGGAAGAAGGGAGGAGGTGTGGCCATCTATGTGAAAGAGCAGTATTCATCCCTGCAAGTCACCTTTGGCAGCAGGGAAGGGTCCCTTGAGACTTGCTGGGTCAAGCTCCAAGGGGAAACAGGAGAGGGAAACCTAATCTTGAGAGTCTACTACAGGCCTCCCTCCCAAGACATACTGAGTGATCGAGCATTCTCAGGAGAACTAACAGAGGCAGCTAGCACTAGAGACATGATCATCATGGGTGAGTTCATCTACGCAGACATTTGCTTGGAAGACCATTTGACCACCTCTTTCAGGTCAGCCAACTTTCTGGTGACAATAGATGATCTGCTTCTGACACAAGTTGTAGAAGGGCCTACAAGGGGAAAAGCTACTCTGGACTTAGTGCTTGCCAAAGGGGAGGACATCATAGGCAACCTGAGGAGTGGCGGTACTCTGGGCAACAGAGACTATGACCTGATAAGGTTTACCGTCCACTGTAAAACTGGAAAGTTAGTCACCAGAACAGAAGTCCTGAATTTCAAGAAGGCAAATTTTGGCAAACTCAAGAGGCTCATTGGAGAGGTCCTCTGCAACCAGCATTTGGATGCATCGGGGTATGCAAGAACGATGGTGCTTCTTTAAGGAGACAATTCTCATGGCTCAAAAACAGCCTATCCTTACACATACAAGAAGCAGGAGAAGAGCCAGGAGACCTGCTTGACTCACCAGTGATATTAGGGAACTATTGAAAAAGAAAAAAGAAGTATATATGCAATGGAGGAATGGCTGAGCAACCAGGGAGGAATATACTCATATCACCAGGGCCTGCAGATACGAGACACAGAAAGCTAAGCCAGGCCTGGAGATCAAACTGGCAACCAGTATAAATGACAGCAAAAAGTCCTTCTACAGATACATATGGAACAAGAAAAAAATTGGTCTCCACTGTGGGACCTCTACTGAATACTCAGGGGCAGCCCACAGTCAACGCATACAAAAAGGCAGAGCTTCCTGAATACATACTTTGTGTCAGTATTTCTGAAACCCAGCGGGGGCTGCTCATCTGAATAGAGGCCCAGGGAACAAGGGGAAGGTAACAACCTACACTAAAATCAGCCCAGAACAGGTGAAGGATCTTTTACAACGCTTGGACATCTTCAAGTCCACTGGACCAGATGACCTGCACCCAAGAGTCCTGAAAAAACTGGCTGAACTCATAGTAGCACCATTGGCCAAGCTATTTGAAGAGTGGTCCCAGATGACTGGAAGAGGGCCAACGTGGTGCCCATCTTTATGAAAGGGAAGAGGGATGACCCTGCAAACTACAGGCCAGTCAGTCTGACCTCAGTCCCGGGTAAAAATCTTTGAAAAGTTGGTTAAGGAGGCCATCAACTACAAGCTGGTAATGGATGGGGTACTAAACAGCAACCAGAAGTTTTGTCAAAGGCAGATCATACCTGATGGACCTTGTGTCTTTCTACGACCAGGTCACTAACCATCTGGATGAGGGACGTGAGGTCAACGTCATTTACTTAGACTTCAGTAAAGCCTTTGACTACTGTCTCCCATGGGATTCTCTCTAACAAATTGGAGAGTACTGACCAGTCTACAGTGAGGTGGGTGGACAAATGGTACAGAGGCCACTCCCAGAGAGTGGTGATCAATGGGATGGCCTCATCCTGGAGGGCCATTTCCTGTGGAGTCCATTAGGAATTGGTGCTTGAACCTGTGCTATTCAATATATTCATTAACGATTTGGATGAAGGGGTAGAAAATGCAATGGTTAAGTTTGCAGATGATACCAAGCTGTGGGGAAACATAGGCACACCAGAGGATAGGGCAAAGATCCTGTGGTCCCAGGGGTGGGGAGCAGCTGTGGCTGTGGCTGTGGCTGTGGCTGTGGCCACTTCTGGGAGCAAGCACCAGCCGATTGCTGCAGCTGCTTCCAGAAGCGGCCACAGCTGCTCCCAAAAGTGGCTGCAGTGAGTGCAGCGATCGGCTGGCACTTGTAGGGGGGACATCGGTGCTCCTGCCTGCCCCCCCTGCCCATTGCCTAAACAGGAAGCTTAGCCATCAGGGGGTGCACTGGCACTCTTGGGTTGCATGTGAATCGCCACTGTTGTACCCAGTTCTGGGCACTGCACTTCAAGGACATAGATAAACTCAAGAGGGTATAAAGAAGGGCCACCTGTTTGATTAAGGGCATGGAGGGTAGGCCCTATGAGGAGAGACTCTGGGAACTGGGCCTGTTCAGCCTGTGGAAGAGAAAGCTGAGAGGTGAGTTGATAGCTGCCTGCAAGTACCTCAGAGGGGAGCATCAAGAAGTAGGAGAGCAACTATCCAGGAGGGCATCCCAAGGGAGGACCAATGGGCCTAAATTAATAGAAGGTAAATTCAGGTTGGATATAAGGAAACATTTCTTCTCTGTAAGGGTCATCAGAATCTAGAACTGCACTGCCAGCAGAGGTGGCGCAGTCACCCTCTTTGGAGATGTTCAAGACAAGGCTGGACAGGCACCTTGCTGAGCTCATCTGAGCCCAATACTTCCTGCCTACGGCAAGGGACTGGACTTGATGATTGTACAGGTCCCTTCCGGTTCTATGATTGTGTGATTCAACTCTGACGCTGAGCCTGTTGGTGACAACCCTTGCCTCTTTCCCTAACCTGCTTAACAAGTCCATATGACCTCAAACTCTTGTAAGGCTTTTATCCTTGCAAAGAAATAATATGACCAACAGTGATGTAGACAGCCAGAATGGAACCGAGTGGAGGAGAGCTGGCCAAACCTCAGGTCAGAGCCTATCCTTGCAGAGCAATGTTGTCCTGCATACCAGCAGTTTATGGGGATCCTCTCTTTCATGGGCTTCAAGTCTCTGGCCTCCTGTAGCCTTATCCTGGGCTCTGTAAAACTTAAAAAACACTTTTGACTTTTCAGAGTTTTCTTGTCACTAATAGTTATACCAGTCACTGGAAGCATTGATGTGTCTTCTGGAGTTCCATTCACATCTAGCTTATTCCAGTGGTCCTCAACCTCTTGGCCCTGTGGGCCATATGAGTGGTACAGGACTGATCCACAGACGAGATCAGATCCTGAGCACCAGAATCGTGCCTGCAGGTGCCTGGATTAGGCCCTGTGCCACCTCAGCTGGGCACCAAGATTGGCCCCGGGGGGGCTGCACCATCCCTGCCCAGTCCCCTATGCTGAAATTGGGCCCTGGGCCCCTTTGTCACCTCCTTCCAGCCCCATGTTCCAACAGCAGACCCCACACCTCCATATGTGACTAGTCTAGCTCCAACAGCCACGGCTTACAGGGCTCCCACAGACTTGTGGGGAACCCCGTGGGTCAGATGGCAGGGTATCAGGGACTGGATCTGGCCCACGGGCCAGGGGTTAAGTACTCCTGGCTTATGACATTCTGTTCCAGAAAACCTATTTCATACCAACCCAGAAAGCTACAGTGCTGTTCATTTACATCACACTTCTCTCTGCCCAGAGGCTAACAATGTCATTACATAACAGTACACAGGAAGGGGACTGGAACATGTTGCCATGATCCACCTATCCAATATGACCCACAAGTTGAGCCAAATCCAGAGAGGATTTCCTGGCAATGGAAATTCACTATCTTGGTGGTGCTATAATTCCCAAAAATGACTGTCTATATGGGAGTTATCTAGATATATCTACATTGGTCTATTTATACTGGAAACGCATAGCAGTACATTTCACCAAGTAGATGAGTTTTTAAACCAGTAAACTTAAAATAGTGCAAGTCAATGTGTAGCTACTAGTTTAAACTGCTGTTTGAAAGCAATCTGTACCTTGAGCAGAGCTGCCTGGTTTCAGAGAGGCACCACCTACAAGGGTCAAACTAATTGGCTGCAGAGTAGGCTGGGCCTAATATATAAACCCAAGCTCTTAATCTGGCTTTTGGCTGCCTATGTTCCAGGTACTGCGGCAGTTGTACCCATTTCTCTTCAGCCTGGCTCCTGGCTGGTTCTTTGCTCCTGCTTACCCTTTTTGTGTGTTCTGGATTCTCTGGTGCTTGACTTCTGGCAATGTGTGGACTATGGATGCACATATTGCTTACTGACTAGGACCTGGACTCTGATTTTGACCCTGTCATGCAGCCTTGGTCCTCCTCTGACTCAAGTACTTGTTTACCCGTCCTCTTCCTGCACCTATGACTCCAACTTACAACTGCATTCCTTTTGATAGGGATTGGTTTAAGCTACACAAAAATGATTTACTCTTCTATCTATATCAGTGTCCAGGCAGCAATGTTCCAAACCAGTTAAAATTGGTGTGAATTTGTGTTTCCCCTCTAGTATATATATGTACACTTCTATTTTCTGCCCCCAGTATTGCCAACCCACCACGTCAAAATTTATGAGACAAACTTTTTAAAATCAAGAGACTTAGAATGTAAATTATGAGATGATATTCGGTGGGGGGGGGGGAGTCCCTGCACACCCTAGCAGGATGCGGGGTACTGTGGGTCAGGAGTGAGGGGCAGAAGCAGGGCTACATTCCTAGAGCAGCATCTTCCTTCTCTACCTTCCCCACTCTCACAGGGCACCGAGGTGAGCCGGCCTGTTTGTGAGCTCCAGCCTGCCCAAAGGGCTTTAGCGACTCCTCAGCTTCCTCCAGAAATGAGCAAGCGGAAGAGAGTCCTGTGCATGAGGGCCAGGGAAACTGCACTGACTCCTGTGTCCACTTCAGCCTTCCAAGGCCATGGTGCCAGGACCTGAGGCCTGTCTGGAAATAGGACTGGTCCCTCCTCCAGAGAAATGGGGTGATTTCATTTTGAGCTCCAGCACAAAAAAGCAGGATAGGAAGAGCCAAATAAGGGGGGGGGGGGTGACTGCAGGGGCCTGGCTGGGAGCCCGAAGCCCTTCTCTCTGCCCCGCCGGGCTGCTCCCGCCCTGCCGCCGGCTCCTGCCTGTCCTTGGCCCCAGGGCCGGAGCCGCGGGCAGGGCCGCTGCTGCCACGGCATCTCGGCGGGCGCTGCGGGGCTGCGCGGAGCCCGCAGCGGGATGCTCCCGGCCCCGGCGTGTGCCCAAAACGGGGGCGCGGGGCGCGAGTCGGCCCCGCCAAGCGGGCACGAGGGCGCGGGCTGGCAGCGCAGCCTCCGACTCGCCAGCGGCACCAGGGGCCCCGAGCTGTGGGGGGGAGGCGCACGTGGGGCGTCCCTCCAGCAGTGCCGGGCCGACCCCGGCATCCAGCCCCGCGCGGCACGCGAGGCCAGAAGTACCGGATCCATCCTCGCGTCCGCCCGGCTCCGGCTCCTTTAAATCCCGCAGGTGGTGGTGATGGTGGGGGGGTGATGATGACGTCACTGCTCGCCCGGGCTGCGGGAGAGACCCGAGCATCAGCGGCGATGGAGCAGCGCGGCGGCGGCGGCGGCCGGAGGAAGGGGCCGGCCCGGGCCCGGGGCGCTGCCCCGCCGGCGGGAGGCGAGCCCGGCAGCGGCCAGCGCAAGGTGAGGGCCCCGCACCTGGTGGCAGGCGGCCGATGGGGAGCGGGCGGCCGGGCCGGGCCAGGCCGGGCAGGGAGGCTGGCGCTGCCGATGGCTGCCCTGGTCCCCGCCTGGGCAGGGCAGCGGGGCTGCTCGGGGAAGGGCACCACCACGCCGGGCTGCCCCAGAGCCCGGGCTCCCGGGAGGCTGGAGGGAGCTGTGGGAGCCGGCAGCGCGGGCCGCCCCTCGCTTCCCCGGGGCTCGCGCGGGCCGGCCCCTTGGCACCGCTGTCGGCCCGGCTGTGCCCCGCACGGGCCCTGCCGGGGAGGGACCTGCTGCCTCTTGGCAGCGCCACCTGCCTGCTCGCCCACGGCTGCCAGAGATTTGACAGGTGAGCAGGCTGATAGCTGGTTTTGCCTGCTCTGCCTCAGGCCTGGGGGAGTTTGGTGCTGGGCCTGGGCCATTTCATGCCAAGGTAGCAAAGGGTGATCTGGAGCCGTGGAGAGGCCGAGCGTGAGGTGTGCATGGGGAGCCTGCTTTGGGCAGAAAGGAAAGCAGTTCTGACCCTTGCTCCTCATAGGGGCTGAATGCCACTCTGTGGCCTGAATCTGGAGCTTCCTGTCGCTCCTCCTTCTGCAGGGCAAGCGCTCACTGGGGCAGGAAAAGTTCACTGATGTGAGGTTAGGCAGGATCTGCCTAGCCCTGACCTTCAGAGTCCTCCCTGCTCCATCTCCCCCCCCCCTTTCTACCCCTCCCCAAGTGGTCGTCTTCTTGCCTCACAATGGACTTTCTTTGACCTATAGCAAACCTGTGTGGCACTTGCAGCTTATCTAGTTTTAGGTGCAAATGCCTTTATGCCCGTCTCCCTGCTGCACTCCAGTCTGCTCCTCAGTAGGATGACCCTAACTGTCCCTTCCCCTTCTCTGCCCTCCTCCCTGCCCACTTCACACCATGTGAATGTCGGCTGAACTGACAGTGTTATCCAGGAGCCCACAAATTTGTGGGGCAGAGCTCATTCCTGGAGCTGAAAGTATAGTGCCTACCCTGAGAGGAAGCAAAAAAATCCCAAAGGAGGGTTACCAAGAAATGAAGGAGGCATTAAGGGAATGCTATGAGTGTCAGCAGTTTGGATTTGTGCTCTTCCAGGAATGAGAGGGGAAATGAAGGGCATGGAGGGGAGTAGGGCTCCAAGGGGGGAGGTGAGTATTGGTACTTGCCTCTAAAGAGCACCCATAAAATCTGCAGCTTGAGATATCTGTCATACCTTGTTATAGATCTTCAGCCTTGGGTCCAGCCCCAGGTGAGCTGCATCAACATCCCCATGTTGCAGAGCCGAGTTGAGCACAGAGGCAACTGAGATGCCACTGCAACCTAATGTAGAACACTAAGACCAAGCTGTAGCCCAAGGATAAGTAGCTTTTGGGATCTAGCCTGAGAGCACTTCTAGGAATCTGATCTTGCCCAGTGCTAAGTTAGCACGTGGACCTTTGGGCTGTCTGGTTTCAGTGCCTGGAATTGTTAACCATTGCTGGACCTTAGCCCCATGTCCCAATATTGCACTTGTGCCATCTGGAGATGAAGGGCTGTGTCCCTGACACTTGCAGCCAGTGGGGCACCTGTGCTGAGTGATTTACTTGAAAGCACAGAATGAACTAAGAATAGAACCCAGGAGCCCTGGGCTTTCCTTTTTGTAGAGAGGATACAATGATTCCACTAAGGGGAAGATGATAAGGGACAGCAGCCAATGTCCATACCACCCCCGCCCAATCAATCTCTCCTTAATTGGATTAATGATGGCTGGGGGATCTTGGCTGCTGTACCTCATCCTTTGCTCTTGCCTAATAGGCCTTCTGTCCCACTAGAGCTTATGAAAGAGGACCAGTTCCTCGGGGTGGGGAGAGAACCCCCCTTCCCTCTCTAGGGTTCCATGGTTGTTGAGCAGAGATGGAAACACAGCCCCTCATTGAAAAGGACACATGGTGTGAGCCAGGCCAGAGTGTTGGGACAAAAGTGGCTGTGGGGCTTGCAAGTACCATGGTCAAGCGGGGAGGAAGCCAAGGCTCTGGTGGAGTGGGGTTCATTCTACCATGGGCCTTGGGCTGTGGCATTGGGTGTTGCCCCTCATCCTTCATATTCTGTTCTGTGTGCAGAAGACCCAGGCTAGGCTGGGCAGGGAAAACAGCAGAGACAGCCTGAGGATTGGGAAGAAGCATGGCCTGAGAGCTGTCCCTTGCTGAACCCTCAGTGCTCCGCTCCATCAGTCAGAAGGAAGGGATCAGGCCTGCTATTTTGTGTGTGCATTACACCCATACATTGTGGGACCGTCACACACCAGCAACCAGTAGGGGGCAAGTGGAAGTGCGTGTGGAAGGCCAGGTCCTTTCATGTATATCACTCTTCATAGTGTGAATGAGTCTGGTAGTGTTAATGACCTTTTGCTCCCACAGAGCAGGCACACTGCTTATCTTCTTCTATTCAGAGGGCCATTCCTTCTGCCATCAGATGAGCTTTTGCAGCCTACACCACTCCATCTGGAACAGGCTCACTATGCTCACTATGAATGCAGCAATGGCAGCTGGGAGCTGTGGCAGTGAGGGGTTGTTCTAAAGTCAGCTCCCCATCACATGTCCTTTGGTGCCATTGTCTCCTACACAGCAGTTGGATCAACAAAATCTGGACCTTTGTTCCTGGTTTTCAGTGTTCAACATTGCCTCGTGTATGGCTGTGGTCTCCTTAGTGTTTATCTGAGCACTGGTGAATCTTCTGCCCTATGCTTTTACAAGGTCTGTCACTTTTCAGGCCTTTGTACTCCCAACCAAGCTCCTAAAATCTCATGCTACCCCATCATGACCATTTGAGGTTGCCTCTGCTCCTCTGCTCTAAGCTGGCTCACCAGGGCTGGAATGGCTGAAGAAAAGATTCTTTTCACACTGTTCCTTACTGCACGCAGAGCCCAGTGCCTGTGAGAACAAGACAGCAGGTGTCCAGCTGGTGCTGTGAGTGCCTGTGCAGTGCAGACATGGTTACTCACAACTCGGTACCTTGCTGTGCTGCCCTGAGACCATGATTTAAAGAGCTAAAAAGTGCTTTCCTTGCTGCTATACAAGCCTGCCTTTGCCTCTGAGTCAGCCTTTGCAACAGGAAACCCTCACTGCTCTGATTGCTAGGGAGGAAAGAAAACTGAAGTGGTGGGGGTAGCAGTGTTGGGTGGTGACCCAAAAGGCTGGCTGGAGGGACAGAAGTATCTGTGTCAAGAGCTTATTGACTTGTTTCTCCCAGGGCTGGATATGGGCTGCCATGAGACCTGGATCTTTTTGGCCCCTCAAATTTCCTTTTCTCATGCAAAGTGGCTCTGGAATGCAAACAACCTGACAGGGTAATCTGTACTACCATCTTGGTTATTTGGAGCTTCCCATCCTGCTTTCTTGTGCTGGAGCTCACAAACACACACTGGCTCACCCCAGTGCTCTGTCCCAGTGCCCTGTGAGAGTGGGAAAGGTAGAGAAGGAAGATCCTGGTCTAGAAATGTCTTGTCTGCCCAAAGGGCTTTAGCAAATTCTCAGCTTCCACCACAAATGGAAGCAATAAGCAAATGGAAGAGAGCCCTGTGCATAGTGGCCAGGGAAACCACACTGACTCCTGTGCCCAAGTTTCAGTCATCCAAGGCCACAGTGCCAGGGCCTGAGGTCTGCCCTAAAATAAGACTGATACCCTCCTCTTGAGAGAAATGGGGTGACCTACAGAGGATACAGATAACAGCATATCCTCGTCCATCCTTATCCCAAGTTCTTTGGATCTTCTAGGCTTCCCCATCAGCTGTAAGATGAGAGCAGCCCTGAGTCAGGCTGGTTCTCGTGTTGGGTTGATGTATGCTGTTTTTCACAGGATGAATGAGTAGCAAGTACAAGGGCAGAAAGGAGAGTCTACATTCAGGGTGAAGGGGACACCTTGTGCAGCAGAGTCTAATGTACTCTCTGTTTTTTCTCTCTAAGATGGAGCTGAGTCACCATGACAACTTGGATCAGGGATCATCCTCGTCCATTGGGCCCCAGTCCATATCACCAAGGGGCTCCATTACAGCAACCTCCCCTGGACTGCTTGGTCCCATTGTAGCCCAGTTCAGCACAGAGGGGTCTGTTAGATTCCAGCCTGAGGGGTCCAGTGGGGCCCTCTCAGCAGCTTTCCCTGGGGGGAGCATACCTCCAGTGCAGAGGGGTTCCTGGCCAGACGTGCTCTTTGACCCTTTTCACTCTGGACCCTCTCGCTCACAGCCTGATGGATCACAGTACAGTGGGCCAGAGGACAGGTCCCCAAGCAGGCCTAGTCAGCCCTTGTCTTTGGAGGTCAACAGAGCCCAACCTGATGGGGCAGGCGGGGTCCAAATGTTCACACTGCCTAACTTGCTGTCCCCAGGGGAGTGCAGGCCTCTGTCCCCTGGCTCTGGCAGCTCTGCATCCCATGCTGGTATTTCACCCTCCGTCAAGCTCAGCCAGTCACCCAGCCGGTCCCCACTACCAGAACTCTGCACCTTTGATCCAGCCACCTCAGGAAAACTGCTCCTCATGGAGCGGAAGGAAGCGCTTCCCAAAGCTGAGTCCAGCGACTATCTCTCAGCAGGCAGAACTGGCTCATCCCACAGACCTGTGGGCCTCCCCAAAGCCATTTCCAGTGAGCTCATCTCAGGAGGAAGGATAGGCCCCTCCAAGCCTGGGATGCTGTTGAAAGCTGAGTCAGAGGAGTTCACCTCTTATGGGAGGGCTGGCTCATCCCCTGGCCTGCCCAGCTGCGTGGACGCCTCTGAGGCTCTGCAGGGCCGGGCCGCCGAAGACGCGACGTTCCGGTGAGCATGGGTCTGTGAAGCTGGGGCAGGCTTGCCAGCCTGTCACCCCTGTGGTGAGGGGGGAGGTTCAGCCTTTCACTGGGGCGCTGGGCAGACTTTTGGGGGTATTACATAAGAAATCCGAGCCTGTTCCAGAGATGTGTAGTGCTCCAAGCTAGGAAGAAGGAGGTGCTGTGGGCTAGGAAGGAGGAGGTGCAACACTCCAAATACTAAGTGGGAGCCTGGTTATGGGCATGCTTCTCTTGGTGTTGAGAAGTAGAGAAATCACTGCTTTTGTCCTCTCTAAACGTAGCTTCTGGGTCTTCCACTCAAAGCTGAGGAGGCCAGCAGAGGCCATCCTAGCCTACATGGGCTAGCAGAGTCCTTTCCATAAAGGCAGGGACAAGAGGGAGTAGAGTGTATATGGGATGGTCACCTGCTTCCTGACCTCAAGAGTTGGGAGTGGCTGGAGATATGCTGCCCAAGGGGATATGAGCCTAAAGGGCTATGGGGACTGGCACGCCCTCCTTTCATGTAACATCCCAGCTCCCAGATCTCTGGAACTGCCCTGTCTACTTACCCTGGAACCATACCATGCTTTCCACACCTGCAAGGGAACTGTCTGCCCATGCTGTCAGTACAGCAAGCTGGTTGGTGTTTAGTACATGCTGTACTATTATGTTAAGGCATTGTGTTAATATCAGCGCTCCATCAGGAGAGCAAATTCCTGCCCTGGGCTCTGCCAGACACTGAAAACTCAATCCGTTCTCAGAGTCGGTAGCTGTTTCAGAAGGAACAGCTAACTATGCTGAAATTCTGTCCAAACAAGGACCATTTTTCCCAGACCTCAGTTGACCCTTTCCTCCCCAGAGACCTAAGAAAGAAGTTGAGCTCTGCCTTGAGGACAACCAAGTTGAACCAGGCTTGGGGAAACAAGTTTTGGGGGATCAAATCCCCTGAAGATGCCCTAACCCAAGGAGGCTCTCTTGACTTGAGAAACCTTGACTTGCCTCTGAAAGTACTATATACAGAGATTGTACCTAAAGTCCAACCAGCTTCCACATCATGTGCTTCCCTGTGAGATGTCCTGCTTCTGTGACAGCATCTGCTCCCTGGCTGGCTTCCCTTGCAGCCTCCAGTATGACCCATTACTATAGCATAGGCTCTGGGGCTTGAACCCACTGCCCTTTGGTGCTGTTATGTGTTGTGCAAATGTCTTAACATATTCATGTATGTATTTGAAAATAATTTGCATTTGCTATAAAAACAATGACATGTTCTGCCCTGAGTAGCATAAGGAGTAGTCAAGGGGCTGCATAATAAGGGATATGAGTGATAACCCAGTCTAGGTGCAGGACTACAGGGCAGGGTTGACCAGAGCTGAGCACTTTGTCTTCTGCCTGCTTATGCATGCCCTGTGCACAAGGGCCAGCAAGTTCAGAAGTACTAACTATGCTTCAGAGGACAGTCTTCCCCAGTTGTTTTGTGGGTGCTTAATGTAGTGCTGTTAGCCCATGCTCCATGGACCTGAAAGGGCTCAGCTCCCCTGGTAATGTCTGTGGACAGAGTGCCTAACAGCCTTTTCTTGGGTTGACCCTCTTACCTTATTCCTCAGCCTTGGCTGTGACTAGACATTTCTTCTTCCAAAGTGACAACTTCTGGATGAAGAGCTAAAGAAACTGAAGGGGAGGGGGGAACTGGTGAGCAGGGCTGAAGCAGGGAGAGCTGGAGAGGGGCTGAGTGAGCACCCTGTATCGGAACACAAGCATGCTCTTCCTTTGTCTTTCCAAGTATCACTGTGGTCACCTGGAACGTTGGCACAGCCATGCCCCCGAGTGATGTGACATCCCTGCTGCATCTCAACATGGGTGACATGACTGACACTGATATGATCGCCATTGGGTAAGGAACAGAGGTGCCAAGGGCCTTTGAGCCAATGAATCCTCCCCCTTTTTAGGTCGTATCAGTGCATCAGGGGCTACTGAGGGAAGCTGTCCTGTATTGGCTAGGTCCACAGACAGGTTAACAGACCTACTGCTTGGGTTGCCTCATGGGCAGATCTAGAATTTTGAAAAGTGGGTGCAGGTGGTGAGGTGCATCATCGCATGTAAAGCAATACATATTTTTCTTCAGTTTCAAAGAAACTAGAAGTGTTTTAGTATGCTAGAGGCCTAGGGGTATACTATTCAGTTTAAGATTGAAACAAAAACAAATATAACTTTATTGGAATGAGTTAAAAACAATCTGTAGGGCTGTGAAATAGGACCTTCATTATCAGGAGCAGCTAACAGATAGCAGAACTGCAGAAGAAAGGGTAGCTTGAGTGGTGGAACATAAAGACCATTAAAAAGAAGAGAGGTTCATTAATACCTGTGGAATTAAGAGTTTAAAAGGGATCAGGTAGGTTATAATGATGCCCCAGAGTCAAGAGAGTCGGCACTGCCATAAAAATACTGCTACCATTGTCTGACAGTTGATTTTAAACTTTGGGTGCATCAGGAATGAAAGGGGTATGAGTACACCAGTGCATATGCCCTGGAGCCACGCCTGAGTGTCCTAAAGGAGTTGTGTGCCTGAAATGACTGAGGCCTAGCCTTTGAGCAGACAGATTGGTGTTCTAGTACTGCTTCCCTAATTGTGTGTATTTTTATGTATATTTTATTACATGTTCTAGAATAGCAGTGAAGAGGATTAAAAATCAGACGCACACAAATATAACATTAAAAGTAGTAAGAAACACTCTAGCCCAGGGGTGGGCAAAATACTGTCTAGACACATTGTCTGCCCTCTGACTCTCCCCTTCATACTTGCCCAGCTTTCACACAAACCAGCGACTACAATAGAAACCAACGGCAGCCTGCATGTCTCGGGGTCAGACTTTTGGATAGCTAAACCTCCCTTCCAGTGTCCCATAGGAACTTCATCCTCATCAGTCTGCCTTTGTACATAGTAAGCAGGCCTCAAGGGCAAGATTTTGTTGTCCTTTATTGCTGACACCAGTAATAGTGCAATTCTACCAATAAGGCAGCGCTCAGTTCAGTGCAGTGAAATTCTGTCGGCAATGCTGGTCTAGTTTTAAGACAGGCCACTTGGGTGTTATTTTATGTATTTTAGTAGGGCCAATTGACTGTGGCTGGGATTGTGGTCCTCCTGTGCTAGGTGCTTTGCATGTGTAGAGTAAAAGAGCTAGCCTGAATGAGACTGCATTTGGGCTTGGTTTGTCTCTGCTAGGGGCCTGGGAAGGCAGATATGCCCTTGCTCAGTCATATATTAGGCTGGTGGTTTGGTTCCCTATATATGTTTGGCATGGTTCCTCATTCCTATCAGTCTCCAGGGAGCCATGGCTTCTCTTCCCTCTCTTTTATCTGAGTTAAACCAGAGTTCCCCCAGGGATCTTCACTTTCTACGTATGTACTTTTTTTATTTTGTCTCATTATTTCACATGACATTGTTAACAGTCCTTGGTTGTTCTCTGGAAACATTTCCCACCCATTTCATTTTGGTAATAATTGCTAAGGCTGAGCTGGGGCATATAATTAATAATCCTGAGCTGCCATTGATGCAAACCTTGGCATAAGTGTGATGGAGATGCTGGGACATTCAAAGAAAAAACTCTGCAGTTTGTCTCTGTGCAGAGATCCTGCCTGAGGTTGTGACTTACATTCTGTGGGCTTTTTTCTGGGCTTATTAATGATTCTTGTTTTAATAAATGCAGATTTGATTGTTGGAGTCAAATAAGTCAATAGGTTGCTATATCCATCTACTCCATCTTCTGTTGGTAGGTTTATAAGCGTCTATAGCACACTTCTCATGTCTGCCAAATGTTTGTGATGTCTGTTAATTGTTTCTGAGCCTTTTAGTGCCTTAATATTTAATGTGACCATGATAACTTTGTGATTTATAATAAGCCTTTGAAAAGCTATTCAGATCTCCCTGGGCTTAGACTTTGCCAAGTGCTTGGCACATTTGATGTATGAGAGACCTGAGCTCCTCGTGAATTCTGGCCCCAGTTTTAAGCTTGGCACCCATAAAACCTAAGACCTTTTGAGTCCCAGAGGTCTATGAATCAAGGCAGTTGACTTCCATTTACTTCAAGGAGGTGTCTTTAGTCTCCTCAGACAACCCCCACAAAGTGCAAACTCACCCTCAGGTTACCGTTTATCCCTGTGTCTAGCTTGCAATGCAGAAGGAAACGGGTAGACCACTTCTGCTGGGAATAGCCTCTCTGCCTAAGCCACATGCTTGGAATCTTGAGGCTGGACAGAGTAGAGATACATACTCGTCTGTCCACTGTCAGCAGCGGGGACTGTCCTGGAGGGATAGAGTCTACATGCTGCCAAAATCCTGGTTTTTTAGGATTGGACTTCAGCTCCTGTTCAGAGGGTGACCAAGTACCATCTTGGCAGCCCTGTGATCAGCTTCCTGTCTGTCTCCATTCCAGGCTGCAGGAGGTGAACTCCATGATAAATAAGCGCCTGAAGGATGCCCTCTTTATGGACCAATGGAGTGAGCTCTTCATGGATGTGCTGAGTCCCTTTAACTTTGTATTGGTAAGGGTGTGTGTGAAAGGAATCCTGGGCTCAGGAGCCTGCTTAGTTTGGGCAGAAATCTGATGAAATCCACCTGGACATCCTACTCAGAAGTGCAGGATGTGTCCCTTAACCCAGTGAGCACTCATCAAGGATGAAGAACTATTGAGAACTCCCTGGAAGAGCACAGGGAGCTATTACAAAGGAGACAGTCTGGTGTCACCACCAGACTTCTGGCCATGGGCCAGCAAGAGGCTGTATTGCTTAAGAGTTAGAGCACAGGGCTGGGAGGGCTTTGCCAACAACTTTCTGGGTGATTCTGGATAGAGTGCTTCCCCTCTAAGTGTCTTAATGTCCCCAACTGTAAAATGGGAGTTAGGATGTAGCAATTCTTTGGGATGTGCAGCTAAGGCAGGCTAACTAAGCACTAAGGTAATGATTGTAGTTCTGTAGGTCTCCGCTGCAAACCTGGTAGGTACAAATGCCTGAATGACAATTAACTGCCTCAAAACACCTTTCTTGTGTTCTGAAAACTGAAAATTCACTGACAAAAATCTATATTAATGTTGAGCTAAGGTCACCCTGTGGAGTCCCGTGCTCTTTCAGAATGTCAAGGTCAGGAAGAGTCAAGCCTCAGAAAACCAGGAAATTCAGAGTGAAGGTAAATGCTTAACTTGGGATGGGTAAGCAGAGCACCAGCCCCAGGGTCATATTAGTAGGGTCTACAGAATCACCCCCACTCTTATGAAGCTTATAACCCATGGGCAAAGTAGCCCCATGGTATTGCTCTTGCAATAGCAGCTGCAGATAGACCTTGTTGCTGCTGTGGCAGAAAGGAGCCAGGGACTGTTTGAGTGCCTGCTGTAGGTAAGACTCCTGTGCTCCCCACTGGGTCTCAGAACCTCCACCCCCCTGGTATTCAGCAGCACCCCTCTGCCTACCCCCATGGTTTCATAGATTCATAGAAGTTAGGGGTTGGAAGGGGTCTCATGAGGTCATCAGGTCCAGCCTCCTGATCGTAGGCAGGAAAGACTGCTGGGGTCAGATGACCCCAGCAAGATGTGCATCCATTTGTCTTTTGAAGATCTTGAGGGTAGGTGACTGTATCACCATTATGGGGAGTCCATTCCAGATTTTGGACACTTGAACCATAAAGAAATTTTTCCTTATGTCCAATCTGAAGCTGGTTCCCCACTCTCCTGCAGGGTTTGCCCAGAGTGCAAAAACACAAAAAATTCTCGTTTTCCACCTGCCTGCTGACAATCTCACAGCAAACTCCAGAGCCCTACCATGGACACAGCCTACATGGCACAGGCCTGACATGAGGCCCACTGGATCTCTGTGTCCACAGATACCTCTTTGGACGGAGATACCTCTAGGGTCGGAACGTTCTTCCCTTACTTATGGGGGAAGATTAGACCCTGATCACATCATCACAATCGTGGCTCTGCCAGGCTGTTCCAACTAATCCCCCACTATTTAAAATAGTGCCACAAAATACCAATGCCTTGCTATCATGTTCTTGGCAAATGATTCCCTGGGGTGCCTGTTGCCAGCTCCAGGGGACAGTGTTAAAGTTGGTTGTACTGAATTTTCTCACTTTCTGAGGTATGAATCATACTGAACTCAACATTGTGGAAGAGTACAGCATCTTGCAGGACAACCTTAGCTCTGAATTCCTGTTAATGAATCCTCATTAACAATGTCTCCCCACCCCACCATCCTACTCCCCACAAATTCTTGATAAAAGAATTTTGACTAGGGGTATAACTCCACCTTGGCCTGATGTTCCCTGCAGTAAATTGTAGCAAGGTGGGAGGAACCTGCCCTGCCACAGGATGTGTGGCCTCTTCACTCATTTCATCTTCTAAAAAACCTGCCCTGCATTAACTTTCTTCCCCATGGATTGCAAGGGGCTATGCCCTGCTTCATGCTTCTCCTCTGCCTCTTGCAGGTGAGCACAGTCCGGATGCAGGGAGTGATCCTGCTGGTGTTTTCCAAGTACTATCACCTTCCCTTCTTGCAGGACATTCAGACAGACTGCACCAGGACAGGCCTAGGTGGCTATTGGGTGAGTGGGGCCCCCAAGGGAAATAGCTGCAATAAGTAAATGAGGGTTTCCTCAGTGACATGGCTTGCATTCCTGTTGGTGCAGGGCAATAAGGGTGGGGTCAGCGTGCGACTCTCCATCTTTGGCCACATGGTCTGCTTTCTGAACTGCCACCTGCCAGCTCACCTGGAGAAAGCTGAGCAGCGCAAGGAGGACTTCACCACTATCCTCAACATGCAGCAGTTTGAGGGGCGTGTGGCTAGCGGCATCTTGGACCATGAGTACGTACAGCCTCCCATTCTCCCCCAGCCCTGATCCTTTCCACTTTCCCCCTTACCACCCCAAACACTAGTTTGGCACTGGGGTCCAAGTTTAAAGCTCTTTGGTGATGCTATGTCCCACACTATCAGCCCAGCGTTTGGGCTGTGGAGTCCTGAGTTTGAGAGGATCAGAAGCCAGCATCTTTCTCAGGGTGTGCTATGCAGTGCAGAGCAGGTATCCAGACCTACCCACCCCAGGTTTGTGTAGCCTTGACTTTCCCCAGGCCTTTGAAACCAAACCCAGCCGGGCAACCTTCATGCTTGAGGGTGCATTCCATCCAGCTGTGTACAGGGCACTGCACTACTTCTCCATAGCCTGTGATCATTTAGAACAGGGGCATCAAATGTATGGCCCACAGGCCAGATCTATCCTGTCAGGGTACTGATGGGCCAACAGCAGTTGAAGGATATGGCTCGAGGGAGCAGCTTGCAACAGAATTCTGGGCCCTTGGGCCTTGGTGGACATAGTGATTGGCAGCAGAATTGAAAGTGAGGTCTGATATTGGCCTGATTGCCCTTCAGCTGCTTTGCCTGTTGCCACTGCTGCAGCCTGACCTCCTTGGCCATTGGCCCCACTGCTATCTGGGCACTGGCCTGGGAGATATCGATTCAAGGCCTAGCCATTCCCTGCACAAGCCAGCCAGTACTGGGGCTAGGCTGGTGGTCTGCTCTACGCTAGCTGGGAAGCAGGGAATCTGCTTTGGGTCTGCCAGGTGGTGGGTTACTTTACCATGCTGTTGTGCTTGGCGCTAGCAAGGTAGAGGCCTCCAAGAAGCTGATGTTGGCCTGACCATCTTACTTTGGCAGGCACCTGACAATGGAAGTTTTCACCATGTATTCCTGCTCTCCCATGTGACTTTTTGGAAAGTCTGACTTAAACAGAAGGTTTTGACTATTTATACCTAGGGCCTGGTTTAAATCACAGGGCCAGCTCACTAATATCTTGCCCTGATTGTGGCTGGGACCACTATTTTTGCACCCAGATTGTAGCACCCCCCAACATCTCCTGACTGGCTTAGGAGGGAGGTTTAGGGCCAGATTTAGTTACGGCAACAGAAGGCTTGCTCCCAAGGGCTCTCTGATCACTGCTGAAAAGCCCCCACTCCACACTCCTCCCCGCCTCACTGGAAGAGGCAGGAACAGTTTCAGGGCTGCCTTAGCAGACCACCCTGGTACTGGGTAGAGAAGGGGCTGTTTGCTCCTCCATGTATGTGTTCCTGCCTTCACAACTCCTGTTACCTCAGTTTTCCCACCTGGAGGAGCAAATAGCCTCTCTCTTACCCATCCCCAAGCTTTCTCTTTCTGCTGACCCTTTTGTGACACCCCCCCACCCCTTTTGTTGCTGGCTGGGGAATGCTTTCACCACATATTCCTGCTCTCCCACATGACTTTCTGGAAAATCTGACTTAAGCAGTCACATGGGAGAGCAGGAATATGCAGGGAAAATTTCTATTGGCAGGTGCCTGCCGAAGTAAGATGGTCAGGCCAACATCAGCTGTTCTGGGTCCTTGACCTTGCTAGCACCAAGCTCAACAGCATGAGAAAGTATGACATCATTACATGTCATTGCAAATTGCATTTTTTGTAAAAATCACTTAATTTCATGATTCTCATGAAAAACGCAAAATGTTGTTTTAAACCAGGCCCTATTTATACCCAGGGCTGTGGGGCTTTGCACGTGAGCTGTTTCAGCAGCTGATGGGCAGGGCTGGAAGCCAGCTGAGGAGTTATCAGTACAGCAATGACCTACATTCCCTCTGCAGCAAAGGATGTGCTCTGGAGGGCTGAGAACATTCAGGCTGCTGCCTTAGCCTGGCTGCAGTTCTCACATCTGCTGAACTGCATCCTGCTTCCCCCTGCATCTGCCCAAGGACCCAAGCTGCTCCTCCCCATCTCTTCCAAAGACCATCTCTCTCTCTCTCTCTCTCCAGGCTCCCCCTAACTACTCCAGTCCTGAGGGTTCCCAGAGCCTGAGAAGCATCCATCTGGCTGACCCCACAGCTGTGCTCCTCACTGGCTTTGCCAGCACCTGTGGGGTGGGGGGAGGTGCCAGCAGTAGAGGCAACCTACTTAGGACTTCCCAGGGATCACCATCCCATGTCTTGTATTTCCTCTAAACTCTGGGCCTGGTTTTAGGGAGATGAGCAGACTTAGCAGGACTCTGCAGTCCCAATTGCTGCCACAAATCCTCTGGCCCCTGAGCAGAACAATGGTAGGAATGGGACAGGCTGCTAAAGCAAGACTTTTCAACCTTTTTAAAGAAGTGTACCCCTTCTGGTGGCAACAACTGGGTGTGGATGGGGGGGGCTGCCTCCGGTACCACCCAGTGCCCCATGCTGCCGCCATACGCTGCTTTCCCACGGCTGGTTGCATGTGCAGCTCCGCAAGCTGCTGATAGGCCTCACACCCAACCAATTGCGCACCACCCGTCAGCAGCCCGTGGAACCACATGCGCGACCAGCTGTGGGAAAGCGGTGTAGCGGCGTGGGGTGGTGGATGGCAGCAGCGGCTGCCATATGCAAGTTGTCCCCTGTCCCTGTCCCCCCCAACCCTGCATCCAGCCAGCCAAGCAGTACCTTTGTGGCGCACAAAGGGATACCGCTGCCCTCGCCCCCTCCCTCCCCCTGGCTCTGCTCCTGGGAGGCAGTTGCATGGGGTGGTAGGTGGCAGCGCTCTATCCCTGCCCGCCCACACGTACCCCCAGTTGACAACCCCTGTGCTAGAGTAAAGCACTCCTTTTTACCCAGGGTAAGTTCCTAAGGCACCCTCTCTGATACCGTCTGTGTACTACAATGTACTGAGAGGCTCCACTCCGATGTCACATCCCATCATGCTAGGAATTTTCATGCAGCACTCAGTCTGGTCTAGTTGAGGGAATGGCTTCACTCCACACCTTCCCAGTGCCCCTTAGACAGGGTGAACTTGAACTGGTGTCAGGGACAGCACAGGCAACTGGTAGGGGGATTCCAGGGGGGCACATGCCCCGCCGACAGCGCTGCCCCCGCCACCGACAACACCAGCGGCGCCTGTGGGAGCTTGATGTGCCCACCCTGACAGGACTGTCCCTGCCCCTGCCGCCACCAGCAGCATTGGCAGGAGCTCACCAGCTCCACCCCCCCTGCCAACAGCACTGGCGGTGTCCACAGATGCTCGCCAGCTCTGTCCCTGCTGCTGCTGCCCCCAAACTTAGGAGGCACCAGTTGTCCATGAGGGACAGGACCCACCCCACTAGGTTACCCAGGGCATGTCCCTTGTCCTTTATTTTCAAGAAGACAGTGCTGTCTGATGTCTCAGTCAAAAACCTGGGATGCCTGGCACTCTCCCACTCTGACAACATGACTCAGTAGCTGGATCCCAAATCTGGAGCAGGACTCCCAGCACTCTCTTTCTGTCAATCAGTCACTGAAAACTGAGAGAAAGTTGCTTTCTGTCTCCTTGAGCCACAGGCTCCTGCTCTGTATAATTGGGTTGCTGTACCAGTGCTACCCTTCTTCACCCTGCCCATGCTTTGCCCTCCCTTTCTCTAGCATTGTGTTCTGGTTTGGGGACCTCAACTTCCGCATTGAGAGCCTGGACATCCGCTTTGTGAAGTATGCTATTGACAACAATATCCTGAGCCAGCTGTGGGAGAAGGACCAGGTGAGACCTAGACTGGCAAATCATCTACTAGGAGTAGAGGCATGCTCATGTATATGAGTGCCTTGCTTTCCAGAGATCAGAGTGCCTAGCCATTGAGCCTCAGAGTTAATGCTCACCTGAGCAAAGGAATGGGGTTTATTAACACTCTCACAGCCTATGTTCCTCCTGTAGCACCTCCTGCCTACAGACAGTCCCAGGGTCAGGGGAGACATCCCTGTACCTATTTTCTTCCAGGTATATCCACCCTGTAGTCATATAGTTTCACAATTTCATAGTTTCTAGGGTCGGAAGGGACCTGAGCAGATCATCACCATGGCAGGAAAGAGTACTGGGGTCAAATGACCCCAGCAAGATGTGCATCTAACCTCCTCTTAAACACCCCCAGGGTAGGAGCCTGCACCACTTCTCTTGGAAGCTGGTTCCAGACCCTAGCCGCCCTGACCGTGAAGTAGCGCCTCCTGATATCTAACCTAAACCTACCCTCTGCCAGCTTGTGACCGTTATTCCTGGTCACTGCTGGCGGTGCTCGGGGGAACAGGGACTCCCCCAATGCCTGCTGATCCCCCCTGACTAGTTTATAACAGGCCACTAGATCCCCCCTCAGCCTTCTCTTTTGGAGGCTGAACAGGTTCAGGTCCCGTAGCCTCTCCTCATAGGGCCTGCCCTGTTGTCCCCTGATCATATGAGTGGCCCTCCTCTGGACCCTCTCCATGCTGTCCACATCCCTCTTGAAGTGCGGTGCCCAGAACTGGATGCAATACTCCAGCTGCGGCCTGACCAGTGCCGCATAGAGGGGGAGGATCACCTCCTTGGACCCGCTCGAGATGCATCTGTGGAGGCATGACAAGGTGAGGTTGGCCTTCCTGACTGCCTCTCCACACTACACACCAATGTGTAATAGAACATGGGGCCCATTCTATTTTGCCCCACACCAGAAGATTGAAAAGATTATTGGGTCCCAAAAAATTCTGTAGGTAAAGAGGGTGGTCCTGGGTTAGCTCAGGAAGGGGCCATACGAAGAGCACTTCACTTGGTTCTCCCCAGCTGCTTTCCAGCTACCCATGCTGTTCAATTCTGAGGTTCCTGGGAGAACATAACAATGGGGCTCTGGCCATGCAGGGGCTGTGGGTCTGAAAATGGGGCTATGTGAATCACCAATTTTTGTCCATTTCCTTTGTCCCTTGCCTTCTGCAGCTGAACATTGCCAAGAATACCTGGCCTATCCTCAGTGGTTTCCAGGAGGGTCCCCTAAACTTCCCACCTACCTTCAAATTTGATGTGGGAACCAACAAGTATGACACAAGGTAGGAGAGTGGAGGCCAGGGTGTGATGCACCTCTGCCCTGAATGGACACTAGTGGTCAGACCAGGGGCTGGGAATTGTGGGACCCTACTCTGTAAAATGGGTGCTGGTGCTTTGTTGACTGGTGTGGTAGAAGCACAATGGTAACAGAAATGCCTGCACTGAGGGTACATGTGGGAAGGGATGTGGTAGGCAGAGAGGAAGGGTATGGAAAGCTGGGTTGGAGGGAGTTATGGGGAAGGATCATGTCCTTGTCTCTCTGCTGGCAGTCTATGCCTCTACCTGCAGCTGTACTAAGATGTACTAGGAGAGAGACACTACTTTCCTCTACCCTAGTCTCTGCTGAGACATGGGAGGGGGATGCTTTGCTCTATGGCAGCCTAATGACTCTCATCCGTGCCATGCAGTGCAAAGAAGCGAAAGCCAGCCTGGACTGACCGGATTCTCTGGAAGATCAAGTCCTCAGGTGCCTCACACAATCCCAGTGGCAGGCGACCCAGCAGGAGCATCCTGTCTGTGACCCAGCTCTGTTACTGCAGCCACATGGAATACATGGTGAGCGACCACAAGCCAGTGGCTGCCATCTTTGCAGTGCAGGTGAGCCTGATGCGTCTTTTGGAGCTCCCCCACGCTCAGGGTGCCCGTGCTTCTAACCCTAGGTGTGGCAGGGCCTAGAGCTCCTGTCTTGCTCACGACTGGGGTGGCTCTCTTGCCTGTTGGAGGGGGTTTCATTCCTGGGAGGAAGGCAGTTTCCGACTCCCCTGTAGTGTGGCTAAGAAGAAGGAGAGTCACAAGGTAGCTGAAGGTACCAGGGACTTCAAGAGAGGGTCATGAGTAAGGCCACAGGCAGATGCAGGAGCCTAGAGCCTCCTTGCATACTTGGTCAGTCCCTTGCTATGAGGGGGATTTACAACAGAGCCACCTGGGGCTGCCTTTGGTGCATCTCTAATGAATGCTCGGGCAGAGGAGTTGCTGGCCTAGTGGCTGTGGCAGTCATCACCGACAGACCTCTCTGGTGAACCAGGCTCAGTGCCATTTCCCCTCCCCACTTATCCTGTGCTTCTCCTTGACAGTTTCCCTCCAAGACTGACAAGCCCCTGGTTGAGATTCAAGTTGCTGATGAGTGGTCCAGGCCAGATCAAGCTGTTGTCAGATACAAGATGGCCAGCGTCTTCCATAGGAGCTCCTGGGACTGGATAGGCCTCTACCGGGTAAGAGAGTCATTCATCACTAGGGGCAGGTGGAGCGAGTAGGGACACCCCTCGCCTCTCTGGTGGGTCACTCCATATTCACTACATGGGCCAGGGCATCGAGTGCTGGGGTGTTGCAGTGTGGATATCTATCCCTTTAAAACTCCCAAGTGACAGGGGAGTTAGCCTGACCAAACAGCCTTGAAGCCCTCCTTCCCCTACTCCCTGCCCTCAGGACAGTAATTCCTGCCCCTCTACATCTCTGTCGTTTGCAGTGTCTGAGCAGATGAATGGGGAGCCCCTAAGTCCTGGCTCTGTATGGCATAGGGAGTATGAGCTGGGCAAGAGGCCAAGTGGTGCTGGGAACCAACATAGGGCAAGACAAGAGAGAGGGCCTGGGTTCCCCTGGGAGTGCAGAGCAGTGAAGCTATCTGTTGCCAGGTCCCATGGTGGGACAAAGCCCAGATCCTTGGCACAAAAAGGGTACAGAGCCCAGCAGAGGAGATCTGACCTGATCAAGCAGCCTGAAGACCCCCTTGGTGTAATCTGGCTGGACAATGTGGCCTGCTAGGAGCTGAGCTGCCCTATAGGAAGGTAAAGCTTTCCAGGCCAGGCTGATGTCTTGTCCCCATGAACAGCCATTGCCTAGTGCTATCTCTTCCCTTCCTTGTGTTCCTGGCTGGTGCAGTGTGATATAAGAGGATGGTTAGAGATCTGTCTTTCCTGACCCATGGTAAGCTGCCTATGGCCTGAAACAGCAACATTGATTCGCCTGGTACTGGCATTCGTAGCTCCAGTGCTGCTGCCTGCAGTGCTAGCAGCCACTCTGAGCTTTGCTGCCTCCTGACAGTGCTCTCTAAAGGCTAGCTTCCCAGGCAGTCACCAGTGAGCTGCAGTGACTTGTGGGTGCAGACAGAAGTGCAGCGCCCAGCTGTAACTCAGAACAATTTTTGCAAAACGTTACCCTGGACCAAACAGAAGTGCACTGCTGGTTCCAGCAGGGAGGTGAATCTAGCTGTGCTGGGAGCCGCCAGCCAGGTTCCCATAGCAACGGCCAGGCTCTCTGCTAGTGTTCACTGTTTTCAGAAGGGGAGGGGGGAAGGCAGCAGAGGGAAGTCGTTCTTGGGGCTCCCCAGCTGGTGCTGAAGGGTGGGTGAGTGAATTTGGGGGAATCCTGTACACCTGCCCCACCCTCCAGGGGGGCTGAAAATCCCCTAGAATAAACTCCCTCCATTCCCTTTCCCTCCTCCCATTCTGAAAACAGCAACAGGCTGGGAGCTGGGCAGACACAAGTTACAAAAGTAGCTACATTTTGAGACCTCTTTCTTTGATACCTGAGGGGTCAGATTTTCATCTGATCTGCCAAACTGTCTGCAGCCATGCACTTGCATTTGGTAACAGCTATAAACTGCTTTCTGTGCCCTGGTCAAGTGAAAATTGTCACTTCTGTCTGCACCTGTGCTATGCAGATAGACCCAGAACAACCTGCCTTGAGCAGGGTGTCAGCTTACAGCTACAGGAGGGAGGGGACCTCAGCAGGAAGTTGCCATTGTGACTTTCAGCTGGTGCTCAAACACACAGCAACCAGGGATGAGAACAGGGATATGCTCCCTGGACCCTTCTCCAGCCTCTGTGCAGAGGTAATAGAGCAGAGCTTCGCTCAGGACAGCCATGGCTTGTGGCAGCAGCACAGCCATGGGCAGAGGCAGCAGCTATTCTTTTTGAAGCTTCTTCCTAAGGCAGGACATGGGGCTGCTCCCCCGGTTACCCTCCCTTAGTTACACTACTGCAGGAGCAGGCAAAATTTGGCCCATGAGCTGGATCCAGCCTGCCAGGCGATTTTTATCTGGCCGAAGTGTGGGTGCCTACCAGTTCACTGTGTTCAGCTGGCCCCAGGCTGCCCTGCTGTGCTCGCATGGGGCCGAGCCCTGATCTCTCCCATGGGGGCAGAGTGTGCTGCGCTCCCAGCCTCGGCTGCAGGATGGCCCTGACCCTAGTCCCACAGGTAGGGAAGAGGTGGCAGCGGGCTGGCTGGTGAGGGGGTGGGAGGGAGTGGTAGCAGAGGGGGGCAGATGGAGTGGGGCAGTGGCCGGGGAAGGGCAGCAGCAGCGGTGGGTCAGGGAAGTGGTGGCAGTGGTGGAGGGGGAATGGCAGTGGTAGTGGCAGGTGGGAGTGAAGTGGCAGCTGGGTGGGAGTGTGGGGCCCAGACTGGTGTGCCGAGGCTGGGGCCAACAGGGACCCAAGGTGGGGCAGCAGGAGTGTGGAGCCTGGGCTGGCTCCACACAGGGTCCACCGGGCTCCATTGTGCGAGGCTGCCCAAGGCTCACATGTAGTTCCCGGGTTCTCCACCTGACTTGTGTGCCTCTGGGCAGAGCCCCGTGTGATGAAGCTGATGGCCTGACCCCGCTCACTGGTATGCACACGTCATGGGGAATGGCAGGGAGCTCTGCGCTGTGGAGCCAGGCACGCTTTGCCTCTGTCCCTGCCACCCTGGCCAAGCCCTATGATCTGCATTGCTAGCTTCTTCACACAGGGCTCCCCCTGGTGGTACAGGGCTGGGACACGAGCCCTGCACAATGGAGCAGGCAGCCTGGCCACATGTAGTCCTGGGGCTCGGCAGGACCATGTGCTGCCAAGGGGCTCTGCCTGCCATGGGCTGTGATCACCCAAGGGCCTGCACCCACACTGTCCCATGCACACCTCCTCCCACATCCCTCCCCCAGCCATCCTCCCCCTTCTCATACCTCACAGCTCCCCACAAACCCCATACTTATACACCCATACATCCCACAAACACACCCCCCCCACACCCTCCCCCCACAACACCCCCCACATCCATGCATGCCCCAACCCCCCCCACACACATACACCCACCCATACCCGTGCACACACCCCCATGATATACAAGAGTAAGACTTCATTTTGAACTATTATGCAATCACCTCTATATACACAATGCAAACACATACAGATCAGGCCAAAAATATTTTTTGAAATAAAATTAAAATATTCCATTGTAGATGTTTCATTTTTAGTATATAATTTGGTTTTTTTCGGGTTCCAGGATGGCAACTGCCCTTCCCAAAAGGAGTACTTCTGGGGGCAAGGGGAGGGGCTTCTGGTGGCTAAGTCAGGGGTTAGGGGCAAAACTTCTGGTCCTAAGCTGGTGACCGGATGGCAGGGCACCTGTCAAGGGGTGGGGCTACCCCTGTGGCCCTCCGCAGGTCACCAAAACTCGTTAAGCGGCCCTCCACCACTGCACCTCTGTGCTCCCTGAAATTCAACCTCCTTCTCTGAGGATTGGTAGTGCCAGGTTCTCCTTTGGTTCATCCCAGCAACAGATTTCTTCTCAGCATGATTTGCCCCAAATCCGAGTCTATGATGTCAGTGAAGCCTGGTTTGGAGGTCTTCTGACTGTCCAGCAGGAATCAGGGTGGATTTTATTTAAATCATGATTTAAATCACTGGTCAGGAAGCTTTGGTTCAATCATTGTTTTCTACAAAAAAGTGCATTCTTGTTGTTTGATATAAGCTTAATACATATTATTCACAACTCAGAGAGAGATGTGAGTTTTCATTTTAGAAGGTATATGCTATACATTTTAAAGCAGTGATTTATTTTGATATTTTTTCAGTTGCAGCTAATTTTGCAGCTACATCAAAAAACTGAATTATGATTTGATTATTTTATTTACCAAGGCTAATTGAAGTCACTGGGAGGCGAACTACCTCCAATTCACTTGACTAATGAGGAATATTTGGGGGATATTTTTTGTCAAGTTTATTAGGACAAGAACAGTTGTCACCAAGACCAATAGAGATCTAAATTGTTTTATTTAACTAAAACAGCAAGCTTATTTATTTGGATATTTTTCTTCAACAGCAAACATGTATAATTATTTTAACAAAACAAGCGTATGTATTTTTGAATTTTTAACTATTTTAGTTATAAATGTGCAATGTGTTTTTAACAAAAATTAAATAGATTATATCAGCCAGGTCAACATGAGAAACTTAAAATACTGGGTTATGCAACAAACTTAGTCTCTACCTTCCTTTTCCTGTTTTATTCATAGACTGGGTCTGAGAAAGAAAGACAAGCTTTCCTGCTTTTTCAGTTCCCAAGTGATTTCTTAATTTAGAATGAATTAATCCAAAGAAAGAATATTTTTTCCTGCACCTGCAGCTACGGCTATTAAAAGCTGGGTTATCACTTCAATAGACTCTGATGGATCCAGGTGCTCAAGTGACTTCCACCAGCTCACTGGTGTGACTTTCTTTAAGACCTCATCAGCCAACTTATATTTCTTGAATGATTCATCCTTAGCCCTGATATTTATTATAGTTGGTATTATGGAGGCATGATTGCTGGATGCCCAGGTCACAGCCAACTCCTCTTCTTCAGAAGTTAAGGACTGACCCTGTTACTGAGTATTGAGACTATTGGCAAGAAAATGAACTGGAGATAGTGCTCGATCCATTTTGTTTTAATGCCTGTAATTTAATTCTGTCATTGAGTATTTCTCTTTTCAAGGTCTCACTCAGTTCCTTTCAAATTTCAACAGCATCAGCAATAAAACAGTGATTTTTCCCTGCACTTTGTTCAAGGCTACAGAAATAGGCTTCAGGATAGTCAGCATATGTTCTACATTTCTCTTTAGCCCCATGTTGAAAATCTTGGCTATGACAGTTCCATCTATTTTGTCACAATTTTTCTCACAAATTGTCACCAGATTAGACCAGTTCTCAATATACTGTTCAAAACAGTCCACTAATGAATTCCATCACACATCTTGTGGATGAGTTAGTTTGGCTCCTCCTGCTTTCTTCAAAGCAACTGCTGCAAAATGGTTGTTATAGAAGTATTTTGCCTTTTCAACAATATTAGCCTTTATTTTGGGAGCACTGAAGTCTTTGGCTAAGAGGTGCATCAAATGAGTGCTGCAGCCATGTGTTACTAGCTTGGGTTTTTTTTCACTTTCTTCTAGATTTCTTCTCATCTTTGATACATTTGCAGCATTGTCTGTGACAGCTGCATACTAGACATTTGTATTTTTTTCCAGTTTGTTATAGCTTTTATTGTTACTTCTACTTCTTGTAAGTATTCTGCTGTGTATGCATTTCCTGATGTATGAGTTGTTTCTGTAAGGTAGACAGTCCCTTCTGCTGTCACACAAGCACATATTACTGGAACTTTGTGGCCATTGCTCCACCCATCAAGACTCAAGTTAACAATTTTCCCCTCTAGACTTTTTGTACACTGTTCAGTTTCTTTCTCATGCACTTTATCCAGCAATTTGCCTGCTATATCTGCTCTCAGCGCTGGTGGGTGGACTCAATCCTGGTCTTAATGACTAAAGCATCTCAATGAAGTGTGTGTTCTCAACCATACCGGCAGGAGAGTTTGTTGCATAAACAAACTGAGCAATTTTTTCCCATCAATTAACTCTTGCTGTAATCTGCTAGTTCTTATTACAAATGTATCTATAGTTGTTTCTAGATGATGGAGATTTTTTTTCTTTTTGCTACAGGTGATATACTACACATCATACATTTGACTGGAACACTGGTATCGTTAGCAGATAAGGCAGGGGTGGGCAATTATTTTGGCTGGAGGGCTGCTTACTGAGTTTTGGCAAGTCATCAAGGGCTGCATGACAGGCAGCCAGGGGCAGATAAATATTAATTTTCTAAATGTTTTAGGGGCCCTGCGGGCCAGATAGAATGGCCTGGTGGACCGCATCTGGCCCACGGGTCGCATTTTGCCCACCCCTGAAATAAGGCCTTGCACTTCTTTGTTGCACTATTTGCGTTTTGCATGCAAGCCTGTCTTACCCACAGGTAGAGGAACGTTATTAAAATATTTCCAAATAGGGTCTCATTTCTTTTATGGCCTAGAAGCTGACTGCCATGATAGGTTTTTCCCTTCTTCCATATCATTCCCTCACTAGAGCTCAAATTAACAGAGGGGCTATACTCAGAAACTTATCCCTCAGGATTTCTGGAATATTCTGCTCAAATTGTTTCTCTCGTGTTTCTACTGCCCCTCCCTCCTTGCATTTATCTCTAGACTCCTCCTCCTTGCCCAGATCTATTCCACCTCAATAATTCTCTGTTCATTTAATTTCTTGAAACTTTGCACTTTTAGAGAGAGGCAAGGGCTTGACTCTGCGTACACAAACTTGCAGAGAGACAATAGGGCTGATGGGTAGGTAATCAGGTCTGTTATCTTTCATCTCCATATACTGCTGTTAACAAGGATGTTATCTTTCCAGTCACAAATCTGCAGTTTGAGAACTGAAACCTAGCATACCAGAGATGCTTAATGGAATCTTCTAGACTGAGTCCTGTTGGGTATAATGGTTTTCTTTAATCTTGACTAATCTATAGAGGAACCTCTGGAACCCCATAAGATTGGGCCCCTAATATAGTCCATGGCCTGTTGTGACCTATTTATAAAACTTTTCTAAAAAGGGGTATATTGTCTCCAATAGTATATAATTAGAAGCTATCACCCCTATTCCATGATGATATCTTTGAACTTTAACATATCTTAAATTAAACCCCACTGCCCATGTCCTTCTCAACCTGGAAGGACGTGGGCAGTGGGGTCCCCCAGGGCTTGGTCCTCAGGCCCGCACTGTTCAACATCTTCATCAGTGACTTGGACGAGGGGGTAAAAAGCATCCTGTTCAAATTTGCTGATGACACTAAGATGTGGGGGGATGTGGGCACACTAGAAGGAAGCAACAGGCTACAATCGGACCTAGACGGGTTACAAGGGTGGGCGGATGAGAATAGGATGGGATTCAACACTGACAAGTGCAAAGTGATGCACCTGGGGAGGGAACAACCGGCACCATACCTACAGGTTGGGGAACTCCCCTCTTGTCAGCATGGGGGCGGAAAAGGATCTTGGAGTCATCATTGACTCCAGGATGAACATGGGCCGGCAGTGTGGAGAGGCAGTCAGGAAGGCCAACCGCACCTTGTCATGCATCCACAGATGCATCTCGAGCAGGTCCAAAGAGGTGATCCTCCCCCTCTATGTGACACTGGTCAGGCCGCAGCTGGAGTACTGCGTCCAGTTCTAGGCACCGCACTTCAAGAGGGATGTGGACAGCATGGAGAGGGTCCAGAGGAGGCCACTCGCATGATCAGGGGCAGCAGGGCAGGCCCTATGAGGAGAGGCTACGGGACCTGAACCTGTTCAGCCTCCAAAAGAGAAGGCTGAGGGGGGATCTAGTGGCCTGTTATAAACTAGTCAGGGGGGATCAGCAGGCATTGGGGGAGTCCCTGTTCCCCCGAGCACCGCCAGCAGTGACCAGGAATAATGGTCACAAGCTGGCAGAGGGTAGGTTTAGGTTAGATATCAGGAGGCGCTACTTCATGGTCAGGGCGGCTAGGGTCTGGAACCAACTTCCAAGAGAAGTGGTGCAGGCTCCTACCCTGGGGGTGTTTAAGAGGAGGATAGATGCACATCTTGCTGGGGTCGTTTGACCCCAGTACTCTTTCCTGCCATGGCAGGGGGTCGGACTAGATGATTTACTCAGGTCCCTTCCAACCCTAGAAACTATGAAACTATGAAAACTAGCTTTGTATAATTTTTTAAAGCGTGTTAACAAAAAAAAAATCAAACCATATTATTAAGTCAAAAATCTTATTTAAATTAAAAAAAAAAAACAGGTTTTTTTGTCATCTTCAAAAAAAAGATTTTTATCCACCCTGGCAGGAATTACAGTTCCCGTAGTAGGCGGGTACCAAGGTCACTGTGTGTTAAGACCCTTCCTGGGCTCTGCAGGAGGCATCACTTGCAGGCGAGGAAGGAGTGGGTGGAGGGTGTCCTTCATAAATGACTGTAACATAAGGTACTATTGCTAATGCTGGAGCGTGAAAGGACATAACTGAACAAACCCTAGCCAACATGTTTTCCTCTCCTGACCCCAAACAGAGGCAGACAACCACTCTACACCTGATGCTCCAGTGCCAGCTAGGCAGGGTTGGGGAAGGCTGGATTTCTGGCCAAAGTCTCCACTGAGTTTTGGGTGCCCAAGTCCTGGTTTCTCAGCCCCTGTTTGATCTCGATACTCTGGCTGTGATGATCAGTGGAGCCACTGCTGTCCTTTCATAAAGCTCCAGGTCTTGGAGTCATGGCTGGAAAAGAATGTATCTTTCAGTTTTTAAGTGAAATCTCCTCCCCCCTGTGGATGGGGAAGAGAACCTGAAAGTACCCCCCGAGTACTTCTGAACCCCAAAGGCAGAGAAGGCATGAGATTCCCACCACCAAAGGTACAGTGGATGTGGGGTCCCTGATGACCCTGGCTATCACAGGCAGAGAGAGCATGGGTCCCCTGGCTTGCACCCCTTGCTGTTTCCACATCTTGGAGGCAGAGGGAGAACAGCCATTGGCTTAAAAAACCACAAGATTTTAAAATGCCTCAATCCCATGGTTTCTGGGATCTGGCCTGTGCTTTTTGGATGCTGCAGCTGGCAGTGCTATCAATGAGAGGGAGCTGTGGGTGTTTAGCACTAATTGAAAGTTCAGACCTCATGTGGCCTTAATGGAACCCCCAGATTGGCTTGGGCCGTGGTAGAGGTGGTGGGAGCTGAGGGTTTGCATTGGAAGTCTTCATAGGCTAGGATTCAAATTGGGCATTTAATGGGGGCAGGAGTAGGTTCTGTGGTTGGTGAACTGTGGGGGTTCTAGCCTGCTAGCTGTTTCTCTTTCCTGCAGGTAGGCTTCAGGCACCCTAAAGACTACATGTCCTATGTATGGGCCAAGCATGAGGATACAGATGGAAGCATACACCAGGTCTGAATCGGTCTTTCTGCAGTAGTATGTATGGCCTCACGGTGGAGATTGCCCTAGCCTCATGAGTTGAGGTATTTCCTAGTCCCAGCCAACCTGTAGACCTCTGTGCTTGAGCAGGGGGTATGCATCTCCAAAGGGTGCTAGCATCCTCTGCTGAGGCAGGTGATCTGCACTGCTGTCCTGTCAATGTGTGGTGCCAATATCACTGTGCTTTTCCTCCCCAGGGATCTGGGAGCAAGGCTGTGGCATTGGCATTGGGCTCTGCTGGGCCTGGAGACCCCACATGTGTGGGAGGATAAAACAGAGCCTTCATCCCCCCATGCAGCCATGTGTGTGGGAGATGCCATGGCCAGCATCAGTCTGACAACTGGGGAGCTGCCAAAATGTTTGCTGGGTTGCAGTTCCACTTGTGTCAGCAGTTGAGCCATGGGGTGAGGTGTTGGGGAGCAGAGACTGGGAATACTGCTGACTGCAGGCTCTGCATCCTACTGGCCTGGGCTGGGCTGGCCCTCCTACCCTTGGCTGTGTTCCCAGGTCCTAGGCTGAACCTTTCCCATAGCTGCTTCATTCCTTTCTGGCCTAAAGGGAAGCTAGCACCTACCTGCTGAGATCAGAGCAGTCTCTCTAGCTTCATACTCAGTTTAAGCTCCTGCAGTTGTTTAAACAGTCTACTCCATGCCAGGGGAACACACACAGCTGAATGGGAGGCACCTGAGATCAGTGGTGATCCTACCCCAGAATGGAGTGGGTCACCTGTGGGCCACCAGATAAGAGAAACTGTGGAGGATGTGGAGTCCCAGCCCTGCTTGTAAAGGGATGGGTCACTGTGTGCTAGAAGGACTCTGGAGGTGAACTGGTCCCTCTGCATGTGTGTCCCCATGGTGGAGATGGCCCTGGCCTCATGAGTTGGGGCATCTCCCAGGCCCAGGCAACCTGTTGAACTCTGTGCTTGAGCAGGGACTGTGCATCTCCAAAAGATGCTGGCATCCTCTGCTGAGGCTGGTGATCTGCACTACTGTTTCTGTCAATATATGTGGTGCCAGTACTGTTGTGCTTTTCCTCCCCAGGGATTTGGGAGGAAGGCTGTGGCACAGGAATTTGGCTCTGCTGGGCCTCTGAACTCCACAGATTTGTTGCTTAAACCTGAGTCAGCAGATCACAAAGCATTGACTAGAGCCATCCAGCCACAGAGGCTAGCTGAGGGTGAAGATGGGACCTGTTCTGAACCTAAAACAGAGGTGCAGGGCAGATTGGCTTTGTTCTGGGGTTAGGGGCTTCTCTTCTTCCAAAGTTTCCCTGAGAGGGGCTCCCCATTGTGGTGCTGCTGTACATCTTGGAGATTATTTTTTTTCTGGTTTGGTCCTGCTTTGTGTTTGCCTATCATTTTAGAAATGCATTTGGATACCAAGTGCACATTCGAATGCCCATGTTTGGGATCCTTGCCATTACATGGAGGTAAGCCTAGTACCCAGTTTCTGCTCTATGGCACCCTGACACCCACTTGCTGTCTCTGGGCTTTAGGTGATGTTTTCTGAGGAGGCACTACCCAAAGGGAAAGGCGAATACATTCTTGGTTACTACAGCAACAACTGCAGCAGCCTTGCTGGGGTGACAGAGCCCTTCCAGGTCAGCCACTGCCCTGCAAAAGAGACGGGGCCTGGGCAAATTCACAGGGGGAGGTTGTGGGGGAGATGCAGGGTGCCAGGCAGGTGGGAAGGAGTGCATGTGCACAGTGCAGGAAGGGGAGTTTTACAGGTGGGGTAGGGGTAACTGGGCAGGGTCTGACTGGGTGAATATCATTCTATGGAAAGAGTGTAATGCCTTTTGTGGGGTTGGGGAGCTTCATAGAGGCTGAGGTGATGCAGTGGGAATGGGAGCTTGCAGCTGAATGAGGTGGGAATGTATTACTACAGGTATTTTGACGGCATTGTGGAGCTCCTCTGTGCCAGGCATTACTCAGGCATGAGAAAAATAGAGATGGCCCTATCTCAGGAGTTCCTGTGCCATTTTCCCAAACTGTATCCCAGAGTTGCTGGCTACCAGCCTAAGTGGCCTGCTCAAGTCCTCCGGTGTTGCTTCTATGGCCCCAGTACACTTGGTGGCTCCAGACCTAAGCACAGGAAGAGGGCAGAGGTACAGGGCAGCCTAGGTCTTCTCTCTGCAAAGGCACATTTCTCCTACCATTGCATTCCTGCTGAAGCAGTGCCATCTAGCTGTTAATTTTCTCTTTGGGTGTGTAGATCTCGCTTCCCACATCTGAGGCAGGCAGCAGCCCAACGGACAGCTCAAACACCAGCTCTGATGAAGAGGATGACAGCACCCTGGTTCTGCTGGCACCCAAATCCCGTAGCCCCAGCCCTGGTAAAATGAAAAGGCACCGGAGCCGGAGTCCTGGCCTGTCCAAGTTCCAGGGGCTCATCCTGCGGCCATCAAGCCGGGAAAGAGTGTCCAGCCGCAGCCCATCGCCGCAAAGCCGCTGTGGCCTCAAAGGAGACATCCCCAGCATCCACCTGCCCCAGGACCAGCTACCCCGGTTCAATTCCAAGGGCAAGGAGCCAGCAAGGACCCTGGAGAGTAGGGAGAGCTGTATTGGACCCTCCTACCGGACTGTGGGGGAGCATGGGGGCACCCGTGACAGTCCCCTGGCCAAGACTGACCCCAGGAACCTCAGTCTGTTACCCACTCTCTGCTTGGAGACCTTCGACCAGGCCATGGACCAGAGGAGAGGGAGTGCTGACCAGGGTTACCCTGCCAGGCGGATGAGCCCCACTAGCCCCACAGCCATGCTGGCAGGCCTGTTCAGCACCTCCCCCAAAGAAGGGTCCAGTCCCAAGGAAGCCAAGGACCTGGAGAGCTATGTCCGCAACATGAGCCACTGAGGACAGGTGGGCTGGCACTGAGCAGCAACTTCTGGGTACCAGCCATTGTGAAACCACTAGCAACCATCCCCATATAGAGAGCTGCTGTCTGCCTCCCTATGTGTTGCCTTTCTTGCCCACAATTTGGCCACTCCAGATGCTCCAGTCTTTCCTCCCGTCTGGTGTTCCATAAGAAGCATCATCAGCAAGTGTCCATGCAACATGGTCACATCCCTGGGAAGCTGCTGCCATGCGGCACCCATCTTGACAATCACCCCCTCCTGGTGTGGTGCTAAGTGTTGTGAGTGAAACGCAACGTCCCAATGGAGCTGCCCTGAATTTTCCTCCTTGCTAAGTTATTCTAGTAATTAAATCTTCCCCAAATTTCTGTGCACCTGGAGAGCTGGGACCTGGTGCTGACTCTATATTCTGAGAGAGATGAAATGGGCAATCTGGACTTTTCTCTGGGAAGAGCTTGCAGACTGTTATTCTGTGACAGTTAGTATGGTACAGATGAGACCAAGAGAGAAGCACAGACCAGTCAGAGTAAGGATCAGCAAACCCCAGGCTGGAAGGATCAAACAGGGGTCAGTAGGGAAGGGACTGCTATGTCAAGTGTTGTACAAGCACTGTGATACAAGTGTGGTGCCACTGGGATTCTTTGGACAGCTGTGGGATAAGCCTGGTGTGACTGAAGGTTTGTCTTCTCTAGGGTGGAGAAGGTCCTGCCTAGGTCTGAGAGCTGAGCCAGGACACAGAAGTGACTGTCAATTGCAAGGTACCTAGGTGTAAAGTGGGAAACAGCTGAGACAGAGTTTGGGGACAGAAGCTCCTTGAAGCCCAGACAGTGACTCAAAGATGGACAGGGAGGTGTCTTGGGATGTCCCACTTTCAGAGCAGCCTGCTTGGGAGCCAGCTGGCCTCTTCAATGGGACTCAGAGAAAGGGTCATGGTGACCAAGCAAGCTGAACATTGGCCGAGGCTTGGCTGGCTTTTGGCCAATCAGGGTGTCCACAGCAGCATCACATTGTCACAGCAATGGTTTTGGCAGGCTGATACTTGGGTGAGATTTGACCCAAGAGGCTGTGGGAGGAGGGGGGAGTGATGAAGCTCTGGTTGTAGGAAGCTACTGTGGAGGTGGTAAGGGATGGCAGAGAGGAAATGACTGCCTTCATGTGACAGAGAATGGTTTGAGAATGGTGGCGGGGAGCTATTAGAAGTGACTAAAGCAGGAGCTCAAGAAGGGGAAGGAGTGCTCCTCCCCATGGTGCACAGCTGTGTTCAGTTTGCTCTCCAGAGCCTGGTGTGCATCTAGTCAGCTTTTGTATGTGCCCTGGGATTAAGGAATGGACAGAAGCTGTTAGGGGAGTGTGTGAGTCTGGATACCCCATGCCTGTGGCTCAGGAATAGTATAGCTCTGATGCATTGTGTCATACCACACTGCAAGTGACGGAATAAACCACCCTTCCACCCTCTAGCCATGCTGGGCTTTCATTCGTTGACACTGTGGTGGCAGTAAAAGCAGAGGTTGAGAGAAACCCAAGACTGAGAAGGGGACAAATGGCAAGGTTAGGACTTGGGCAGTGTAGCTGGCATGGTGAGGACACCAGCTGTGCTAGGAAATATCATAAATGGGGTGCTAAAGGGCCTTGTGCTGCAAGAAGTACGGTAGAGGGTGCTTTCCCTTTCATGGGCAATGCTGACCACCATGCCGCAGAATGGCCCTGAGGGGACTGCTGCTGTGTGGAAGGGGGCTTGTAGAAGATGCCCTTATGTTTGCAGTCAGTCTTGACCCCAGTGCTCAAGTAGGCTTCCAAGAGGCTCTGTGCTGAAGTAAATTGGGTGAAAAGTTTGATAGAGGATGGGGCACAAGTTCTCCCATCACAGTCGGTTAGTGCTTATCCTATACTACAACAGGATGCCAAGGTTTTTTGTGAGCCAGTTCTGCAGCAGCTGCAGTCAGTGTGTGGGTCCTGTGTAGGATGTGACCCCTGGGTGCACAGTTTTTCTAAGCTGGCTGGGGAACAGGAAGAAGAGATTATGCCAGTAGGCAACGAGACACATTTCTTCCCGGCTGTGGAACAGGCAGGGTGTGACAAGAATGCGCCCAAGCACTGAGGCAGTGTAGGGACGTTTTCCGTACTGGGCTGCCTTTGCCCTGGCTCTGTCCTACCTTTGCACCAAGGTATTGGTAGATTCCAGTCAGGGCCAAGTCCCCACAGGCGCTTTGCATCCCTGTTCACATGTTCCACGTGCCCCTTCCTGCATGAAAGCAGCAGCTCCCCTGCTGTGCTTAGCTTTGTACTGGGCTAAAATTAGCAGCAGTCACTGCTCAGCAGAGCGCAAAATAGCAGGGTCCATGTCTACTGTGATGCCTGCCAGCCACAGGGAACTGGGGTGAGGAGCCATCCCTCCCCTGCCAGGGGCTGGGAGAGGAAGTAGATGGGGAACAGAACAAGATTGGGGAGGATATGAGCAGGGGTGGAACCAAGGCTGTGCCTAACAGGGTGGCTGAAGCATGGGTGCAAGGCAGATCCCCGTGTTGGTGGCTTTACCAAGACCAGTGACAGGATATGGCAGGACTGAACTAAGGTCTTTTTATTTCTGCATTATTTACAGGCCCACCAAGGGGTGGAGACCAGCAGAGGGCACAGCTCCAGCCCTGCACATAAATCTCGTAACTTTGCTATCATATGCACCACAACTGCAGGCACAGAGTGGATTGCAGCAGCAGGCACAACCCATTCCAGGAAGAGTGCAGTGTCAGGCTGCAAGGCCCCGAGAATAGGGGCAAGGTCATAAGGCTTACAAGACCATGCTGCAGTGCTATAAAAAGGGGGATAAAACATACCTGGCTATAAAGGTAGAAGGAGGCAGCAGGCTTATGCAGCAAGGCTGAATTCCAAAGACCTAGCTCAGAGGACCCCCCCTCTGGACACTCCTGCCCAGAGCCTCAGCTTCCTGACAGCCTTGGAGAGATTCAGCTGGGCCTTTGGACACTCCAGAGTTAGAGGTAGGGGAATGGCTACTGGTAGTGCAACCTCTGCAGGATATCAGATCCCGGGCAGGACAGAGACCTAGCCCTCGACCCCTATTACCTTTGGTGAACAGTGGCCTGACCTTGTGAGCGCCCTTGTGGAGGGGAGGTGTCCTTGCATCCAGCTGTGGCACATGCCTTTAGGGCACCCCTGCATACTGGGCTTCTACCCCAACACAGCCTCTCCCACAGAACTCGGGCTGCTTAACTTCTTGGGGGAAAAAAGGGGGAAAGGGGGAACACATGTGCCTCTTACACACAAGGATGCTGGGAGGAGGGGTTCTGCTATCCTGGGTTGGTACCAACCAGCATCATTCCCTCCTGCTTCCAGGACCACCCCAGCCCACAGCAGGGTAAGGACAAGAAGGGGACAGACACCTGTGCCATCTTGTCCTATCTCCCCAACTTTTGCTGTAGGGGGCTGGGGTTATCCCAGATCTCCATGTGATGATGCATACTGTCCAACCAGGGCTCAAGTCCAGCAGACTTTGCTCAAGGTCACTCTTTCTCTTGTCTCAGAGCCAAGTGATGCTAGTGCTGGCTGTGAAGTCAGTATGATGCACTATCTGTATGTGCCTGTGGATTTTCACATGCTGCGTCCACATGCTCTGAGGCTGCCTTGGCTCGGGGAAGCGAAGTACCAAGCTTTGCATTGCGTCTCTGCACTGCCCTGGCCAGCTGGAGACACTTGTTATAGAGCCTGACTGTTCCACCTTGTGCCTCCCATTCTTGCCGCTTGACTTTGACAGAGGCTGGGGGTTGTTGCCCCCATCTCTTCAGTGTGTTCTTCAGATGCCCTGCAGGCACAAGGACAGCCCGGCCATTGCCAACACAGCTGCCAGAGAGAACACAGAGCAGTTTACTTAGGGGGATGTCCACTAGCTGCTGCTCCCCCCACTTCCCTAACTTTGTACATAGTCCCTGCTATAGCTTTCTGCCCTGGAGCTAAGCTGGGGCAGTCACCCTACCTGGGGCTGAGGAGGCCAATGGGTGGGGGGCAGGGGAATCAACCATGTGTAGAGGCCTGCAGAGAGTTGAGGCCCAGTTCTTGCAGTCCTACCCTCCCCAGTCTGTCTTGGGCGGCCAAACCGAGGCCTTGGGGCCTTCCTGGTGTCCAGGACTCCCCAGAATCAGCCTTCCACACCACCCCCATTCAGACTATGCCCCATGGAGCAAGGACTGTGCCTTCTTCTAAGTCACATGTCAGCATCACCACTGCTAACAAGGGCTGTGAGCAGGGTTTGAATTACACTTGGACTATGAGGGTCTGCAAAAGAATTGGGCTGCCCATCATGATACCCTAATAAAACTGGAACCCCTCTCCCCCACGTTATGGTTTTTAAATCTTGCTGGGGGCTCTTGTCTCTTATGCAGGGGGCTCAACCTCCCTTCCTCTTTGGACTCCCCCCTAAGTTCCCCCATAATGCAAACCCTGGCTGTGATGCTGCTGGCACCTTGAAGAGGCAGAGGCCTGAGTGGGGGGTTCTGGGCCAGCAAAGGCTGTGGAACTGCAGTGTGCAGCTGGAAGTTGCTTCCAGCAAGCCACTGCCCCCAGCTCCAGTGGGGACGGGGTCCCTGGGTACACAAGAGCAGGACCTACTTTGTCCTCTCCCAGAGCACATGGTGGTCCTGTGCTGCCACCCAGTGGTGAGAGAACAACTATGCCCAGCCTTTGCTGTCTCCCTCAGCACCATGAAGGAATTGTCAAACAACAGTTAAAGCCTTGTAGCACCTGTCCTTGCAACCTGCTCTTGGGAAGCAAGCCCTGTTCTTGTGCTCAGCACCAGCCTGTGTGGCTTCCCCACCTCAAACCAGAGCTCAGCCCCTGGAGTGCCAAGTGAAGCACCTACTTCTCCTTCCCAGAGGTCCTAAGGTCTGACCTGGGCAGGAATCCCCCTCCTCTGTCCCCACAGCAGAGGCTGCACTCACTTGGGTTGCTGGTCCTCTCCAGCCATGCAGCCTGCAGGTGGCTCCAGCACGAAGCAGCCCATGGAGATGTAGTCAGACAGCACCAACTCCTCCACCTCGTTGGGACTCTGTATCCTACGCAGAAACCGTGCCAGCCTGCAAGAGAGAAGAATAACTAGCAACAGCACCATAATGCCCAGCGCGGGACAGAAGCATAGTGACAACACCAGAAATTGGCCAGCACCGCATCTCACCCCACATATCCCAGTAGGGACAGCAGATGCTCTGACGTCCTGCACACACCTCCATTTAGCAAGCAGTAGAGTAGGGTTGCTCAGGAAGGAGGGCACAGGCTTGAAGGTGGTGGGGGTGGGACTAGGCAGGGCTAGCCCCAGAATAACTGTCAGGTTTGAACCTTGTGCAGCTTGGGGACTGGTGCCACAGTGGGGCTGGGAATTTGCACTGCAAACTAAGGCTTCAGCTGTGCACATCCTCAGGCAGTATGGGCCCACCCATCTCTTGGGTAACATCCAGCACTGTGTCCAACTTCCCATCTACTCCTGCACTTGGTAAGAAACTGGTCTCCACACTCTGTCTCCCTGCTTAGGTCTCCCCAGCCCTCCTCAGTGCCACTGCCAGGCTGGCAGATCCCCTGTGAGAAGTGCCCTTGTGTCTTGCCTGACTGGGCAAGGCTGGATCCTATACACAGAAGGTTTCCTCCTCGGCAGCTCTAGACACTTCTAGCTTGTCTTTTCTGCATCTTGCCCTGGAGATCAGGGATTCATTGGTCCTGCTCCATGCAGAGTTGGAGGAAGGCACATCCCAGCCCTGTGCCCTTGCTTCCTTCCCATCAGAATCAGGCTGAGTAATGCCTGCCTACACAAGGGGCACCTTGTGCAACAAATGTCCCAGTGTTTGCAAAAAAACAAGGCCCAGCGCCTGCAGAAGCAGGACTGACCTGCGGGTGCAGTTACAGTGGAACAGAGTCCGGAAGTCGAGGTTGTGCAGCTGATACTTAAGTTCATTGGGCGCAATCTTGTGCTCGCATTGGTCAAGGCGCTGGTAGCACCTGCAGCTCCTTGATGTACCTGGTAAAAGAGAGAGGAGGCAATATGCTGAAAGCAGCTGAGACATGTTATGTCTCATCCCCAAGGAATCACAGGACCAGAAGCGGTGTACATGCCCTTGACCACACACTGGACACTATGCCAATGCCATGGGCACAAGCTGGTTACCAGACATGCATCACAGGTAGTCTCTAGGAGCATCTATGCAGGGCATACTGTGTGTCTGCTGTCCTTGAGAACTAGCAAAGCACCTTTGCCGACTGCTCCGGGCCACCAGCACTGCACCTTTGCCTCCCCCTTCTCCCCCCAGCCCCATTCCTCTTTGTAGTCACTCACTCAGGTGGTGCTGTTTGTCCTGATGTGGTACAGGGATTCCCCTGTGTGTTTCCAAGGCTGGAGGGGGAATCACTCCCTGCTTCACAGAGTTGGTCCTTTGGGCAGAGTATGCTGGACCCCTGGTTTGGTGCTGTACCATCTGCTGCTCCACATGGTACCTTCCTGTGGACAGGTGTTCTTTCCCTGTCATGGTGCCCTGCTCCAATGAGGTACTTGTAACAAGTGTATCTGGTTTTTGCCTCACTGATGCTGGGACATGCCCTAATGTGGGTGAGACTCTGCTCTTGTTAGGAGTAGGGCGCAGTGTGTCCGGCCTCCTGGGCAGCAAGGGTGTCACGGGCTTCTGGTCCTTCCTGTGGCTCTGCAAACTTTGGATGCCGTCACCATGTTTCATGGTCCTAGCAGAGCTTTTCCCCATCTGCTTTTTGTGCTTCCTGTGCTTCTTGTCCAGCCTGGAGGGCTTCTTGCCTTTGTCTGGGGAAGGAGGGTATGTAGGGCTGCCTGTCTTCCCCAAGGCAGGGTCATAGTGGTACTGGCCTTGCTCCATTACCCGTGCCAGAGGCACCAGGCCATAGCGCTTACACCTGAGGAATCAGAGAGGATGTGAGATAACATAAGCCCTGGCTCCCTACTCCCCACACCCTACGCAGGCACCCCTAAGGACACGGTACTGTTCCCAGGGGTCCCCCTCAGGTACATACACACCTGCTTCTCCCAGTGCCAACTGGCTCTGCTGGGGAGCTCCCAGTAGCTGCACCTGCTGCACTGCTTTCCCAGCATGTGGCAGCACTTTTTTTGGTGTAATGCAAAATGACTGTTAGAGGCTGGCTTGCTCTGCCTTGCCCTCCTAGCCGCACCACCCACAGCAGCCAATCAGAGAGAGTGGCAAAATGATATGCTTTGCTGGCAGCTGGCCAGCCTACTCCAGCCACAACAATTCCTCACCACACCAGGCAATGGAGCCACACGGCCTTCGCTAATGCTGGGCCTTTACAGAGCCAGTCTCTTGACCTTGGGGCTGCAGAGCAAGGGAGCCAAAGCACTGGATTAGCCCCAGGTGGGGGATGGGGATGGGCAGTCCATGCCCAACAGGAGAGACGGTAGCAGCCTGCTTGGGAGGCTGCACAAAGTGGTACCACAATGGTCTTGTGGGGTCTGCAGGGACAAGCTGAGCACTGGGCATTGGTGGGACTGTAGAAAAGCCCACCAAGGACAGCTGACCTCCACCACTGAGCCTCTTCCCCCTCTGCTTCTGGGGTCCTGCCTTGCCCTCTTCTATTTTGGTCACTACAAAGGACAACGTGCCCCACCCATCACCATAGTCCAGGGCCACGTTCTGGGCTGCTCTGGCCTTAGTCCTCCACAGCCTGAGTCAGAGGTAGTTTGGCCAAAGTCCCACTACATTTCTGGAGCTCATATCAAGCCAGCACCTTAAGTACGAGGACCTTTATTCTCACCTGAGTCCCTGAGTAGGGTGGGGCATCTTGGCTGAGGAACAGGAAAGTGCCCATCTCTGTTTAGCCCACTGCCCACTGGGCGCAACCTGACTCTGCCTGGTCCTGCATGAGCTCTCAAGGACCCAGTTGGTTAGGAATTTCTCACTCACTGCGTTCAGCCTGCATTTCATGGGGGTCTCCCAGGCAGTCAGTCCCTTAGGGGCACACAGGTGTTTTCCATGCCCTGGCAGTCAGAGACAGTCATTTCTGCCCTCAGGACATTCACAACTCTTCTGCCGATGATAAGGGTAATGACAAGCTGGAGAGACACCCAGCCTGCACTGTACAGAGCAGGCACAATGGGTGAATTGGTGGTGGGATGAACTTGATCTGGGAAAATTGGTGCCTGGCAAAGCTATAGCCTATCCTAACCTGTTAGTTCTTAGCTCAGGAAGCCCTGCAATAAGGTGAGTTCAGGTCACTGTTCTGGCCCTGGGATGGGTACTCACCCTCCCCACCAGTGCCACTCCATGCACTCTTCACTTTGCTCCAGCACAAAGCATGGGATTTCCAGCAGGTTGAAGAAGGTGATGCCAATGATGTTGGAGATGGTGTCATTCAGATCCAGTAAGCACTGCTTGAACCTGCAATCAGCCAGGTATGTCAAGCACATAGCGCACATGGCAATGTGACTAACAGAGGGAAGCAACCAGGACTTGGACAGCTAGGAAGGAAGGGATGGGCTGGCTCTAAGAAGAGGGAGCAGAGAGGAAGGCTGCCACAGAGGGGGGTTGATGAGCATACCCTGATCCTGGCCTCCAGTGACAAACCCCGCAGGTCAGGGATAAAGCTTCTTAGCAGATCTCCCTGGCAGGGACTGCAGCACTTCGGCACCCTCACAGCACAGGCCCAAGTGCTGGAGGAGAAGGGATGAATAACGAACAAGCGGGGCCTGGTAGTCCTGCTTTGACGGCAGCTGCCTTCAAGGGAGCAGGGACTGCTGAGTCATTTCCATTGACTTTCTGCTGGTCTCTGTCTCTGGCACAACAGAGGGGTAGGAATCACCTGTCCTTTGGAAATGCCACATGTGGCAGGAAGGGCTGAGCTACTGAGGGATCCCAGGCATTTCCAGGCTTCCCTTGACCCACCCCAGCTCTGTTGATGCCCCTCAGTCCTAGCCCATAGCCCAGCTATTCCAGCCCTGGGCATCTCCTGAGCCTAAGTGACAATGCTGGTACCCTGGCACACTATGGGATTTGGGATGTGGTGGAGCTGACAAAACCAGGCTCCTCTACCCCTAGCCAGGCCCCTGGGCCATGCTGCCCTGTGATCAGCTCTACTCACCTGGCATCACAGTCACAGTGGGAGATGGTGTGCAGACGGTAATTGCGGATGCCATAGTTGTACTCCAGGGCAGTGATCTGCTCTGCACATTGGTCGTGTTCTCGGCAGCACAAGTCTGGGCCTTGAAAGATTCCTTCAGGGGAGGGATGGGCAGGTCAGAAAGGCTGATACAGCACTCCTGTAACAAAGCAGGGTGGCACCTGCAGAAGCACCCTGCCTTTGTTGCTTCCCCAAAGCAGCAATGGCTGGAGGGAATGTGGACTTTTTTTTGCTCTCGCCCTCCCAGTAGGAGTTTCATGAGATCTGTCACTCTCACATGTAGGCATTGCAGTTCCTGAAACTTCAACACTGCCAACACATCAGTAACACCCGGCATGAGGACAACAGCAATAAGGACGCTGGTGACCCTGATGACACCATACACAGTAAGGCGGGGAGCCCTGGAAGCTCTAGAAAAGGGTGATGCCCTATTCCAAAGCCCTTCAGTTTCTCAGATATCTTGGACCTGCTCCAAGTTCACCAATATGTATTGGGGCCACAGAGCCCGGGATGGGAATAAATTGAGGCCACCATTAAGACAAATTCAGAGGCTTTCAGCCTGGAAACACCAGCTTCCTTTTGCTCAGAGCCTTGGGATCCAGCTTTGCTGGCTCAGTCCTAGGGGAGATGGAGGCACTGGGAGCTGCACCAAAAACTTCTGGGGTTTAGATTCTTACCTAACTCAGTGAAGTTCTTTGCTGAGTCCCCAGCTCCACACCACAGTGTCCCTGGCATTGTCCAGCCCCGCCGGCTCCTCCGGTGCCTAACCTTCTCTGGGGGTGGTTCTGCCCTCTTTTCCATGAGTGCTCTCCTTATTCTGGGTCCACCTGCTCCCACGGTTTCAATCCTGGTGCAAGCATTCCTCTGTTTGTCTAGGGCATCCAAGTCCCGCTGAAGTGCTGGGCTCCAAGAGCTGCCAGCAAAGTCGTTCTGTAGATGCTGGGCACAGAAGTCCTGGTACAGATGTGTTACTGAGGCCTCTTCCTGGATGGAGCATGCCAGTAGGTGCCTGTTCATGTCCCATGTGCTCTGGAAGAGCACTAAGTCTTCAGAGCTCTGGCTAAGGAAACTCAGATATCTGGTGCCAGCAGCCCCTGTGCTCCCCAAAACCTCGTGATAGCAAAAGGTACTGGTCCTGCTGAGGGACCCTGGAGAGCTGCAGGTACATGGGGCAGCCAGAGAAAAAATCAGCACCCTAAAGAACAGCCACAGGGAGCAGTACATCAGCCACATCGGATCCAGTCTCTCACCCTCCCAGCCTCATCCAGCTTATCAGCCAACCACAAAGCCCCCTGAACTCCTTCCAGCCTTAGACTACGGCCCTGGCAGGAAGAGCAGCCGGAAGGGAGGAGGGGGCAGCACTCAGCAGGAATGAATGAAACTCCCTCCCTCAGTTGGGCTTGTAGGAGGAAGCATAAGCGTGAGCTGATGTGTAAGGAGGGTCTGGCTGGGTAGCTGGGAGCTGATTGGCACCTGCAGGATGCCGGCTCCAGGCCACTCCCTCCTGCTAGCTTGCTTCCTGCAGCCCTCAGCCTGGCACAGGGCGTGCGCACACTGCGCACTGGGGAATCGCCTGCCAAAGGTTTCCCTCTGTCAGGGAAACAAGGCAGGGGAAATACCACAAACATGGCAGGGAGGTGCCTTACAAATGACTTTGTGCAGTGCAGGGTGCACCCGTTTCTAATTGCAGACAGGCCTCCCTACAAGAGCCTCATAGCTCACTGGCCAGCTTCCAGTGGGAGGATCTCGGCTACACACATGGAAATGGGAGACTCGTCCCTAGCTTGCTCCTATGGCCTTACGGCTGAGGACAAGCGAAACTGGGGGGCATCTGAACCCCAAGCCTCCAGGCTTGGGCCTGCACATAGGATGCCTGCCAAAGAATTTGGAAGTATCTGAAGTCCCGGGTGGGGGTGGGGGATACTTGCTGGTAGTAGGGCGACATATGCTTCTTGGATGATTCAAACAGATGTGGACCTAATCTGGTTAATTTGACCTGACAAAAAAAAATCCTTTAAAAAAAAAACAAAAACAGGGAAAAGACCTGCCCTGGGCTGTTTCTGAGGGATGACTGCACACCATGTTTTGCTTGTCCTATCTGTTTAGTCAAATGAACAGTTTTGTCCCATTTTCAGAACCCTCCATTCTCCAGCCAGGAGGCATGAAAGAGGCTTTGCTGGTCTCGGGCACTTGGAGACCAGGGGAGGAGCACAGTGACCTGGTTTGCGACTCTACATCAGTGTAATGACACTGGTTTGCCCTGAAATAACCCAGGAGCAGGGGCACCGTCCTGGAGCACAGGGGAAGGGATCCTGCCCATGGACCCAGTCCCCAGGAGTGCAGAGGGAGAAGAGTTAGGTCAGGGGTTTTCAACCTTTTATTAATAAGTGTACTCCCAGTGGCCCCTTTTTAATAAGTGTACCCCTGGGATGGGGGTGGCAAGTGTCCGGACGCAGAGCAGGGGTGTGGCGAGCGGCGGAGCTGCAGCAGTGCAGAGTCTGTGCGGCCCTGCTCTCGCCCCACCTGGCCTGCTCCTGGGAGGCAGCGGCAGGGGGTGGCAGCACTCTGTCCCTGCCTGCTCCCCCATACCCCCTGGGACCTTTCAAAGTACCCCCAGGGCCTGAGCTAGGTAAACAGGAGGACGTGTGCAGAGATAGGGAGCCCCTGCCTGGAGCTGCCTGGCTGTGCTTATGCAGGTGGAGTGCCCTCTGCTCCTTGCTGTGGAATGGATGAGCGGGGAGATGTGGCTCCATGTGTACAGCCAATCAGCCCTGGCCACTGCCTTTGTGGTAGGAGAGTAAAAATAAAGCAGCAGCTGATCTTGCCACACAGTGAGGCTACCCTGGGCATGGAGCTTCCTGGCTACTCTGTAGGCAGTCCTGTGCTGAACAGAGGCCAGGAGCAGCCAGGAAGCTCCAGGGCTTTGGTGATCTTGTGGCTGCCTATAAATTCATCAGGGGAGGGCAGCAAGGAATAGGAGATGCTCTATTTACTAACCCTCCTCCCCCTCACCCCCCCGAATAACTAGGAACAATAGCCACAAATTGACGGAGAGCAGATTTAGGTTGGACATAGGAAAGAACTTCACAGTAAAGGTTCCCAGGATCTGGATCGGGCTCCCAAGGGAGGTGGTGCTCTCCCCTACCCTGGGGGTCTTCAAGAGGAGACTGGACAAGCACCTAGCTGGGGTCATCTGACCCCAGCGCTCTTTCCTGTCTCGGGCAGGGGGTCGGACTCGATGACCTACTGAGGTCTCTTCCAACCCTAACATCTATGAATCTATGGAGATGGCCCTTGCTCAGAGGGCCTGTTTCCTATTCCACTCTCCCCTGAGGATTGCAGTACCTGCACTTTACACACACATGTAACAACAGTTCATCCAGTTTGATGCCCTGTGCATGGCTCCTCTACCCAGAACTGTGGCAGCAACAGACTGGATGTAAGAGCCTCCAGACACAGAGAGTTTGGCTGGGGGTGGAGAGGACAGAATTCAAGACCACTTCCCTATTGGACAAGTTCTAATGATCTCTAGCACTTGCTGCTTCAAAACTTCTCAGCATACTTTGCAAACTGGCCTTTTGCTGGTACTGAATTGCAGCCACCTCTGGAATGCTGTGCCTTTTAACAGTGCACTGCATCATCACAGCAGTTTAGACCAGCAACTAATGGAGAGCCCAATGTCTTACTGGGTGATAAAGGGCAAATGTTAAGAAGGCAGAAAACAGCTGGGGATAACATTATACAGGAGCATGCTCAGGGGTCAGAGCATGGTGGCAAGAGGTCATGCACAGCTGTAACACTGGCTGTCCCTTTGATGCTCAAAGTCTTCACTTATCCCAGGGATGCTTGGCATTTATGTAGTGCTTTTCATCTGGAGTCCTGAGTCTGGATAGTCATGGGACTCAAGAACAGTCTGTTTGCAACCTTTCTGTATAATAAATGCCTTTATTCCCATAAGGGTCACTGTTGTGACACTGCACCCATGGCTGAACACTTGGAGGCTCGCCAGAGTGTTCTCCTCAGCAAGCCAAAGCTCACCTAGCACCCCACAGCAGGCAGCTACACACAATGGATTACAGCAGCGGGATCCTCCTAGAGGTCCTAGAGGCCCTGAGCCTCTAGGGATAGTATGGGTTTTCACTAGCTTCATTAACCTTCTGCCCTTGACAGTCAACAGCATCTCTGTTTGATGCTGCTTCCTTGTAACTGCTCCTTCCTTCCTGGATCCAGCAGGAGAGAAGTAAAAAGGTTATCACAGAATAGGTACCACACTGTCTCCAGGTGCCCAGGAGGAGTAACTACAAAATCATCCCTTCTGCCCATGTGTATGAGGATCTCACTGGTCTAATGGGGGGAGGGGGGTGACAGGGCTGCCAAATATCAAACATGATGCTTAGTACTTGACATCATGAGCTTCTGCAAAGCTAGCTGGTCCTAAACATACGATCTAAAAACAAAAGACACTAAATGAGAGCAGACAGATGAATGGGAGCATACAAGCAAACAATGAAGCACAGTGCTTGTTGGCAAGGCATCAGTTGCCTAAACATGTTTTGCAGGCAAAACAAGGAAGGGGAGGGTTAAGGACCTAAACAAATGCAAAAAACGTTTGCCCAGGAGGCTGCACAGAAACACGGAGCCAGGTAAACATCTAGCCTCCTCTAACCCACTCAGCACTGACTTGGCTATGTCTCAGCACCCTGCCCAGAACACAGGGTGGGCAATCCAGCAGGAGTGGACAGCACTCAGACGACTAGCAAATAAAAATCTATGGTGAACTATAACAGTCCTCCCAGAAGCACTACTGTATTCTGAGCCATCTTGAAACAGACAGTTTACCTCTAGGCTGGGGTGACACCCTACACTGTTCCACCAGTGCTCCACAGTCCACTTGCATTTTATGTGCTGCTCCAGCTGATTTGGAGAACCTCAGTGAATGTACTGAGCCATGGAAAGAGGCCTGCTGGTGCCAGAGCCATGAGGCATCAATCCAGCCGGGCTTTGTCAGGGTTCAGAATGCCCCCTCCGCCAGCCAGTGCCAGCCCTCCAGGTTGCTGGGAACACGGCTGGTGCAAGGCTGTGAAGAGGTTTGTTCTCAGCATTTCTCATTCTGAGGTTTGTAAAAATTCCTGCAAGTTCCTGAGTTCTAGGGAAGTTGCCTGTTTTACCAGTCACTGTACTTGCCCAAGAGCTGTGAAACCAAGCAAGGAGAGGATTCCTCTTTAGCCAGGACTATGCACTGAAACATTAGATAAAGCATGAGTCACAACTTCAGAAGTCGATCAGTGATCCAAGGTCTCACCACAGAGATGGGGCTGCAGTTCCAACCTGGCTTTTCCCAGACTACACCCTGCTCACACCTCCAAGGACAGATCTATGTCTAGATTACTGAATGGAAGCCACCGCTTGAAGGAGGAGAGGTGGTATGGTGGTGGGAGGGAAGAGAGCTCTGAAAGCAGGGGTGTTGAAGCCACAATGGTCTAGAAGCAGGGAGCACGTGGGTACAGTTGCATGTGCAGTAGGATAGTTAGTCAGGCCTCTGGTGCACAGTTGTGTTATCCCTGGTATATATATGGGAGGGTGAGGCTTATCATCTCCTCACACCAGAACTGCATGGGAGATTGGATTTAACATGCAGTCCTGAAGGCAACACCCCAACAGAGCCTTCCCCCCACCAAGTGCAATGCTGGGACACTGGATTCAGCACTCATCACAAAAGAGCTGGGGATGGGTGGGGGGCAGGGGGCAGGGCTCAGGGACCAGAAGAGGAGGGCAGCCGCACTCCCAGAGCTCTGGGAACATAGGGAGAGGTGAGTGCCACCCTGGGCCCTGCCACACGTACCTGGCCTGGCCTGAGCAGGACACTGCTGGCATGGGGCTGGAGCCTCACTGTCCCTTGCACAGGTAAAGGTTCCTTGTTACAGTCTCCTTTCTGTAAATTTTGATTATTACTGATGGAAATATGTTCCATCTTTCTTGTGTGAGGTTAAATCTCTGTTTATCTTCAAATTCTGCCAAGCCTAAATATAGCACAGTTGCACACAGCCCTACTGCACACTAGCCCTGTAACACCAGGATGCTCACAGACCCTGGCCACACACCAACCCTGTAACAACAGCCTCACAAACCCCACGCCAAAGAGACAAATGAGTTGTTACAATGCCATCACAGACACCATCTATAGAACCCTAACACCTCGCCCTCCCCACAACATAAACGCACAATACCTTCACAGGAAATTTCTGACTATATTCTCAAGACAGCAACACCCTCACAAAGAAGATCATTGCCCCAAACAGAAGAATTCCTTAACAAACAACACAACATGCCTTTACTTACCCTCAATATACAACATGCTCCCAGCCACCACCGAGCACTCACAGACAGCCCTGTAATACCATCAGCTTCCCATTCAGCCTCAGCACCATGCAACTCATTGTGGCAGGCACTCCTTATGGCTTGGCGAGTGCAAGGGGATTGCCCACGCACCTCTCAGTTACTTCTTTGACAGACTCGTCAGTGATGAAAGAACAGAATAATTTAAAGCAGGTATGAGTTATTGATTTATGGATATTTGCTTTTTATATTTTGACATTATTTTTATGAAGTTTTAGCAGTATATTGTCATTACTAATGTGTCGGCCCTCCACATCCCTAATTTTGTACAATCCTGAAAATATAAATTGATAAAAATTGAAATAAATGCTTAAAAACAAAGATAGATTTTAGCTGTTAAAATTATAAAAACATAGAAATCAAATTCTACTATGCCTAGCTATACTTACAGGGTTAATCTGTGACGGGCCTTTTGAAGGTGCTAGTCTTACATAATTGGTGTGTGTTTAAGGTGTGTGTAGTGTGGTACTGTGTGGTGGGGGTGTTTAAGGTGGTGGTATGATGAGGATATTTGGAAGGTGATGGTGTTAAACATACAGGGCATCTTTACATGTGTTCCAGAGAGGAGGAAGGGGGGCGCTTTAATAGGATCAGCTTGTGGGAGTGTCACATTCTTGTTTGAATAGTTTTAGGTAAAGCGCCCTTGCCTCCGTTTTGAAATGTAGGGACGCTGAATACATATGACGTAGAGGCTGCTGGAGCTTGCTGATTAGCACAGTCCAGCAGACTCAGTTAATTAGCACGACTTGGAGCAGGTGTCGCAAGCACATGTATAGGTGCCCATAGTGCATGGCAGGGACGTTTAAAGGATGTCACCATGTGGTGGGGTGTTTGGAGTGCAGTGATGTTGTCTGGAGGATTCAGTTTGTCAGGATGTGGTTGGTAGGATGTGGTTCAAGTGCCTTTGTGTTGAGTAGCCACAGGAGCTCTTCAGGCTGGGTCCCTGGACATGTGCAGGGGCAGCTGCTCTGTGTTCAATGAGCTGGTTCAATGATGTGGCACTTGGGAATATTTCCTAACACTGCTGATAAGGGAGCAGATAATGAAGGTACAAGGCTGGTTCCTGCAGTATGGAAATATGCAGTCATATTGGGTAGGAAATAGACTGGCTATCTGTTCCCAGGACATGGATGAGTACAGTGTCCCCCTAAAGCAGAGGGACATAGGGAGTTTTGCCGAGCTGTCGCAGGCTGGGTCAGCACCCGCTCCCCCTGTGCAACAGCTCACCAAATCTCCCCATATGGGATGAGGCTGCAGGTGGGTGGGGAGCAGTGTTTGGGAGCAGGACCAGCAAGTGAAGCTGGGATCACAGGATGGGGTCATGGGCAGTGACAGATGGGTCCAGGGCCAGGGTAGAGATGCTGCCTGCATGTCCCTGCAGTGGGAGCTGGTTCAGTGGACAGGGGTGTGCAGGGAGCAGAGTGTGGCTCTACCTTACGCCCTGCCCTGCACTGTCATTGCCCCAAGATCCCAGCCCCAGACACAGCTCCACACCCACCTGCAGCCCCAGCCCATTCACCCGGCTTCACACCCTGACTGCACAGGTCCCGACCAGTCTCCATGGAGACCCTGAGATCATAGGGCAGAGACAGCACAGGGCCAGGGCAGAGACATGATCCACTCTCTGCACATCCATGCCCACAGAACCGGTGCCCGTTGTAAGGGTGTGCACGCAGCAAATCGCAGCCCTGCCCTGGCCCCAGCCCTGCACTGTCACCACCCCTAGATCCCTGGTTCTCCCTGGCCCTGCTGCTCCCAGATGCCTCTCCCTGCTGGCCTGCATATGGCTCCATCCCAGCCACCTGACCGAGCACCTGTTCACACAGGTCGCACTCCTGGTGGTAGGTGTGGGGTGGATGGGCCGGGTGCCCAGGCAGCAAGACTGGGTCAGTGGCTGTGGTAGCCAGAAGCTGCCGGGAAATGGAATCTGGCCACCATGCTGCCCGAACCCCGGGGGTGGTGGGACCAGCCACATGCACCATGGCCCGGGCTTCCCCCCACACCTGGGCCAGGCAGGACTGAGGGTTCCACTGTGGCACAGACAAAATCCCTCTGCGGGCTGGATATGGCCCATGGGACATATTTTGCACAGCCCTGCTCTAGGACCATCATCTATGCTGGGCTTTGAGGCTCTACTATCATACTCAGTGTCCAGGACGAGTGGTTGTTCCTTAAGGAAACGATACTCAGGGCCCAAGGGGAGTCCATCCCAACAAGAAGCAAGAGGGGCAAGAGTGCCCGAAAGCCCCCTGGCTTACCAAGGACATCTGGGAATGCCTGCTTACCAAAAAGGCGGCATACACCCAGTGGAAGAGGGGTGCTATTTCCAAAGAGGAGTATAAGTCCTCTGTTTGGACCTGTAGGGGGGCTGTCAGGATGCTAAGGTGGACATAGAGCTAGGACTAGCGTCCAAGATCAAGGATAATAAAAAGTCCTTTTTCAAATATATAGGGAGGATGAAGAAGGCACTGGGTAATGTGAGGCCCCTGCAAAGTACGCTGGGCAATCTGGTGGTTGCGCAAGAGGAGAAAGCGGAACACTTTAACCAATTCTTCATGTCCATTTTCTTGTGCAGGGACCGGGACTTCCCCACTGTGATGCCAGATGGACTCGAGGGGAACGCCTCCAGACCTCAGGCTGGGGAGGACTGGGTTAGAGAGCTTCTGGAGGGGCTGGACGTGTTCAAGTCAGCGGGTCCAGATGCTCTCCACCCCAGGGTGTTGAGGGAGCTAGCTGGGGTTATTGCAGGGCCCTTGGCATGGCTTTACAAGTGCTCGTGGTGCTCGGGCCAGGTGCCAGATGACTGGAAGATAGCTAACATGGTCCCCATCTTCAAAAAAAGGGAAGAGAGAGGACCTGGGCAACTATAGGCCTGTCAGTCTTACCTTTATCCTTGGGAAACTCTTTGAGAAAATCCTCAAGGAGCACATCTGTGATGGGCCAGCTTCAGGGATGATGCTCAAGGGCAACCAGCACAGTTTCATTAGGGGCAGGTCATGTCAGACCAACCTGATTCCCTTTTATGATCAGGTCACAAAGACAATGGATGCAGGTGTCGCCGTGGACGTAGTCTTTCTAGACTTCAGCAAGGCCCTTGACACTGTCTCCCACCCCATCCTCATTAAAAACTAGGTGACTGTGGCATTGATGCCTACACAGTCAGTTGGACTGCAGATTGGCTCAAGGGTCATACTCAGAGGGTGGTGGTGGATGAGTCATATTCAACCTGGGGGGAAGTGGGTAGCGGAGTCCCCCAGGGCTCAGTCCTTGGGCCTGCGCTGTTCGATTTCTTCATCAGAGATTTGGACGATGGAGTGAAAAGCAACCTGTTTAAATTCCCTGATGATCCCAAAATTTGGGGTGAGGTGAGCACTGTAGTAGGGAGGGAAAGACTGCAGCAAGATCTGGATGGGTTACAGGAGTGGGCTGACATAAACAGGATGCGGTTCAATACTGACAAGTGCAGGGTGCTGCACTTAGGCAGTAGAAACCAGCAGCACACTTATAGAATGGGAAACTCCCTTCTTGAGAGCACAGAGGCGGAAAGGGATCTTGGAGTCATTATTGACTCCAAGATGAACATGGGCCAACAATGCGCGGTCAAGGTTGGCAGGGCTAACCGGACCTAGTTGTGCATCCACAGGTGCATCTCAAGTACAGCCAGGGAGGTGATCCTCCCCCTCTATGGGACGCTGGTCAGGCCACAGCTGGAGTACTGCATCCAGTTCTGTGCACCCCATTTCAGGAGGGATGTGGACAACATTGAAAGGGTCCAGAGGAGGGCCACCCGCATGATCCGGGGACTACAGGGCAGACCCTACATTGAAAGACTGCGGGACCTAAATCTGTTCAGCCTTCACAAGAGAAGGCTGAGGGGAGACCTGGTGACTGTCTATAAACTCACTAGGAGGGACCAGAAGGGTTTGGGGGAGACACTGTTTCCCCTAGCGCCCCCTGGCATAACAAGGAACAACGGACACAAATTATTAGAGAGTAGGCTTAGATTAGACATCCGCAAGAATTACTTCACAGTTAAGGCAGCGAGGAGCTAGAACCAACTTCCTAGGGAAGTGGTGCTGGCTCCTACCCTGGGGATCCTTAAGAATAGGCTTGATGACTACCTGGCTGGATTCATTTGAGTCCAGTCTTTTCTCCCGCCCAGGTGGGGGGTCGGACTTGAAGATCTACAAGGTCCCTTCCAACCCGACTTCTATGATATGATTCTATGATATGATATGAACAACAACAAAGCCTGGCACAGGCCTTTCTTTTCCAAGCCCCTGGGAGAGGCAGGTTCCTTCAGACCCATAGCAAGATGGGGGTATGCAGTATTCTTCCAGGACTAATGCAAAGGGCCTGCATTTGTAATGAGCTGGCAGGTTCTTGGCCCCAAGCCTTTTGCAGGGGCTGGGGCAGGGTCCAGGGCAGGTATGTGCCATACTACAGGGCAAGGGGAAGCACTGAGATCACCTCTGTCTCTAAGAACCCCTGCCAGGTGACATGGCAGCCAGATGACCTTTGCAACACCTCAGGTGATGGCAGGATGTTTGTACAGTGATCACGCCACAGCTGGGAGTGGAGTTTGCACCTGCCTGTGTTGTCTTCTCTGCCGTGTGCACTATTGTGGTAAGCTCTGATAAGGCATGATTGATAAGGGGCTGGCAGACAAACCTTCACTTGCCTGATACACAGCAAGGAACTGGCCATGCTGGGTTGCTCCTGCCCTTGGTGAGCTCCTTACCTCACCACCTCTTCCTAGTTCTGGGCCCCTCCTGGCTCCGGTTAGCAGAAGAGGCCTTGCCCCTTCTCCGTCCTGTGTTAGATGGAGAGGAGAGAGGAATAAGCCTTTCCTTTTCTAGTCAGAGGGGAGCAGAGGTGCTGGTGGAAATGACTGCACCTCTTCACCCCCTTTGTACTTACTCCTTTGTTTCCCCACATGCTCCAGACTGAGAACTCCTCTAGACAGTGCATATTGGAAAAGGCTCTCCTCAGGTCTGAGGGCTGACTGTGGTGGGAAAAGGGGGTTATGTGTGTCTGGTTCAAGGTAGAAAACTGTTTAGGATCTGATCTTCTGGTAGCAAGGGTGTATCTGATTCAGAGACTGTGTAGTATCTTGCTCAGGGGCCTGTTCCCATGGGGGCCGATCTCAAGGGGCTGCATCTAACTTTGAAGTGGGGAGGTTTGTGGGGGGGGGGGAAGAGAAGCTGAAAAGGGAAATTCTCCACAGCTCTGCACTAACATATCTGATTCCTGCTAGATGCAGCCTAAAGCTGTTCTTTCCTTTTAGAAAGAGATAGATAGCCATTTTAGTCTTAAGTCAGGCAGAAGGCAAGGCATAGATGCACCTTACAGACTAAATGCACGAAAAGAAGTCTCTTACGGGAAGGCCCTGCAAGTAGAGAACATCTGAAGTACAGTCACGTGGAAATTCACCCCAGCGCAGTGTGTGAGGGAAGAACTAGGCGCCACGTAAGTCTTACCCATCAGGCGTAAGTGTCTATTCCTCAGCCTAGGGGTGAACTTAACCCAGAATTCCCACAAGATTCCCCCCTCCCACTCTGCCTCTCGCTGATGCCTTCCTCAAGCTAGCAGCATCCAGGCTTTCTGACCCCGAGGCTTTGCAGCCATTTGGAGCTATTGGCACAATCTGTTGGTGTAGAGGCTGTGTATCTAGAGTGATACTGCTTTGAGCTGGGATAGGGGTATCTACACCACAACTATACCCCCAGAAAGACAGGGGGATGGCTTTTATTTTATGGGCCTGTTCTATTTATAAGGAGGCAGGCAAAAACGTCTTCCACTCCTTGGGAAGAGCTCGTTGGCAAAATTTGTGCTAGAATAGCGCTGATGTCAGAGCCCTATTGTGCTGGGTGCTGCACATATACAGAGGCCCAAAGAGCTTCTAGCCTATATATAGGCACAACAAAGGAAGGGAAGGTAAATTTAAGGACCAAAACATTCTGCAGGTACTGAGGAGATCTTAGCTCTGCTGGGCCTTCAGAGCCACTGCAATTCAGTCCATGTGCCCTTAGCTGTGGACAGCATGCTGTGGGAGGCCCCATAAAGTGTGAAGGGCTCAAGGCTTTGGGAGGAGGTTTTGGGGTGAGGCATGGACTTTCACAGCCATATTTTTCTCAGCTTCTCTGACCCCCCAGATCAGAACATAACCCCTGTCTGCACTACCAACCCTATCCCTATGCAGGGACAGATACAGGCAGGTGTAATCATGCTTCAGCATGGTCTGTTGTGTAGGGCATGTGCAGTGAGTACACTGGCATGTCAGGTCACCAACTGTTTGGTGCAGGCTCTGGCAGAGCCCCTGTTTTCAAGTGGCTCCAGAGCCCAAGGGATGAGTGTTGCAACTACTTCTCCCTCCCTTTCCCCTGCTGCTCAATTTAGTGAAGGGGGAGGAGAGTGAACAGAGGCCACACTCACCCCTGGACCCCAGAGCTGTGTGAAAGCAGAGACTCTGCCCAGGACCTGCACCAATCAGCTGGTGAGCTTAGAGAGCTCACAGCAGGTGTGAGGCTCCAGTAGGAGGTGTGCTGACATGCTGGTGCACTCTGAGATCACCAGACATGCCCCATGCAGCCAAAGAGGGTGTGGCTGCGCTAGCCTTGCCAAGATCCTGGACCTAGGCATGTCCCTCTCTGAGGGAAAGGGGCAGAGCTGTAGCATACTTCTTCAGTGCCCCAAGCAGGGCAGGGTTGGTGTGTGTCAGCCATAGTAGATCAAGTTGCAGGGTGTGTGGGGGAAGGGAAGCACAAGGGTACCCTTATAGTTGGTGCCCATGACTGGTTATGTTACTGGGAAGGGATGGGCAAAGTAAGCCCAGGGGCTGCATCTAGCCCATGGCATAATTTTATCCAGCCCACGGCAGGTCCCTCAGCCCCAGTTAGTCCAGGCACGGGGGATATCCTGGGCTGTGGCATTTGTGGCTGGTCCCACTGCACCTGGGCACATAGGTGCTACCTAGCATGGCCCATCCCATCCCTGCATGCAGTTCTTGGGCACGCCGGGAGCCGTAGTCTGCAGGGCTGGGTGGTGGGGTGGGGGTGGCACAGAGGCCAGAGTTGGCTTCCCAGCAGCCCCCACCACCTGGGAGCAGGTGCATGCCCATCGCTATTGGACCCCAGCCCTGCAGTGTTGCCCCACATCCACTGCCAGGAGTCCTGGATGGAGTCGGTGGGTGGGGTCTCCATGGAGACTGGCCAGGTACCCCCGCAGGCAGGGTGCACTTGGCTAGGAGGACGGGATGGGGCCGCAGGCAGGAAGTAGCATCTGGGAGTGGGATGGGTGGGGCTGGAGCCAGAATCGCAGGGACGTGACAACATGGGGCCAGGGTCCATCACAGGGATGTGCAGGGAGTGGATCGTGGGGCCTGGGCCCCAGTCCTGTACTACCACCACCCCACAATCCCAGCCCTGCCTACCTGTCCTGCTCCTGGATGCTGCTCCCCACCCACTGCCACATCCCATCCCATCCACCTGGCCGAGCAAGCCCTGCCCATGGGGGTCCTGGGCTGGTCTCCATGGAGACTCCACCCACCTGCCCACTCCATCCAGTGCCCCCAGTGGTGGGTGTGGGGTGGACAGGCCCAAATCCAGATAGGATAAACTGGCATCTCCCTAGGCCAAGCCCCCTCCCCCCCTCCCTGCACCAGGTGGTATAAACAGCTCTGACAGGTGGCCGAAACTGGGTCACCGCCCCCACCCCCAAGCTCTCAAAAGCTTACCAAAACTCCATATGTGACCCTCCACCCCAATTGCCCACCCCTATCCTAGAGCGTCAGGCACAGCACAGGTAGTCCTCACCCTGAAAAGCCATGTCTTCCAAAGAAAGGCTAGGAGGGAGAACTGAGGCATTGAAAACTGTTTCAGCGGTACTAAGTGGCGATTGGAGACCAGGGGCTAAATCCTATTTCAGTGTTCATATTGGAATGGCATGTACATAGGTGTATGACTGCTGTGTTTGGCACTTCCACTTAGTTTCTGGTTCAGCATTGTTTGTGGGGCTGTGCTCCAGCTGGCTAGATAAGCAAAGAAGTAGAGTTGCTACAGTACGTGTATAAGGCTAGGCAAGTCCTGACATTTGGCTAGCAAAGATTGTATTTTTACTAATCACTGCATAAAATCAATAGAGAGTTCAGTTTAGAAGTTTCAGCCCCACTGGAAATATGGGTCAAAGGAAAAGGTGAGGTGGGGGGGGTGGCACAACGGCCAGACTTGGCTTCCCAGCAGCCCCCACTACCTGGGATTTAGCTCCAGGGGTTCTGAGTCTGAGCCCCATGTCTTCCCCACTGAGGCACACTGTTCCTGCTAGACCCATCCTCTTTGCTGCACTCCTGTTTGGCTCACTAGTACCCTTGCTTTATTGCCTGAAAAACCCTCTTTCTTGGTGGTACACCCCCAAACTATTCACACTGCCCCAACCCCAGGCTGCCATTCCCAGCTCTGGCAAAAAGGGATGACTCAGACCAGTGAATGCGCCTACTGCTGCACTGCTCTCCCAATTCCCAGATGCTTGCTGCTACTGGATGCCAAGTATGTGTGTGTCAGGGACTCTAGACTACTTCAGGCCCCAAACCCAGCCCCAGTTTGGGTTTGTCTCAGAGATAACACAGGGTAACATGGGACATGCTGTGCACTGGCCTTCAACCCTCTTCTGTACGCAGCTAGCTGGGAAAACCCTAGATCACTTGGCCTAGCAGTGCACAGTCATTAGCTTCCTCCCTGGGCAGCAACATTCAGCCTTGGGTGTAGAGATCTTCTAAGCCAATCTGCAATGTTTGTTAACCCTTGCTTGGCAGGTGATGGTGAGTGCTGGGCCTGGAACAGGGAGGGTATACAGCTGTATTCTCTCCCCACGCTTACTGTGGAAAAGACTGTGCCTCTTTGGCCCTGTGCCCCCTTGACCTATGGTGCACAGTATCTGACACTTCTTGGCCTGAGGACCTCATCCTATCAATATAAGTTGACATCCACTGGTTAGCTGGCCTCTGAGCCTCTTATACCACAGTTGTAACTGCATGCTTTCATGTTAGACGAATACTCCCTTAAGAGGAGATGGTCACTGTCCTGGAGATGCAAAGGGATTGGGGGGAGGGTGCAGGGTGCTGGGCAGGCAGGATCACTGCTGTCTTGGGGGGGGGGGTCGGGGCAGAGGCGTCACTCAAAGGGTGCTGACTCAGTGCTCATGAGTGCTGCAGGCTGGGGTGCCTCCTGCATGGCGGGGTGAGGGTGGGGGCAGGGTAACTCTTATATAATCAAACTTGCGTGAGGCAACCTGTTGGATCTGATCCCTCCCTGGAGTTGTCTCTGCCTGATCTCAGCAGTGTGCAGTCACTAGATCCCCAAGCAGCTGGTGTTGGCTGAACCAGCTAAAACATGACTATCACTGCTCCCTACAGACTCAATATCCAGCCACTCTCAGTGCCTGCCTCACCCTGTACACCTGCTGAACAAATACAGAAGCTGAGACAACATGCTAGCCACTTGCCACTGGGTGTGCTCTGCCCATCTGTCTGTCTATAGCCTGGGGTCTGTTTAGGCAGCAGAAGCTCAAAAATTCAGCTTTAACAGTCGCTCTTTCAAGCCTGCTGTCATCTGGAAGGCCATCCCTGTTGGGGGTAGAGGGGGGGCACTCTGAGGTGCTCTGGGTTAGAGTAAAAGGCAGTCCAGGGGAGAGAGACTTAACGGTGGGAGTCTACTATAGACCTCCCAACCAGGGAGAAGAGCTCGACCAGGAATTCTTAGGTCAGCTCACAGAGGCAGTGAGGGCTAAGGATGTGGTCATCATGGGGGACCTGAACTTCCCAGACATCTGCTGGGAGGAGCAGTCAGCCAAGTCTGATCGCTCACGTCGGTTCTTAGCCAGAGTGCAGGACCTCCATCTAACCCAGGAGGTGCACAGTCCCACCAGGGGAGACGCCTTGTTGGACCTGGTGCTGGCCACGGGTGATGACCTGGTGAGGGGGCTGCGGGTGATGGGCCACCTGGGAGACAGTGATCATCGCTTGCTGGAATTCACCATCCAGCGTAAGGTGGCAAAGGGCTGCAGCAAGGCAACAGCCCTAGACTTTAGGAGGGCTGACTTCAACAAGCTAAGGAGGATCGTTGGGGAAGCGCTGAGGACCCAGAGGGGAAGGGAATCAGATGTCGAAGGTGAGTGGTTGCTCCTTAAGGAGACGATCCTCCATGCCCAAAGGGAGGTAATCCCAACAAGGGTCAAAGGGAGCAGGAGGGCACATAAACCCCCATGGCTCACTAAGAGCATCCGGGAATGTCTCCTTGCTAAAAGGGAGGCATATACCCAATGGAGAGATGGGGTCATCACCAAGAAGGACTATGTTACAGTCGCCCGAGGATGTAGGGGGGCAGTCAGGAGGGCCAAGGCAGAGATGGAGATAGGACTAGCTTCCCGGATTAAGGACAATAAGAAGTCCTTCTTCAAATACATAGGGGGTAAAAAGAGGGTCCCGGGTAATGTGGGGCCCCTGCAGGACACGATGGGCAACTTAGTCATCACGCCAGATGATAAAGCTAACATATTTAACGATTTCTTTGCCTCTGTCTTCCTAAGTAGGGACCAGTTCAGCCACCTCCCTGCTGGGCCCCCCTCGGGCCCCGGGAGAGACACGCCTGGGCCAGGGGTTAGCGAGGAGTTAGTTAGGGTACTTCTGGAGAGGCTGGACGTGTTCAAGTCCGCTGGTCCGGACGATCTTCACCCTAGGGTTCTACAGGAACTGGCCGAGGTCATTGCGGGACCCCTGGCACGGCTCTATGAGCACTCGTGGTGCTCTGGCGAGGTGCCGGAGGACTGGAAGAGGGCCAATGTGGTCCCTATCTTCAAAAAGGGAAAAAAAGAGGACCCGGGAAATTACAGGCCAGTTAGTCTTACCTCAATCCCGGGTAAGCTCTTTGAAAAAATTATCCTGGCACACATCCAGGAGGGCCTTGCGGAGGAATGTATGCTCAGGGGCAACCAACATGGGTTCATCAGTGGCAGGTCTTGTCAGACCAACCTGGTGGCCTTTTACGATCAGGTCACCAAATCATTAGACGCAGGGGTTGCTGTGGATGTAGTCTTTCTGGACTTCCGGAAGGCTTTCGACACTGTCTCTCACCCTGTCCTCATCAAAAAGCTGGGAGACTGTGGTGTCGATGCCCACACGGTCAAATGGGTTGCCAACTGGTTGGAGGGCCGCACCCAGAGGGTGGTAGTGGATGGGTTCTTCTCGACCTGGAAGGACGTGGGCAGTGGGGTTCCGCAGGGCTCGGTCCTCGGGCCCGCACTGTTCAACATCTTCATCAGTGACTTGGATGACGGGGTAGAAAGCACCCTGTTCAAGTTTGCTGATGACACTAAGATGTGGGGGGATGTGGGTACACTAGAAGGGTGCAATAGGCTACAAGCTGACCTTGACAGGTTGCAACGGTGGGCGGATGAGAATAGGATGGGGTTTAACACTGATAAGTGCAAGGTGTTGCACATGGGGAGGAAGAACCGGCACCACACTTACAGGTTGGGGAACTCCCCTCTTGCCAGCACGGAGACGGAAAAGGATCTTGGAGTCGTCATTGACTCCACGATGAACATGGGCCGGCAGTGTGGGGAGGCAGTCAAGAAGGCCAACCGTACCCTGTCATGCATCCACAGATGCATCTCGAGCAGGTCCAGGGAGGTGATCCTCCCCCTCTATGCGGCACTGGTCAGGCCACAGCTGGAGTACTGCGTCCAGTTCTGGGCGCCACACTTCAAGAGGGACGTGGACGATATGGAAAGAGTTCAGAGAAGGGCCACTTGTATGATCAAGGGTCAGCAGGGCAGGCCTTATGGGGAGAGGCTACGGGACCTGAACCTGTTTAGCCTCCACAAGAGAAGGTTAAGGGGGGACCTTGTGGCCTGCTACAAACTGGTCAGGGGGGATCAGCAGGTATTGGGGGAGTCCCTGTTCCCCCGTGCGCTGCCAGGAGTGACCAGGAATAACGGTCACAAGCTGGCGGAGGGTAAGTTTAGATTAGATATTAGGAGGCGCTACTTCACAGTCAGGGCGGCTAGGGCCTGGAACCAGCTTCCAGGGGAAGTGGTACAGGCTCCTAGCCTGGGGATTTTTAAAAGGAAGTTAGATGAGCACCTTGCCGGGGTCATCTGACCCCGGTGCTCTTTCCTGCCAAGGCAGGGGGTTGGACTAGATGATCTACCTAGGTCCCTTCCGACTCTAGCTACTATGAAACTATGAAACTATGATGTACATATTTCTGAGTGCGAATCCAAATTCTAGAGGAGCTGCCTCAGTCTAAGGTGAGAATGATTCATATGCTAGAGACAGGTGCAGCGTTCTCTACAACACAAACTCTGCAACTAGCCTCATCAGACATGCCCTTGAGTAAGGCTTAATCCACTGAAAATCCCAATACCTTCCCCTTGGATGCTTGACAGTCAGCCAGCTGGGAACTGATGTAGACTGAAGAACATAATCTCCTATTTCCATCTACTGAGGCACTGTCTGAAAAATATGAGCCTCAAAAGGACTATATGAGTTGCTAGGTCAGGAAGGATATTGGCCCTCAAAATAGAGCTGGGAAAGGAGGCAGGGTCTTAGATAAAATTGAAATTTAGGGCATAAAGCACACTGAAAAAGAAGGTTGCTGCTAACCTGTGAAAGGAGCTGTAGAGGAAACTGCTATTCCAGGCCTGTCAGAGATGCAGCTGCTTTCCCCAAGTATCTTGCATCAGGCTAGGAGTTGTGGAGTGGTGCTAATCCCTGCCAGAGGGAAAGAAATTATGAGGAGGTGCTGGTATTCCAGCCAGTGCAAGAGGGGTACTGATATGCAGGCCAAGGGAGGGGAGCTCTGGCATAGTGTCTCAGCCAGGGGAGGATGGAGCTCAGGCATGCTGCTTTCTGTAGCCAGGCAGAGGAGAACTGTGCAAGTTCTGCAAGCCAAAGGCTGGGAGGGGGCGATGTGAGGTGCATTTATCCCCCCATAAGGGGGTCGTGAGACTGGAGGAGGTATGCTGTTCCATGCTGAGGTAGGCTGAACATATGTCCCCATTTAGCTGAGACAGTCCTGGATTTTGTAGGCTAGTCCCAGCCGGCTGATGAAAAGTTGTGGAAGTAGGGGCAGAGGCAGGTGGAGCAGGGGCATGGGACACAGTTCAGTGAAGAGGCAGAGTGGCATGTTACACCAAACATTCAGGCGAGTAGTCAGCACTGCTGCTTGTGCAGGAGCAAGTTGGGCTGACTGCAGTGTGCCCAGCCCAGCCCAGCCCACCTCCCACTGCCAGGAGGAACTGGGCCAGGCACACACCATACCACTCTGCCTTCCTGCCGCACTGCATCCCATGCCCCTGCCTGCCTCTGCCTCTTTCTGCAGCAGCTCCCACTGACCTGGGGGGTGGGCGCTGTCCCAGATTTCCTTAAAAATATTATGGGCACCCTATGCTGAGGGGATGTGGAACTGAGAGCCTACTGGGAGTCCACAGTATACCAGGAGGATGTGGTGGGGGCCATTGCTATCCCAGCTGGAGTGAAAGGGAGCTATATGGGGTGCTTTACCTCTTGCAGGGAGAAGGGGAAAACAGTGGAGGGTCCTGCTAACCCAACTTTGATGGGATGTCTCTACCCTGGCCTAGGTGGAAAAGGTCCATGGAGATAATACCTTCTCACAGTAAGCAAGAGGGCTTTCCATGTGGTCTGCACTTGGGTTGCTCCTGCAGCATCACACTAGCTCCATCCTCTGATCTCACAGTCTTCAGCTCCATCAGTGACTCGGCTCTGGAGTCTGAGAGTCCTTCTATATAATCCTGTAAAAGAGGTGAATAGATGGCACGCTCTGTTAGTCCCTTCCTTCCAGCTGCCAAACCATCCTGTCCTAGACACCTGTGGCACAGGTCTGCTGAGTTCTCTCCACCTTTTGCTGCCTTCTAGTGAGGCTCTGTGATACAATATAACTCTATTATCTACAACATGTTACCTACAACTAAGAAGCCAGACCACATAGTGGCATGGGGTCTAAATTTGTACAACATAACATCATCCCCAGGAGACTTACCATCGGCAGCCCTCTGGCTTACATGCATAACTCCAACTAGTACTCCATGTTGTGATATGACCAGACAAGTATGTATATGCACAAAATAACCTATATAAGAATGGTAACATATACACTTATAATAATAGAAATATTCACTTTAAAGTTATGCCAGCTTCAACATTTACAGAAAAGGAGAAAGGTCATAACAATGAAATGTAAAAGTTTTCATGTTGGTAATCATCAATGTAGCAAGTAAATATTTTGTCTAAAACAAATTTGTGTACATTTAAGTATATGCCTATATTATGTCCTTTTACTGTCACGCACAAAAATATGACACAAAATAGGTAACTAGTAATGTTATATAAGAACATAAGAATTGCCATTTATTGGGTCAGGCCATAGGTCTCTCTTACCCAGTCACCTGTGGGCACCAGGGGGTGCCACCACTTCCCCCTGGATGCTGCTGGAGCTGGGCAGGGAGCCATGCTGAGCTCTCTCCCCTGCAGAGCTGCTGGGGCTGCTGCTGCCTCTCTCCCCAGGGAAAGTTCCTGCTTGCTCCCCACATGGCCAGCCCCTGCCTGCTCCACTGGGCTGGCCATGGACTGCTGCTGCCCCTGCTACTGGTGCTGACTCTGCCTCCCTACCCTCTTCCCGGTGGGAGGAGGCTATCCCCTTCACACACCTGTTTCTAATCAAGCTTCTGCTTCCTGCCGCTGCTGCTGAGCTGCCAGACATTGAGCAGCCCAGGGGACCCTGCAGCACCAGTGGGGCACCTCCAATATTACCACCAATGCCAACCCAGCTGCAGCACCCAGCCCTGCTGTGAGCTCAGGAGACCCTGTGCCTCAGCCTCTGGTGGGCTCCCAGGGCAAGGGGTAAGAGGCAGAAGAGGGGAGGGAACAGGGCACTCCCTCCCCTGCAACCATCCCACACCCGCTTCTACCTCCTCCTTCCAGAGCTGACCACCTAAGGACCACCCCATGGCTGAGTGGATGTTGGTCCCATTCGAGTGGCACATAGCTGCCAAAGCCAAAAGGTGCAGCTTGGGCCCTCTAAGGTGGAGGAAGCCCCCATCAAGACCACCAAGCGGGGCAGGGGGGCAGAGTTAAGAAGATTCTGGTAACCTTCCGAGCTACACCAGACACCCCACCTCTGGGGACGATCAAAAGGGTTGCCCCCACAGAGGAGGCTCTGGGACAGCCAGGCAGCCCTGGAGAAGAACCCACAGAGGATACCCCCCACTCTGATGACCATGACACAGTGAGCACCGAGGCAGAAGCCAACCTGGTGACAGGTCCGATGACAAATCCCTCCCCCTCTGAGTACCTTGGGGAGGTGGGAGCCTGGGTCTCACCCCAGTGAGCCCTAATAAAGAAGAGCCCCTTCCCCAAGGCTCCAGGGAGGGTACCAACTCACCCTGGTGCCCAATGGGTCTCCTCTACCCCTCAAGAAACAACCAAGATATCACCCTGGGCCCATCCTGTGGCCCCAGCACAGATGGGATCAAGGCAGGGTTGCCCAACGAGCAGAACAATCCTGTGGGGGACCGTACACAGATTCCACCCACCGCACCCCATAGTCGCTGTGCCCTGCCGGGGCTGGCCTACTGGCATTTCAGTAACAGCCTGCTGGAGGATGTGAGCTTTGGGGCAACCTTCTAAGAGTTCTGGTTTGATGTAGGCAGTGGCCAACCTTCCCCTTGGCTCAGAGATGGTGAGATGTGGGGAAGGTGCATGTCCAGCTCTTTTGCCACAGTCAGCAGAGGGAGGTGGCCAGAGAGCAGCTCAAGAGGGGGGTGCTAGAGCTGGAGAGGCACCTGGCCACCAACCCAAACAACCCATCCCTCTGCAGAGTGTTGAGAGAAGCAGGAGGAGCTTTGCTTTCTAGATGACCACGCGCCTGTGGCAGAGTCATCTGCTTGTGTGTCCAGCTCCTTCAGGAGATGGACTGTGGCTCCAGCTTCTTCTATGCCTTGGAGAAGAGGAGCGGTACCAAGAAGTACATCGCCTGCCTCTTGTTGGGTGATGGCACCTCCTTCATGAATCCAGGTGAGATGCAAGAACAGGTGAGAGTTTTCTATGGAGAGCTCTTCTCTCTGGATTTGACCAACGCTGATGCCCACTGGGTCCTGCGGGGAGGGATTGCCACAGGTCAGCTACAGGCAACTGGGACCAGTTGAAGGTTCCTCTCACCTTCACCGAGCTCTCAGATGCCCTCCACTTAATGTCCACCAATGAAGCACCAGGCATCAACAGGCTGACTGCAGTTCTACCAGGCCTTCTGGGGCATCCTTAGCTCAGATCTTGCTGTAGTCTGGGCTGAGTCCAAAGTGGGTGAGGAGCTCCCCCTGGCATGCAGGAGGATTGTACTGACCTTCCTGCCCAAGAAGGGGGATCCCTGTGACCTGAGGAACTGGCATTCTGTCTCTGTCCTTTGCACAGACTACAAGGTCACAGTGAAGGCCATCTCACCGCGCCTGAGGTCCATACTCATGGACACAATCCACCCTGACCAATTATACATGGGGAGATCCATCTTTGATAACCTGTACGTGGTCCTGGAGCTCATGTCCTGGGGGGCCTGTCATTTTCCCTTGTGGCCCTCAGCCAGTAGAAGGCATTTGACAGGGTGGATCATGGGTACCTCACAGGCATGCTGAGGGTGTTTGGCTTTGGTCCTGCTTCATGCGGTTTCTCTGAGTGCTGTATGCCTCTGCAGACTGTATGGTCAAGCTCAACTGGACACTGATGGAGCCCATCCCATTCAGGCAGGAATACATCAATGCTACCCACTGTCAGGCCAGCTCTACGCTGTTGCTCTCAAGCCCTTTCTGTTCCTCCTGTGCAAGTGGGAGGCAGGGCTGGTGCTTGAGGAGCTGCCTATAAGCATTGTCCTGTCAGCATACGCTGACAACATGCTCCTTACCATCCAGGACCCGGGCAACCTGGCAATGGCAACATGTAGGTGGTGCACAGGGTGCACATGCACCCCTGAGACTGTCGGTGCACCCTGACCAGCCCTGCTCTCTGCTTAGGTGATAGACGGGGGGGCAGGCAGGTGTGCTGGTGCCTTGCCTGCAAGGACCGGATGATCGCTGAAGCTGCTCCTAGGAGCAGCCACAGCCACTCCAAGAAGTGGCTGCAGCGATCGGCCACAGCGATTGGCCGTAGTGGGACTGGGCAGTAAGATCAGCCATGGGGGGAGTCCTCCTCATCAGCAGGATCAACTTGGTGCAGGTGGCCTAAGGTGGCACCAGTCACCCATGTGACCTGATGCAGGTGGAGGCCTGCCAATCCATCTATTAGATAGCTTCCTCTGTCTGGGTCAACTGCATTATGAGCTCTGGGCTGACAGTGGGTGATGGGAGGCAAGTGGGCTCAGTCTGGCCAGTGTGCTCTCCTTGGTGTCTCCTTCTGGATCCCTTGTTATTAAACTGTGACCTCACTCCCATTCCTGTTTTCTTTTTAGTTGCCCCAAGTAATCAATTGATATGTCCTCTGTGGCATCCCTTTTTAAAGGAGGCTTATAGTTTTTTGCGATGTCCTGAAGCCCATGACCCCATGGCACATAAAATAGGCTTCTGTAACATAGTGGCAGAGAGCAGATGCTGAAAAGCTATGACCAGGGATTTTTTTTCTTACTGTTCCTTTCTCACTTGCAGCCTCCAACATTTAAGGTCTAGGAAGTTCTAATTCAGAGGTTGTATCTCTAATTTCCATGCCCAATAGCTACTGATGCCCCTTTCCTCCAAGGATTTGTCCAATTCCTTTTTGAATCTGGCTAAACTGTGAGCTTCTGCAACATCTGGTGGCAGTTTTACACTTTGTGTCGTACTTTTCCAATGTAAATTTGTGGTTCTTCTTAGTTAGGGAATTCCAAACCAGTACCATGTAATTAACTCTTCACACAACTAATAGTGCTTCATTTCCAGGGATCCCCTTCAAAAGCCTTTGCAACTTGTCTCTCACTTGTTGGCCTCCATCATGTGGAACAGAGTTATATTCAACCTCCTTGGTTTGCTCATGGGAATTGGGGATTGAGAGGCCCCATGTCTCAAGTTTCTTGAACAGTAGAGAGGAAGAGTGTGCCTCAACCATTGCAAGATCCCTTCTGACTGAAGGGCTTTCATAAGCCATTTGTATAGCACTGATGGAGGCTGATAAGATATTTTAGAGCCTCAAAATGCTGAGCATAAAATAGGGGTGCATATAGCTGAGTTCCTCAATGTGTCAGAACAGGCTCTGGTGACAGGGCATGTCAGGCAGAACTTTGTAATGCTGCACCTTCACTCATTGGCAATGTGTAGGGGGTGCATGCGGTTGCACGTGCAGCCCCTGAGATCAGCCATGCACCCCTGGAAACGCCAGCCACAAAACTGAAAGTGCACTTCCAGTTTCATCACTGGCTCAGCAATCCGCCGCTGGGGAACACCCCCCCCCCAGCAATTGGCCACTGGGGAACACCCTCCCTGTTGGCAATCTTGTGCCCCACCCCGGCCTTGGGAGGCACCAGTCACCCATGACTTGGGGTGCAGACAAAAGTGAGAATTTTTGCCTGATCTGGTCACAGAAAATCTATAACATGATCATACACAAATGCATAGCTGCAGACTGCTTCAAAAATGGCCAATTGGGCTACAGATACCTTCACCTATGTATCTCACAGGTGGTTACAAATTGGTAACCTAATCTTACAGATGGACACAGTGCAACTAAGACCACGCAGACAAGCAACATTCAGACTAGGATCAAAAGCCAGGTTTGCTGCGCTGCCCTTAGACCTGCCTGCTGCACCCTGTATCCTGTTCTAGAGTGGGATAGACATGGCCACACTGCCACTTCCACAGAAAGCTGATGTGTAGTATACAGGTTGAATCAGGGCTCAGATGGGCTTTTGCATTCAGCTATGCCAAAATTATTATAAACAAGCCACATCAGCAGAAATTTTACTCAATTCACTGTAATAGATTGCCATCACTGCAGGCTCAAATCAAGCCAAAGGTTCACATTTTCAGATAGCATCACTTGCCAGCTTCTTAGCCATGTTTGAAGCGGACTCCTGTGTTTTCCCCGCATGAAGAAAACAGATCAACAACTACTGTCTTTTCCCTTAGAGGTTTAGGTACCAGGAGAAGATCCCAGGGAGCTTATTAGTAATTAGTTTCCTGATGGGATGGGTCAATCCCATGGGTGATTGCAAGCGTCGTGTTGAGATTAGATCAGCTTGAGTCAAAGCTGTCAGTACTCACTGCCCAGGTCAACACAGGTTGTTCAGAAATCTGCAGAGCGGTGAGAGTCCTATGTCATCAGGGTTCTGCTGGTGCACTGTGTGCCCTTCTCTAAACTCATCCTAAAACTTCCTAAAGACCTATTCCTAAAATTAGAAGAGGGCCACACACTCCAACTGCAGAAAAACACAACCCCCTCCACAGTCCATATCAATCTGACCATGAGGTAACATTCCTTCCTGATCCCATATATGACAAGCCTGACATAAACATTGGGCTGACCTTAGGTGGAGGAACAAGGCCTTCTAACCAGGAACCTAAGAGTTCAGTCCCAGCAGAAGCATCAGCACATCCCAGTCAAAATCCTCAGCCTTGGCTTCAGCCAACACCCAATGCTTCTGAGAATGAAACCCCGCTTAACTTTCCCACCCCCAAATGTAGCAACAAAAAGGGGAAAAATTACTTCCCAGACCCATATGTGGCAACCAGCAAAGCACAGAAGCATGGAAAAAACCAAGTATCTTCCATTCTGCTCTGCATCCTGGAGACAGCAAGCGTAAGTCCATATTGTACCTTCTTACTGGACAGCCAGAACTCCCCTTTTTGTATCCCCTGCGTAAAATTATTTGAGCTCCTTTAATCTTCTGTCATAACTTAAGCCAGATTGGAGCTCTGCTTCATCCTGCTGCTGAGCATGGTCCTCTCTAATACCTGCTTTAGGCTGCAAAGCTCTTCTTATTATCTCCTAGCAATTAGTTTGTTGCTTTTCATATAGCCCTCCAACCATAGATACTCCTAGATCACCTCTGCCCAATGCCTGTCCAACCTCTTCTTGAAAACCTCCAATGAAGGAGATTCCACAGCTTCCCTAAGCAGGCTGTTCCACTGCCTCACTTCTAACAGTGAAGTAGTTTTTCATGATATCCAATCTAAGCCTACTCTGCTGTAATTTCAAGCCACTGCTTTGTATCCTGTGGTTTGCAGCAATGGACAAAAGAGGCATGTCCCCATGAGCGTACATGTACAGTTTGTGATGTCTCAAACCTGTTTGAGGCACTGCAAATCACACATGATGCACATCTACCCATTCACCGAGATGAAAATTTGCAGCATGGTGGGGTTTTTTTGACACAGGGGATCCTGGTGTCAAAACTGCCACTGAAAGAAGCAGAGCTGAGCACACGGCAGCAAGGAGCACCAGCAGAAACTTGAGCCTGGACAGCAAGAGCCACTCTCTGGCTGCCAGCCAGGTTCCAAACAGCTGGCTCGCTGCTGCTGCTGCTACCCTGGGAGACCCCCAGGACCCCAGGCCTTCCCTACCCTACCTGGGACAATTTGCCCCACACCAACCCCACACTCAGGGACATGCACAACAGCAAAAAGCAGCAGCACAAATTTGGACACACCTCTCTGCATTATTGCAGCCCCTCACATATCTGAAGACTGCTATCATATTCCCTTTTAGTTACCCTTTCTGCAAGCTGAACATGTCTGTTGCTTTTAACTTCTCCTCATATGACTTGCCTTCTAAAACTTTTATCATTTTTTGCTGCCTGCCTCTGGGCCCTCTCTAACTTCTTCATGTCCTTTTCTTAAAATGTGGACTCCAAAAGTGAACACAGTACTCCAGATGAGGCCTAACAAGTCCAAAGTAAAGATGCACCATCATCTCCTATACCTTGTACCTAATGTTCCTCTTGATGCAACTCAAAACTGTATTTTTGAGTATCAGTCTTCTTCTTGAGATGCAGCACCTTGCATTTGTCAGTATGGAACTTCATCTTGTTGGTTCCAGCTCAGCTTTCCAATCCATCAGGAAGGATCCTTCTGAATTTCTCTCGTGTCCATGATCTTTCCCAGTTTCACGGCATCAACAGATTTGGCCAGAAAGATTTCTATTCCAGCATCCAAATTTTGATAAACATGTTGAACAGAGCACAGCACAGAACAAAACACAGCACCAGCCTTGGGACAGATTTTAGTGGGGCTCCCCTCAAAACCTTCTCCTATTCTGACACCATCCGTTTATAATTACCCTTTGCCTGTCAGTTGGTTCGACTTTATTGATTTTGTGCTGAGGACTTCCATCCCAAAGCTTGGTGCTGATTGTAGCAGAATCTGATCCCCAAGCGCAGCTACGTCACCCGCCAGCGGCCAAGCTACTCCTGCCCCACTCTGACTTCTCAGCGTACCCTCCCTTTCACCTCATCTGCCACATCTTGATGGATCTTATAGTACTCAGGGAGACTGTCCCAGGTTCCTCCTGGCCTTTCATGGCCCTCCTGGCCCTTTCCAAGCCTCAAGGCACAAGTTGACCTAGGGGCAGTAATTATGGCCTCCTGCCACCCCAACAGCCATGCCAATGCCTTACAGGTGTTACTCAGTATCAATTTGGATGGCCACTCCTGGCCTCGACTTAGCACTTGGCCCTCAGGCCTCAAAACACTGTCCAGGCTTCAGCCTTTCTGGCTTTGGCCTTTTTTCTCTGGCTGTGCCCCTCAGCCTTGGTCCACCGCCTTGGATCTTAGCTCCTGGGCCTCAGCCCTGTCTCTCGCTCGTGTCCTCTAGGCCCCTGGCCCTGTCTCTGTGATAGCCCCCTGGGGTCTCTGACCTGAGCGTTAGACTGTTTTCACTTTGCACAGCCACCTCCTCTGACCCAGGCAAGGCACTGCTCAGCACCCCTCCCCCTGCTCCCAACCCTGAGCTCCCTGACCCCAGCTGCCATGGTCAGGGGGCACCAAACATACACATGCACATATGTATGAGCAGCCTGCACTCACAGCTGCACTTTCCCTCAACCCATCCCAGCTGATCCCTGCCCCAGGCAGGAGGAATGGTGCTCAGCCCAGCCTGGCCGCCCCCAGCTGCTGTTCTGGAGGAGGTGGGCCAGGCACATGGGGGGAAAGGGGGCACCTGCTCCTCTCTACCTGCTTTGTTCCCACACAGCAGCAGCTGTGCCTGCCCACCTGGCACACCATGCCGCTCTGCCTCCCCATAGGACTATGACCCATGCCCCTACCCACCCACCTCTGCCTCTGCCTGCAGCAGTAGTGCTGACTTCAGCGGGGCACCAAAATATGGGGGCAAGGGGCAGAGTGCCAAAAGTTCACCCAAGACACCTTTTTACCTCAGGCCAGCTCTGCCTGACCCTTACAGGGCTATATGCTGGGTTCTCCTGAGGCACCCCTGTGGTCTCCATACCATCCCTGTTGCCACAACCTGGCCCTCCAGTAAAAGTTAAACACAGGTGTAAGCAAACCACTTCCAAACTAAAGTTCATCCCCACTCCAGGTCAATGCCACAGCACGAGCCATATTTCCCCCTTAGCCTTCTTCTAGTCTCTCAGGTGCTTGTGGACCTGTTTCCTGATGCCATCTCCCCCAGGAGCCCCTCTCCCTGCAGCACCCAGGGCCAGACTGTCCCGCTACTTCAGGCACTGAGTTTATATGCTCTGAAGCACAGCCCATTCCAGTCATGTGGCTTCTCTTTCACACACAGGGGGTTCCCCTTTTGCCCAATATGGGGCTGGCAACCCAAAACTGTCAGGAAATGTACACAATAACCCAGAACACAAACATTAGAAAGGCACTAAGCACAGAGTTAATACCACATTCCTTTCAATCCCACAGGTCAAAATCTTGATTCATTTTATACACCAATGTGTCACCAAAACAGCTGTGCAGAGGTGAAACAATGCAGCCAGGCATCTGGGGCAGCAGCCATACACAGGGGCAATGGCCTCTTCCGGTGGCTGCTGCACTGCCAGTGAGATTGTAAGGCTGTGGTGGGGTGGCTGCCCCATTGCCCTGCCCTACTTGTGCCACTACCACCCTGGAACTGCTGCCTTTGAACATACACATCATTTTAGGCCTTCGCATGTATTTAGCCCAAGACCCTTATTAGTGATTAAGGAACTGGCCCAAGAAGCAGGAAGTCCAGTTCTCGGCCCTCACCCTGCAGGGTTTGAACCTACATGTCCTATTTTCTAGCACAGAGCTCTAAGCAACATGTACTGGTTAGGCATTATGCTTCTCGGCCTTTTATAGGTTAAGTTCATGTGAATTTCTTGTGCCAGATGAGATGTGCAAGCCTGGGTCTACATTAAGGAAAGGGTTAGAGCTGGGTCAAGGTTAGCTGACTGAACCGCCGTCTTTGTGCTAGTGTGATCAAACCCATGCAGCCTCTCATGGATATGCTCGAGACTACAGTGTCACAAGCCAGGGAGTCAGAAGCAAATAATGTCAGGAAGCAACGGTCCAAGCTAGGTTGTGAGCCATGGGATCAGAAGCACACAGGTCAGAAGGCATCTGATGCCAGGAGGCTGAGGGACCAAGACATGGGTAGTCACCAAGACAGAGCCATGAGCTAGGGCATAGTTTCTCAACCTGTGGTACGCATACCTCTGAGGGTACGCAAGACACAGGCAGGGGGTACACAATTACCTTAATCCTCTCTCTCACCTTTTCCTCTCAAAACTATGGCAAAAAATTTGGTGTGCTGCACATTGCGCGGTGCTTTAAATTCCCCAGTAAAAGTTTGGCATGCTGAGTTTTGCATGGCACTGGGTTGAGCCCTCCTAGCTTTGGGCAACATTACCTCTAGTCCAGGTACTTGAGTTGTGCACCCCTGGTATAAAAGTGGCAACCCTACCCACACCAGCTCAGACATGTAATATAACAGCCTTATATACACAGCCCTTCTTCCAACATACAGTACACATCAGTCTGGAAATACAGGCAGTCCTTGGACTTAGGACACAATTGGTTCCTGAAAACCGCATCTTAAGTCAAAACGTTGCAACTTGGAACCAATTTTCTCATAAGAAACAATGTTATAAATGGGGATTCGTTTCTGAACTAAGGCCTGATAGCCTATTCTCACCAAAAATACCCCAGAATTTTGTACTCAATCATTTATAGATGACTAATATAGCTACATTAATGTATTTATATTGTAAATAGCAACCATATTGATTTGGAAGGACTTCTTTGAGGTGACTTTGCTGGCCTTTTTGAAGGGCTCTTGGCTGGAGTCTTCTCAGGAGTCTTGGCTGCAGATTCTTCTGGAGTCTTGTTTGCTTATGTTCCCCAGGGAGATGGGCAACACAATGAACTTGTTCGCTGGCATGGCGTCACATCGGATAAAGTGTTGTAAAGTCTAAATTGACGTCAGAAAGTTGAAATGGTGTCAATTTATAAACATTGTAAGCGCAAAACATTGTAAGTCGAGGACTGCCTGTATGAAATCCCCTGGAAAAGTGAGTGTTGGGGTACTTATTAAAATTATCAGAAGTTAGGGCGTACTTGCTACTCAAAAGGTTGAGAAACACTGAGCTGGGGGATCAGGAACAGGACAAAGGGATCCACTGGACTCACTAGCGAGGGGGCTGGAACAGGTGGCTGTGCCTTTCAAGGGACTGGGATGTGAGCAGTCACCAAAGCAAAGCCAAGAGCCAGGAGCTGGTTGTCAGGAGACAGTATCTGGCCTGGAGTGAGGCGCAAGGAGCCAGCTTCCAGGAAGTGAGGCGCTGGATTGAAGTGGTCGGTCCCCCGGTACATCCAGAATCCAGCCCTGTGCCGCTTTTTAATGGAAGAGCCGCGTGACAGCCCCTAGGATTTCTGTGCAGCACCAGAAGCAGGGCAGGAGTCACTCCTCCCCGGCGCAGGCTGCAGAGCGACTGCCACGGGCTTGCGGGCACCGGGCCCGGGCCCATGCCACAGAGGGGCCAGACCGTGGTGCCACGGGCGGCGTCTGTCTTTGCTCAATAGGCTGAAGAAATCCTCTGGTGCCAGAAGAGCTTCTCCAGGAGCCCCCAGGGGGTTGACTTGCGTTTGGCCTTGGACGAGTCGGGGCTGGAGCTGTGCCCTGTCCAGACAGGCTGCGTTTCAAACCACACAGCGGGGACCCGACAGCGCCAGTGGCGCGGCTGGCCCCCGCTTCCTGCGGCCGGGCGGGGCGGGGCGGGGCGGGGCCGCAAGCCCCGCCCCGCCTCCGGGAGCCGCCGCCCGCGGCGAGGAAACGAGAGTGAGCCGGGAGCCGGGGCCGCCGCCGCCCGCCGCCATGGCCCTGTACGAGACGGCCTCGTCGAGGCTGGACTGGCTGATCCAGGACAGCCTGCAGCCCGACGCCGTCTTCCTGGCCCAGGTGGGCCGCGCCGTGCACGAGGTGTGCGAGTTCCTGCGGGAGCAGTGCTTCGCCGCCCGCCCGCCGCCGCGGCCCCGCGTGCTCAAGGTGGTCAAGGTGAGCGGCGCGGGCGGGGCGCCTGCCCTGGCCCGGGGTCCCGAGACCGGCACGTGGCCGAGCTCGCACTGCGCCTCCCCGCTTCCCTCTCAGAGCTCATCCCGACCCGCTGGAAGCTCGCGGGTAATGATGCCACGCCCCGGAGAGAGAGAAGTTCATTGCTACTTAATATGTACACAGAGCCCCACATGAAGGTCAGATTAGGATGGGGCAAAATACTTCTGGGGCCACCCCAAACTGCCTGCCAGTGCCACTGCGGGATTGTCCCAGAGAGCCCTGACCACGGCCCTCTCCGGCCGAAAGCGCGCTTTGGCCATGCCAGGCTGCCAGCGTCTGTGTCAGCTGGACCACGTATAATGGCTCGACTGAGGACCTGGCATCTGGGCTGGAAGGATGGCTAGAAATCCTGTTTGGCCCCCCCACGGCAAACCTCGGTGGCACCGGGGGACTCTGCTGGACACCCTGACTAGAGTCATGCCCTGCCCAAAACCCAGCTTGGCCGTGCCAGGCTACCAACTGACGACACCCCAGACACGGTACTAAGTATGATGGCTTGAATAAGGAACTGGCATTTGGGCTGGGATTATGTCTGGAAATCCTTCTTGGGCCACCCCACACCATGCCTCCGTGGCACTGGGGGACTTGCTTGGACATCTGTGACTAGAGTTTTGCCTGGTCCAAAGTGCACTTTCGCCGTGCCAGGCTCTAATTTACTCCCCATCCCTGTGTACTATTTACATTGCTACCTACCAGTTAGGAGCTGCCTTTCCACTGGGATCAGGGGCCAAAATGCTCTTAGAATCATCCCAAAACATGTCCCCACTACCAAGGTCGCCTCCTGAAGAAATATGGGCGTGTTCCTGCTCAACCCAATGCTTCGTTTTTGAGTGTGAGCCTGCCAATTGACACCCCACCTTTAAGATCTCTATGTTGCTATTCTAACAGGCCCTGGATGGCAGGAAGAATGGCTGCATGCAAATATAGGGCACCCCTATACATGATAGACCTCTGCTCCTCTATACGGTATTTAGCACATGTCAGAGCAGTCTGCCAGTCTTGCTGTAACGATAATTAGTGTGCTGCAGAAGCCTCTGCATCGTGTATTCGCTGTTCCTGCATTTCAGAATGGCAGCGGTGGCACTTTAACTAAAGCTCATTGAACAAGCTATGTTTAAAGCACCCCTTCTGCCATTTTGAAGTGCAGGATGCTAAATACATGTGACACGGTGGGCGTTTCAATTAGAATGGCTCTCAGAGCCATTCTAAGTAACGTGTGTGTGTGTCCCCTGTCGTCCCCCCCCCACCGCATGTGTATAGACACCCCTAGGGATTTGTCAGCAGTTTTTCACATTTACCTCCAGCCACCACCCAGAAACTTGGTAAAGTAACTTGAAACTGGGTGTGGTAATTTAAAGAAATCTGCTCACTCACTAGCAAATGTTAAGTTAAAACAAGTTTAGTACAAGGGAAAGGGAGGGCAGTGGTACTCCCTAAGCAACACCTGAACTATTAACCTTTAACTAGCTCAAAACTGATCACAGTCAAACCAACCCGGGGAGCTCCCTCCTGGCCCAATCACTTCAGAAGGAAGTCTCACCCAGGGCTTCCGCTCAGGGACTCGACCACCCGCACCGGTTTAGTAGTACGCTCTGGGTAGGGAGGACCACACCAGAGGCTCTGTTACTCCCTGCTGCCAGAGGCTCATAGACTTATTGAATCATAGAGAAGTGGGGATGGAAGGGACCCCCAGAGGTCACCTAGTCCACCCCCCTGCCTGAGGTAGGATCAGGTTGAGGTTTCCAAACCTTCCCATCTAACTGTTGCTGCATTAGCCCACTGGTCATGGAATTGGGCCTTTGGTTCTGCCATTGGTCCATTGATCCATGCTGCATTGGTCCATTGGTCATGCCATTTGTCCATGCCCCGCTCTCTGCAAAGGCTGCTACTTTTCTCCTGGGCTTCTACCACCTATGACAGCCAAAGTAGCAAGAGCCGGCTAGTGAGGGCCACAACTATGACTTGATACTGGAGAGTGTTGCTAGAGTTTGATGCCAGGAAGTGCTGCTGTGGATGCCACCTCCAGGGGCCTCTGTAGCTCTGCTGGGGGTCTCTGTCACCCTTCCATGCTGCTTGGGGGTCTCTACCACTACTTCATGGTGCCAGTGGGGGGTGTCTGTGTTGCTGTGCTGGGGGTCTCTGCCACTCCTCTAGACCACTGGGGGGGTCTCCATTGCTCTTCCATGTGGCCGGGGGGTCTCTCTTACTCTGCTGGGGGTCTCCACCACTCTTCCATGCTGCCGGAGGGTCTACACCACTCCTCCATGCCACTGGGGGCGGTCTCCACCTCTCCTCCATAGTGCCAGAGGGTCTCTGTTGCTCCGCTGGGGGTGGTCTCTGCTGCTCCTCCACACCACTGTGGGTATCCATCACTCCTCTATCCTGCCAGGGGCTTCTGTTTGTCCTCTTCAGGTTGCCATGGAACCTTTTAGATGCAGCCCCATATTGGCTGTAGTCTCTGGGATTTTTTTCCCAGCTTTTTTCACTCTAGTATGATAGTACAGTATCATGTACAGAGCACTGTATTCAGAAGCACTTTTATTCTAAAGAGTTCATTGAAAAATCCAGGGAGTGACTCCTGTCTGGAATCTTTTCCTTTTACCCACACCTGTGCTTTTCATCAAAGCTATGACCACTTGGACCTGGGTTAAAGAGCCCAGTCTACCCTACTATGGAGTGGACTTTGGTGCCACAAAGTTTTGGTGGGATTTTCCTCCACCAGGAGTAAGACAAATACCCCCCTAAGGTGGTTTTCTGCACAAGGCCATTGACACCCTAGAGGTTGCCAGGTTATTTAACTGGCGCTCGGCATTAACAGTCACAGGTAGTACCATCTACTGTAGGTTATGGTAGTAGGTGGACCCAATCTGACATGCATCAGCACCAATACAGCATTCTTAATTCCCTGAGAGTGAGGTGTTTGAGTATCTGTGATGTATCCTTGCAGGTGTTCTTATTGTTTCTAACTAGGGGTGCACTGATAGAGATTTTTGCAGCCAATAACAATAGCCAATTTGTAAGGAGGCATATTGACCAATACTGATTTGATTCCTGATACTAGCCCAGCAGCATGGAGAGCTGCCTCCAGCTGGTAAATCTGGTGTGGTGGGAGGGGGAAGAGAAGGAGCATGGTGCAGTTCAAGGGGCCCACGGGGAGGGAGGCATGGGGTTGCCAGGCAGAGCGGGGCGGGCACAGGATGAAGCAGTGGCTTGTCCGGGGGATGCGGGGAGGGTGGGGAGCGGCTCCCACTGTCGCATGCCACTTGACCAGGAGCTGCTGGTCCGGTGGCTCCTCTGGCCCTCGCTTGCTCATCCAGCAGCTCCTGCCACTGCTGCCACCACTCGTCTGGGAGGGCATGGGCAGGGGCGTGTGCCCCTGGATCTGCGTGGGGCGGGCTGAGGCTGGGGCCGCACCAAGCTCTTCCCGGCGGAGCAGGTCTGCACCGGGTAGGGGCTATGGCGAATTTGTGGCTGCAGCCCAACCCTGTAGCCCCCTCCCAGATCAGCTCCTGGCCAAGCCGTGTGTGGCAGTGGGAGTCGCCCCCCGCCCCCGCACCCCCTAGACAAGCTGCCGCTCCATCCTGCACCCGCCTCACCTGGGCTGGGCAGCCTCTGCCCCAGCTCCACACCTCCCTCCCCGCGGAGGCCTTGATCTGCCCCACACGCCCCTTCCCTCCCCTTCCACCACATCAGACTTACAAGCAGGAGGCAGCTCTCCACGCTACTGGGCTGTGCTCCCTGCCGTCTCTGCTGCGCTGCAGCTGTACACATGCATGGGCCATTTATTGGTCAAATTATTGGCCTGATATTGCCAATTACCTGTATATTACATTTTGTTTATATCAGTGCCCATCCGATATCGGACCAATGTGTCGGTGCACCTCTATTTCTAACACATTCATACAGCAACAGCATGGCTTGGTGCACTTTCCTTCCTAAGAGCTTTGGAGAACTCCTCTTCACTTGCTGATGTGTCTCCTTATCCTAAATTTATGAATTCTAAAAGCCCATCATAGCAACACTAGCTCTCAGTATCACCAAGTTTGTGGAAACATACAAAGTGCTCACCGATGTTGTACCTTTACCCCAACTTCTTTATACCTGCCATGACAAAACCTTTGTTTTAGTGAATTCTGATTGATAAATTTGCGCTTTGCATGTTTTCTGTTGAACTGATTGGGATTAGTGACATGTTTTAACTAGCAACATGCCATCTACTTAAATGCAGAAAACATAAATACAAGAGGCAAGAAAGCAGGGGGGAGGCTGAGAGCTCTGGCTGTGGAAGGGTGGAGGGACCAGCAGTGCGAGCTGCCAAAGGACAGGAGCTTGGCGGTGGCCTAGGTACAAATGATAGTGATGGAATTTAATTTGTCACGTGCTGGTAGAGTGTAGAGAAGGCCCTAATGCAGTGTATTTGCTTGGTGCATGAAGAGGGGCAGTTTCCTCAGATGAAGAAAAACACTAGCAGAGCAGAATTCAGTAAACATGTTAAAGTATTAAAATAATTGATTGAGGAGTTCTCTGAGCCATGCATTTTGATTTTTAACAAGTCTTGGAACAACGGAAGATGAGGATGTAATGTCCTGGTGTGAAACGTCAGGCTTGCTTTATGAGATAATTTGTCTTGTGGAAGCAAAACTTTTTTATTTACTAAGACCAGAGCCTAATTCTAATATAAAAATCACTTGCAATTAAACTAATTATCACAAATTGCTGCTGTTTATGAAGAGTTGCATTTTTTCTGTCTGGAACACCAGATATAATACTCCAAACATGACAACAGACATATACTCCAGATATGGTGCCATCAAGTTACAAATTTTAGAAAAGAGAGTGCCAGCAATTTTTACAGTTGCTGCTTTCTCATTCATGTGAGCCCTCTTAAAAGGCAAGACACCCCTTAGAAACAAGATTAATTTTGTAAATACCAAATTTGCAAGGAATCTTGTTATACAAATGAAGTTCCCCATTGGGAAGTTGGGAGGCGCCAACCACTGCCGTCCAGAAGTTAGCTACACCTTTCCTATCTAGGCAGTGCGAGTATGTTAGCTATTCATGTTAGCTATTCTTGTTATTAGGCATATTTCTGTGCTTATGCTGTCTATCTTCATTGAATCCTGCCTAGCTCTTGAGCTTGGCTTTAGAGTCAAGGTGATAGATAAGGAGGGCTAGAAGGGACCTCTAGACATCATCTAGCCCAATTCCCTCCTACAGGTAGGATGATGTCTATCCAGCCATACTAACCTAATCATAAAACTAAAGTCAACCCTGAAAGACACACAAGGTGTAACACCCTGGCCTGCCACATGTAAAGCAGTGGAACAGCAGCAACTAGCATCCTGCTGCTGCAAGGGTTGTTAAGGCACGCTCATGAGATCCAAGGAAGAGGACTGTGCCTCCTGCTGAACTAGAGGAAGGCAACCCTCCTCCCCACAGAGTTCAAGCTGCAACTTCAAGCTTTTGTTTCACATCCTGCTCTCTACAGTAAAAGAGAAAAGGTGTTTTTCCTCTTCTTTGTGGCAGCCTTTCTGATATTTGAAGACTGCTATCATGTCTTCTTTTAATTGCCCTTTCCATGAGCTGAATACACCTATTTCCTTCAACCTCTCTCTGTATGACTTGCCTTCTACGCCCTTCATCATTTTTGTTATCCACCTATCCTGTCCTCCAGTGTGTTTGCAGTCCATCAGTAACAGCAATGATTAGAGGATGGGAAACATGACTTACAAGGACAGGTTGAAAGAACTAGGATTCTTGCTTAGAAAGAACTAAGCAACCTGGTAGACGTGGGAAAGTGAGAGAGAATTCAGCCCGGGGAGCTAGCCAACCAGAGAGATGGTAGGCACAGTGCCTGCCTCTCAGCCAGGTGGGCAGGTCAGGGAGCTGGGGAGTTGGCAGCTGGAGGATGCTTGGAAATAATTGTTATTTTGACTCTGCAAAATGACATTACTCAACCTCTGCTGTGTAGCAAGTGTGGAAGTCTCATTCTTGAAATAAGATTCAGAAAGTTTTTTTATTTCAGAATTTCCGGTGTGTTGGGAACTCCGAGTTCACTGACTCTAGTGTTCGCGTTATAATGTGGAAAGGGTCCACAAATTCAATATGTGAATGATTTGTGGCTTGGAAAACCTCATTATGGTAAGGATCTTTAGAAGCTCAGGCTAGTAAGTTTCTTGGAGAGAATGGTAACAGGTGACTCCATCAGAGCCACAAAAATCTACATGGGGAGAGATTTCTGGTAGGATTAAAACAGTGTTTTAACCTTGGAGAACGAGAGAGAATGAGATCCAATGATTGGAAGCTGAAGATCGAGAAATTCAGGCTGGAAGTAAGATGCAGTGTGGGAATTATGGGAAGAAGTGGCCTGCAGATGAGGTGGATTCTGTGTTCCTTAGAGCTTAGGCCCACGTGGGATGTCTTCCCATTGGGAGGAGGGGGGCAGGCATGTCCCAAGTGTTGCAGGGAGTAACTGTCTTATCCTCTGCAGGGTGGCTCATCAGGCAAAGGCACTGCTCTCCGAGGCAGCTCTGACGCTGACCTCGTAGTGTTTCTTAGCTGCTTCAAAGGGTACAAGGACCAGGAGGAGAACCGCACAGAGATCATCTGGGAGATCAGGAGGATGCTGGAAAAATGCCAGCAGGAGAAGCGCTTTGAGGTGATCATTGAGGTGTCCAAGTGGAAGAACCCCCGAGTGTTGAGCTTCCAGCTGCGATCCAGAAGGCTAGAAGAATCCATAGATTTTGACGTGCTGCCGGCTTACGATCCCCTGGGTAAGACTAGCAGCCGTGCACTCCACCAGGGATGCATGCCTCTGACTGGAAGCCTGCTCTCGGGTCATTGCCAAAGGCCAGGCATGCTGTTCTGCTGGGGCTGTGCAGGGGAGAGCACGGCATTTACTGTGTCCGGGGCATCAGTCTTCATCAGTAGTTCCTTTACCTTTAGACACTTGTTCCACAACCGTGTCCTTTTTCCTGCCACAGTACAGTGCTCTAAAATGGATATGGATCCCCTCTCCTTGGGGCCATTCCTCCTATAGCAGCTTAAATGTTATGTGAGCTGCAGGAGTGGCTGGATGGGTATTCGTGTGAGACTGATGTTGCACCCAGTGCCCTGAATCTGTGGCAGTATCCACAGCCTCTCATGTCAGCAATCGTCTAGTGCCCACCCCAGGCCTCTGTTTTGAACAGCCGCAGATGGGGTCCCACTGTGTTCCTTCATCTGGGTTTTCACAGCAAATCCCACACCCTACTTAAGTGGAGATGCAAAAAAGGCTTCTTTGCACAGGTGGTGATCTGTATGTGTCTTCCTGCATTTGTATTCCTTGACAGGCCATCATGTTTCTGGCTACAAGCCCAGCCCTGATGTATATCTGGACCTGATAGCCAGCTGCTCCCAGGGCGGTGAATTCTCTACCTGCTTCACTGAGCTGCAGCGGGATTTTGTCATTGACCGTCCCACCAAAGTCAAAAGCCTGATTCGCTTGGTGAAACACTGGTACAAAAAGGTATTGCAGGCAGGCCAGACTCCCTTGAGCCTTTGGAGGGGAATCAGGCCTGCCTTTCCCCACACCCTCCCCCACTTTACTTGCTTGAAAAGTGCTTCTTCCCTCAGTGCTTTTCCTTTTGAGTCTCCAACTGGTGAATGGAGTCAGTTGATAAAACAGAGCTGGCACCAAAAGGTTCTTGCCTGACCCGGCAGCACTGCCAGGGCACTCCTGAGAGAGAGCAGGACTTTGTATGTGGTCTGGCATGGACAGAACCGTGTTGCAGGAGGCCCTCCAGGCTCTAGCCCCAGCTGCTCTGTCTCCCAGCCCGTCATCTTTACTGAGTAGATTTCAGGGAAGGTTCAGGCACTGGATCAATGTTTTGCTCTGTCTTTGTCTTATCTTTTCCCCTCTTTTCCATTTCAGTATGTCCGTCCTTACAAAGCGCAGCTGAGACAGGGAGAGTCCCTGCCACCCCAGTATGCACTGGAGCTCCTGACTATCTATACCTGGGAGAAGGGGAGTGGAGAGACAGACTTCAGCATGGCCACGGGCTTTCGGACAGTGCTGGAGCTGATCCAGCAGTACGAAGAACTCTGTGTCTTTTGGACCATAAATTATGGCTTTGAGGATGAGGCCCTGGGACAGTACCTGCAATCCCAACTCAGAAAATGCAGGTCAGGTTAATTCCCCCCTCTGTGCATCCCAACCTGCCTGTGTGCATCCAGGCATTTCCCTCCCTGGCATCTCTGTTCCATGCCCCAGATACTGCCGTGCCAGTCTAGGCTGGGAGGACCAGATGGGACCATGAAACAAGCATTAGTGCATAGTTGCAGCTTGTCCAATCTGAACAGGAGAAGAGAGTGCAGGGCAGAGGGCACATGCTAGTGTTCTTGCTTCTTGGCAGTTGGGGTCCCTCTGGGTTGGAAACAATGTGCCAGGCAGGGGCGGATCTGACACTGGGACAGTTCCAAGGTCTTTTGGATCTCTCCTACCCTTCATGGTCCAGAGAGTACAAATCTGAACCCAAGGCGCATGGTTGTTTTAAATCATACTGTATGTGTTTGACCTTTCTCCTCATGTCAGGCTGCAAGGAAAGCCCGAGGCATCTGCCTTTAAGCGTAGCCCTTTCAGAGGACATGAATTTCATTGCGCTCACCAGGTCTGGATTTTCTTTGCTTGTCCCAGGCACCGGTGAAGAGCAGCCAGTGTGAGTGGACCCTACATATGTAGAGAGACTTGCACCTTAGAGCAGAGCCTAACTGGCTGCTCTTCCCCCGGAGGCAGGGAGATGTGGAAGAGGGCAGCTGGCACTGGAGCCAGAGCTGGAGTTTGCATCACCCTAGGGTAACTGGTAAAATCCTGTCATTATAAAATTGGTAGTGCTGCAAAAGCAGACCAGAGGAAGGGCTCTGGATTGCAGTGGAGAAGGCAGAGAGAAGGGGCCCCAAATTAGCTTCTGGAAGAGGCATGGAAAGGTCTCTTGCAGGGTCCTGGGTGTGGGAGTGACCTGTGGCTGACCTACTTCCTGCCAAGTGGTGAACCTCAGAGACCTTGGGCTTTGGGGAAAACCACATCCCCCCAGAGGACCAGAGGTGGGGATGGGGCAGCAAGATGCCTGGCTAGGCTTCAGTGCGCTGAGCCCCAGGCAGAGTCAACACTGTACCTTTTCCTGTCTCCTTGAATTTCAGACCCCTCATCCTGGACCCGGCAGATCCGACAGGGATTGTAGGGGAGGGGTGCCGTTGGGACCTGATTGCAGAGGAGGCCAAGTTCTGCTGTATCCAGCGGTGCTGCATGGATACCTACGGAGTTCCTGTGCAGCCTTGGGATGTCTCGGTGAGGGAAGGATTAATCAAGAAACTAAAATGGGCCAAGCCATCTAGCTGGGAGAGTGCCACTGGTTTGGGGGTAAATTGTTCCTTCACTGCAGATGACACCAAAGTCTGTCTACTTCCTCCCATATCTGGGTCGGGGTCTCTGGGCCTGTAACAGGTCCCAACCCTTGTTACTGAGAGTTGGGCTAGGCAGGAGAGCTAAGGGGCTCTAAGTCGGTACAGAGTGGTAGCTTACGAGAGCTAGAGGTGTGAGCCTGCTGGTAGGGATACAGGCTGCAGAGAGGCAAATCTGGAGGTTGGATGATAGAAACCCCTGTGTCTGGTTCTGAGAAGCAGGGATGAGGTGAACAGAAGGGGAGGAGCCCAAGAGAATATGAGCTTTGCTCCCGAGACACCGAGGTTACTCTGGCCCTGGGTGTTTTGGGGAGAAGAGCTCCCTGGTGAAGAGTTCAGCCAGTGGGGAAGCTCTAGAGATGGAGTGAACCCCAGAGAAGGGCAGCCAGTGTAAGTGGACCCTGCATATGTAGAGAAACTTGTCTGAGACCAATTGGACAGACTATTACACCTTGCTCCAGGAACAGGAGCAAAAAATGAGGCCAGAACAAGGCAGCCCAATGATGAGCAGGGCAGAGCGAGGCACCTAATGCCAAGGTCTGTTTTTTTGAGGGTAGTTTCCCAACTATCAGTTGCATCAAGCTGCGGCAAGGCAACGCTCTGACAAACCGAAGTGGGAGAATGGGCTTCATGTGACTGTGAGGGGACACCACAGTTGCCTTCAGAGGACAGTCCCATTACCGGGCTCCCTAGAAAGACACAGCTGCAGAGGCAAGCATTGGCCTTCCTCTCTGCTCCTAGGGTCAGCAAATCTCCCCTCTCCCTTACTTGTACAGCTATGTTCACATGCTCTGGCATCTCCTACGTCCCCAGAGACCTCCAACATTGCAGGGGAAGGGTGAGTTCTTAGGAACTGGGTACTGCCAAGCTGCAGGCCCAGGACTGGGCACTGTGGGGTCTGGATTTATTTACCCCATGACAGTGTCATCAGGAGGTGGCAGATGCCTGGGATGGCTGTTTCCCTCCATGGTCAGGTTTTCTCCTGTCTGGCTGGGGTCTATCTACCCTTCTGTATTCCTCCCAAAAATGTTGTCATTAATGCTGTACAGACTAAGAAATGGCCTCTGTGCCTGAGTGCTGCCTGCTCCTGCTGGTCCTTGAAACCCTGGGCAGAAGGGATGCATGGCTGACTCATTACTGCTCTTCATTGACTGTATGTTCCTGTTGCAGCCTGAACAAACCCTCAGAGGGAGCAAGGGAGTCCGTGTTCGCTCTGTGGCTAAGCATGAAGCACGAAAAGAGAAGGCTGCAGAACTTCAGCCTGTGCTGGTGTCTTCCTACAGCATCCCTGCCTTGGCCCCACAAGAGTTGGAAAAGCAACCCTCCTTTTGCAGCATACTCTGAAAACACCCTTTCCTTATGAGCCTTTTGGCAATTAAGCCAACTTCTCAGGACCAAGGCAATGTGGAAGGCAGGCTTTTGTGGGGGGTGGAATTCCTGGGGTGTCCAGTCCTATCATTCAAGCCATCCTAAGCTGGGTAAGTCTCCCCTCTGTAAGGATGTGGATAGATGCTATAGCTCTCTTGCAAGCACAGGGCACAGTCTATCATCTCTGTCATAAATGGATGGGACTCCCTGAAAAACCTCAGTATCCCTGTCATCTATAGCAAGCCATAGGATAATAATGCTGGAAGGACTTTAGGAGGTAATCTAGTCCAGCCCACTGCTCTGGGTAGAACCATCCTGTCAGATCTATCTTTGTCTAGCTGCAAGAGATTCCAAAACCTCTCCCTGCTTATGAGTGGAAAGGTCTTCCTAAGTAACGTTTGTTTCCCTTAATGCAATTTAAGCCCACTCCTTCTTGTCCTGTCCCCTGTAGACACAGAACAATTGATACCCTACCCTCCACTTTCATCAGCATTTCTATCTGCTGCTAGACACATATCTAATATACCTCCCTGTGCTGGGCTGGTTGGCTCCCTTATCTCTTTATAATTTGCCTGAAGCAGGCCCATAGACTTATGTGATTCTTTCTCTGCTGAGCAAACTTGCTATTGCACCCTTCTCAGTACAACAGAAGGGTTTGTGCTGTCCTAAAACTTAAGAACTGTATCACTTTGTGCCTCCTCCTTGGGATGGCATTTGGAAATGGCCTGACAGAGCAAAGGGAATCCTAAGCATTTGATCTCAAACTCCCACCATTCCTTGCAATGCCAGGGGATATCCATCCACCAAAAATGTCCTTAAGGCAGGGGGCAGAAGGTTGGGACCAGTGCAGTGTTCTGTGCTTTGATGATGCAGTGTGGCTGCGTGGACACAGACATGGACAGTCAGTAGCCGAAGTGACATGCTAGTTACACTCTCAGCATGCAGAGCCTGGAATGGACTCCTACTTGGAGTCCATTCCTACGTGAAGTCTTCCTACTTGGAGGACTTCATTCTCTTTGCCCTGTGATCCACAGCACAGGGAGGGCCCGTTTGTGCGGTTTTGCCAAGATGGAGAGTCACAGCCTGTCTATGCTCGCTCAGTGCCATTTCCAGTTTGTCTGCCAGCTGGCATCTTGGCACTGAAGTGAAGCCAGCATAATGAGGTCTCTAGAAAAGTACCTCCTTGAGCTGTGCTACCTTACCTGTGCCATAAATGCTTACATGCCCAATGAGGAGGATGACATGTAGAATAGCATAAAGGACAATCTTCAGTAGGACCACTTGTAAATGTGTACCTGTGCTTCTGTGCTGGGAAGATGAGATCATTCATGGGAGTGTAAAGTCTCGTGCACCAGGGATGACAAGTGGCTGCAGAACTTTCAGATAAACCGTGGAAATCTTCATGGAAACCTGTACTGACCTGGTCCATCACTCCAGTGGCAAGCCATTGGTATGAGGGCATCCATTGCTGTGGAAAAGTAAGTGGCCTTTGCCACCTGGAAACTCTGAATCCTTGACATCCTTCAGTCTGTGGCCAACCAGTTTGGCAGGAGCAAGTCCACAGCAGGACCAACTTTGCAGGAGGTATGCCTGAACATCCAGAATATGCTAATACTGTGGTTCATCCTCCTTGCCAACCTACAGAAGATCATTCCTGGATTTGCCCATGTAGGTTTTTCCAACTTTATTGGAACCAGTGATCCCCATCATCATCCTGGGCCCTGCCCCTCATGGCTTAGACTGCATCAACCAAAAGGTCTTACACATCACTGCCAGCTTGGTCAGTCAAGGTGTACAACATCAGGGTTTTTTCCCAACTCCATTCTACCCCCTGGGGAAAATTTGCCTGCAGCTGAAGTGAATAACTGCCCCCCACTGCTCATCAGGGCCCTGGCATGCCCATTCTTACCCTGGCTTATGAAGCCTTTCACTGGGCACATGCATGCCAAGAAGAAATTGGTCAACTACTGGCTTGATCATGGAAGGCACTTCAAGGCATGGTGGAAGGCAGTGGAAGCACACCTGGATGTCAATGAGGGCTGTCTGCCCTGGGCAGTTGTATCAGACTGCATCCTGCACAATATTTCTGAAGCCAAGGGGGCAAACTCCATAGCCCTAAGCAGAGGGAGTGTGGCTCCTTGGTGACTTTCACAGAGGTTGGGTGTGGTGGCGGGGGGGGCACAAGCAGATGGGGAGTGAAACAGAGGACACAAGTATGGCTTGTAAACAAACCAAAATATGTATTAAATGATGCAGATAGTCAAAACTGTCATTGCTTTATTAAGTGAACTCAGAAAAAGTGCTTAAGTAAATGAGGGGAAAGAATTGGGAGACCTGCGTACTGCCCAGTCATGGGTAGAATCCCACCAGGTTTCTGTAAGCGCAACCAGGTCTGGGTTTTTGCTAGCTAGGTAAGGAAGTTGGAACTTATTGAACAGGCGGCAGAGACTAAGCTAGGCAGAGGGACTACTTCCGGGATGCAGGAAGAGAAATATGAAGGAAATAGGGAACAAGTGTAAGGTGAAGAAATGAGATCAGAGGAGACATTAGGGGAAGACTGGGATGGGAAGTGGTGAGGTGAGGAAGTAGAAATCTGATAAGAAGCAAGAGTGTGGGGGACAAGCTAGATTGGTTAAGAGCACAGCCACTGAGCTGAAGACCTGTGGAGGCAAGGATATTGAGGCTGGATGAGGAGAGAGATACTGGGACTGGAAGTTAATAAGGACAGGAAATATAGAGGACAGCAACCTGAGGCCAGGGAGGGAATAGAGGCACTGATCAGGGAATGGAGGGACAACAAGAACTGCTTGGGTAAGGAAATTTGGAACAAGGAGCTGAGATAGGGTGAGATATAAGGATTGGGAACACATGGACAAGATGACTGGAAGCAGAAAAGGTAGGAAGACTGGGACTGAGATTGGGGAGACTGGTCCTAGTGCAGCTAGTCTGGATCAGAAGATTGGGAGTTACTGGAAAGAAGACCTGGACTGGAATTGTATATCTGAAAAGTACAGAGTAGAATTACATCAGGAGAATGGGACTGGAATAAGGCAGCATTAGTAGGGAAAGGAAGGGTCCAGGACAGGGACAGATGGAAGAGATGGAGCAGAAGGCTCGAATTTGGGATTATGGGTAGAATAGTCCATGTGCCAAACAAATCACACTCCTGTCCAGAGTATGTAATCACATAGCTGATTCCTGTACTAAAATGAACATGCACAAGGGGATGAAATTAAGATTGCACGGACATCCTTGATTCTGGCAAAGTTTTAAACATTTGGCTTTGCAACCTTAAAAGTGTTATCTTAACATAATCTATTTGTGTGTGATGATAAAAAGGTAAAATTCATACTTTTGAAGGAAAAACTTGACCAAGGTCCTGGTTCAAGCACTGCCCTAGGACCCAGCTTTAGTTCCTTTGCTGCTACCAACCTTGGTCATGTCTCTTGGACTTCAGGAATCTCTCTTCCCATCTGTACAATGGAAAGAATAACCCAGCCTTGCCATAACTGGAGGCTGAGATGGAAAAGAAAAACATTAAAAATTGTGAAGTGCTCAGATACTGAGGGAATAGGGGACATAAATATCCAAGAGACTGCAATGTGGAGCTGTAATTGGTATTTCATGTAAGCTGGGGACAGGGAAGGCAAACATGAGCCCTAATATAAAGGGAAGAATCAAAAGCTGCAAGGATGTTCCTTTTATTGCCTGTTATCATGCATCTATCTGTTTGTATCATAAGGCTAATAAGGCCAGATGTGACTTGACAATCTCACCTTTATACCACTTTCACAAAGATGTTTTTGCATTGCATTCAGATTCCTCACTGGAATCACTTAGTGAGACAGTTTACATAAAAGACCATACATCTGTTGCAGCAGTGGGACCACACCCCCTTCCCTCACCCTGCATCCTGGAAGTCCTGTAATGCTGAGAATCCTGCTGGCACATGCTGCTCTTTGCCATGGGACCTTCTCTAATCCTACTAGAGCTCAAGTGCCAAAGGGTTAATTAACATTCCTGACCCCAGTTGCTGGCTTCTGGCATGGAAGGCCATAATGGAGCAGGATGTATGCACAGAATACAGACCACGAGAGGGCATCAGTGCTACATAGCAGGGCTGATCCAGCCATCCAGAGTAAAGGATCTTCTCTAAAGCAGTCTGGAGCTTAGTGTGCCCAACACACTCAGTGCGGTCAGCAGCAGGGAGGAGGAACTGTGTTGGCTGCTACAATTCTGCTCTTAGGGCACTAGAGAGGCTCAGAGCTGAACTCCATAAGAGTCTTTAGACAGGGAGAGAAAGGAAGGGATTCCAGTATCCACTGGCATAGCTCCAGCTTTAGAGAGAGAAGAGGTAGTGGAGATGCAATATAAACCAATACAAAGAGGCAGCTGCTGCTGATCTAGGACCGGGATACTCACAGTGATTCTCCCAGGATAATAAGCACAAATGGAAAACTCAGTATTTCCACAGAGGCTTCCCTTTCATCCTCATCCCCCAACAGAGGAGAGCACAGTGATTGGGAACACAGACAGTGTGCGCTGCTGGAAATGCTTCTGGGAGATCTGGAACTACGAGACCCCCAAGGTGATTGTAGTGAAGAACCACAACCTTGGCATCCTGTACAGGGCGATGCAGCTTCTCATCCTGATCTACTTCATCTGGTAGGTACATACTAGTGCTAAGTCGGAGAGGCATGGGGCCCCAAGGAAGTGGCAGAATGAGGCTGTACGCAGGAGTGAGAGGATACCGTCCCCAATGCCATGAGCATCCTGCTGGCCCCATGACAAAACTTGGAGATACACTGTTAGGTTTGGGGCTTACAGTGGGCACTTTGCTAACTGTGCAACTATGGAAAGCAAGGTGAGGAGAGGATTAGGAGGAACCTTATTCAAGAGAGACCAGACATAGACAAAAGCGATAGTAAGGCCAGACCTTAAACCGTAGGTGCATTAGGGCATGGGCCAGCTGGGCCCAGGCCCAGGGGCCCCTGCCTCGGTGCAGATGAAACAGGAAGCCGAGCCGGGCCAGGCATATGTGACATGGTGGGCCATGGCTGCCGGGTGCCATTTGCTGGGTACTGCTGCAGCTGGACTGAGCCATGGTGGGGTGAGGAGCTGCTCCCAGAGCTCGGTCCGTGCTGCACACGTCTGGTGGGCAGTGGCTCTAAACCCGCGGTGATGGCTCCAGGGATGGAGCCTGTGGCTGCAGGGCAGGGGGCAGGTTGTGGGGGTCATGGCCCAAGGTCCAAATTAACCTTAGTCTGTCCTGCTTTGAACTCTTAAACCAACCACACTCCACACCCAAGCCCTTTGAAAAGTGACTGTTTCTTGTGGTTTTTTGCACATAACCTTTTCTACTTCACAAACACTAGGGCTTGCAAATAAAAGAAACATAGGTTTCAGAAAATTTTTAAGAGCATTTCTCATTAAAATGTCATTTTTCTCCCCAGCAAAAACCAAATGTGGTAACAGTTTTTAATGTTAATATATAGTACTTGGTAAAATAAACCAGTATGGAGTAAAATAATATTAGATTTTGAAAAGCAGTAAAACTTTAAAACTTTACTAAAACATTTTTTGGCTTTCAACATGATTTCAACTAAAATGAAAATGCCCAGGTCATTTTTGTCAAAACAGGTTGAATATGTTCTAGCAAATACATGCACTTTTGTCTCCCTGTAACTTGTTCTTTATCTTTTTCATATATTTCTCCTTCCCCTCCTTGTCTGTAATCTATTTTTCTCAAGCTTCTTTTTCTAGGTTAAGAATTGTTCTTTCATTCAATGTCCCCCAGCTTTCCAGCTTGTGCTCTTTTCTTTCTTCTCTCTTCAGGCTCGCTTGCTTTCTCTTCCATTCCTTTCCTTTTTTCTTGTTGCAAGTTCCCATTCTTTCTGGCCTATTTCATCAGCTCTCACACATCCTTCTGCCTTCTCCAAAAAAGCAGGTGTTTGTGCCCTCACTTTTCTTCTCCTGACTCCTTACCCACAGTCACTGTCTCACTTTCTGTTGTACAAGCAAACAGCATGCCCTGCACAACAAAGCAAGTGCGTAACACACTGACTCTCCTACTATCTACCCAGACATGTTAGTCACTTTTCCTCAAATTCATGTAGGCATAGGATAGCAACATTTGAAGCAGCTGCAGGTATGGCATTTTAAGCACATAATTTAATGAGCTAATTTGCATATAACCCATGTGGATTTTGTGCAGGTAATTATGATCTCCCCTTAGAGCAGGGGTGGGTAATCATTTTGGCCCAGGGGTCACATAGGGAGTTTTGATGAGCTGTTGCAGGCCAGATCAGCACCTCCACTCCCCTCCCCACCCAACAACTCACTGACATTGCCTATGTGGGATGGTGCCGCGGGTGGGCAGGGAGCAGTTTGGGAGTAGGATGGGCAATTCATTCCATGCACATCCACTCCCTGATCACCCCTGCCCTGTGGGTGGGGAGGGAAGGGCCGCATGTGTGTGTTTCGGTGGGGCTGCCTGGGTGCTAGGTCTCAGTAGCTGGCTGGGGATGGAGGCAGGCAGGAAGCATGTGCAGCAGAGCTCACCCAGGTGGTGCAGCAGTCCATGGTGCTGCACATAGGGATGAGCCACGCTGGTTCAGGGGCAACCCACACCACACTCCCACCCCTTGCCACCAATGGCAGCTCCTGCCCCTGCCGTGCCGCTCTGGGTGGGGGGGGACGCTTCAGCCAGGCAGCTTCTGCCCCAGTGTGCAGGGCTCTGGCTCCAGCTCCCACTCACCTTCCACTTGCTCCACTTGCCCACAGGTGGAGCCGGTGGAAGGAGGCTGGGAGGAGGAGCTGCCACTGGAGCATAGGGGGATTAATGCATGGGCCAGGGGCCCCCAGATGCCTGGAGGGTGGGCATGGGGTGGGACAGAAGGGGCAGCTTGGGCCGGGCTGGGCTGGCCATGGCTGCAGGTCCCGGGGGGGGGCACAACCGCGCTGGAGCCACCAGGGGCAGGAAGCAGGGCCGGTCATAGTGCGTGGCCAGGACCTGCTGGCAGCAGGGTGGTCCCAGTGCAGCCAGGTCCCAGCCTGGCCTGGCCACGATGCTGCACATTTGCCAGGCAAGTACCACTGCAGCCAGACTCAGCTGTGGTGGGGTGAGGGGCTCAGTCCTCATCGCATGTGCCCGGTGCCACCCGGCTGCAGGGCGATGTTGTGTGGGGCCCCGGCCCTGGGCTCTGGCTCCAGCACAGACCTGGGGGTGAGGGCGGTCATAGTCCGTGCCCTGGGCCCAGGTAGCAGGCCCTGCGTCCTGCTGCAACCACTGTTCCAGTGCGCTGGGCGGGGATGGAGCCCACGGCTGTGGGGCGGCCATGGCGGGTGCCCCAGGCCATGCAGGTTGCCCCAGTCCCAGTGAATTTTAGTCCACCTCTACACTGCAGGCTTGGCCTGGGGACAGTGGGCGCTGGGTGTTGGCAGGGGCACAGTGTTGGCTGCTACAGGCTGCGTTTGCCCCATCCAGAGTGCCGTGGGGGCAGCCATGGGCCGGATCCAGTCAATTGGTGGGCCAGATCCAGCCTGTGGGCCATATTTTGCCCACCTTTGCCTTAGAGCATTAGCTTGGTGACCTTCACATACACACTGCTCAGTTAGCTGGCATAAGTCTAGCAGAGATTTCATCTAATGCAGTTTCCTTGACCCATGCCGTTCTTGATCTCTTGGCTGAATCTTCCCATAGGGGAAAGCACAGCAGTGAGTTTGTGATGCAGCTGTTGAAATACAGACTCACCAAACTCCTCTCACATAGGGACCACCAAGAAGCTATTAAAGAATAACAATTTTAACCTCTGTTGAGCTGGATGGGATTTGAACTGGAGACCTGCAGCTGCATGACTGTCTTTAACAGTGCCTTGGCATGTCCCTGGCACTAATATTGTGCTACCAGGAATTAGGTTTGCTTTCTGGAAAATATTAAGTCAAGTCAAATCAAGAGGACTAGAGCACTGGGGGGACATGACATACTTCTCAGGGGCTCATCCCACTATTTATGATAGGTGTCATGGTCTGTGAATTCGACCTCCAGGTCTAGGAGCGGAGCAGCATAGTATTTCTCCACGGTTTTCCTTCCCTCTCTGTACTGGGACTCTTCTAGGACCTGCTTTCATCTATCTGGGATCTGGCTTGGAGGACTCTGCACTCATTAGTAATGGACAGGATGGTTTCAGGCACCTGATACCTGTTTGCAGTGGCCAGGTTGAGAATTCATGGGTCCGCAAAGCAGCCCAGACAAGCACACACCTTGTCATGCTCCATCTGAAACACAGGCTGGCGATGGGGACAAGATGTCCTGTACATGCAGGGTTTGGGTTCTATTCCCACCCTGCCTGCTGTGATCTTGTACAAGATTTCAGTTACTGTGGCTGTACAATGGACCATAGTGGCATGTCAGCCCTTGGTTAACAAGGAGGACACTGAAATACACAGCTGTATTAACTGCAGTTATGGGAAGATCTGAAAATAGTACCTTGACCTCCTGCTTTGCAGGCCAGTAACACCCAACCTATACTGGGTGATGTATCATTGTGACAATATTTGGGTTCCAGGGATGGCTGTGACAACCCCTGCTGGCTATGAAACCCTCACCCTGCTTTGGCTTTATAGTATCCCCTCCCCTTCTCACCTGCCACACTTTGGTGTAACTATTAAATGTTAGAAAGGGAAGCTGCTTAAGGGTCCTAGAGCGAGACCTCAATTCTTCTGACACCCAGCAGGTCCCACCTGGACCCCACTGGTTTTAGTCCTCCTTTGAACTCCATGGGCCCTCTCAGCCCAGCTGTGCCCCTCAAGGTACTTGTAGCCTTAAGGGCGTTTCACAGTCTCCAAACCTCCCTTCAGCCATACCCATGCCTTGCAGGTGTTATAGTACTATCGCTCCTTTTTCTGGGCCTTGGCCTTCTCAGCCTCACCCATTTTTGTCTGGGCCTCCTAGCCTGGGTCTGCTGTACAGGACCTCACTTCTGGGCACCAGGTTGTATTTTGATTACTTTAGTCCTGGGCCGCCAAACCGTGTCTCTGCCCTGTTTTGGGTGCTGAGCCTGCTTTGGATCTGTCAGGGCCCCCTGGCCCTGTCTCAGCCCTGCTCTGGGCAAGGAGCCTGCTTTGGTTCTTTCTGAGCCTTCCTCTGCATCCTCCAGCGCCAGATTGCCTGTGTAGGCTCAGGCCCTCAGCGTATATACATATTAAGGCCTGCCCCCTTCTGGCCAGGTGACTCAGCAGCCATCACAGGTATGTTCATTTTGACCCTAAGGACCTGCCTGCCTGCCCTTGCTGCTGCTCAGCTACAGTTTTCAGCTCCCAGCCCCAGAGCAGCCCAGCTGTCTGTCCCCTGTGCCTACCACTGCTGGTCTTTAGCTATAACTCAGCTAGCTGCTAGCTAATTCCTTAAATGCTAGCTTTTCCTGAGCCAGCTCACCCTGCTGCAGTTTCCTCTTGGGTGTGTCTACTTGTTCATTAATGTGCTTTAGGTAATACACATTAAATCTAGTACCTCCATTGTGAGGTACTAGAAAAGTGTGCAGTAGCCTATTTTAATGCACATTAGCTAAAGAGCATATTTTTGTGATGCTTTAATGCGCATTAAAATAGGCTAATGCACATTAAAGTGCACATGTAGATATGCTGTAAGTAACAGGAGCTTTCTTGCTCCCTGTTATAGTCATCACATTAGAAGACTGTTGTGCAGTGAATGGTTGTACCACCAAGCTCATGTCCTGCCAGTGCTGTGTGTGCATGATTTGGGAATCTGTACCCTAAGCTAAAGGGATTCCTGGTATGAAGGGTCCCTCTCCTAAGAGACAGGATTTCACCTCGTCTGCAGACAAGGTTAACAGGACTACGTCATACACAAGTACCGCACGAGAAGTATATCCCCTGCTTGATTGATATATAGTCTCCCAGACCTGCGTAAGAATTGTTAACCAGACTGCCTACGTTTCTGCAGAGGCTGTGCTGAGCTCTGGTTCCCAGGATGGGGAGTGAGGGTGTTTCTAATGGCTTCTGTCTCAACAGGTATGTGTTCATGATCCAGAAGGGATACCAAGAGAGTGAGACAGGCCCCGAGAGTTCAGTCATCACCAAGGTTAAGGGCATCACCCACTCACAGGACAAGGTGTGGGATGTGGAGGAGTATGTCAAACCCCCTGAGGTGAGACTGATTCTGTCCCTTGTCTAAAACAAGGCTGTGACACTGCCCTTCCTTACCCCTTCCTCCTGACCTGAGGCCATTACGTGGCCTACACTTCCTCCCAGGAGAAACTGTGACACTGCCCTTCCCCCAAGGTAATGCTAAGATATTGCTGCACACTCCCCAAGGCCTATCCCAATGGAGACTAGATTCATAGATGCTAGGGTCGGAAGGAACCTCAAAGGATCATTGAGTCCGACCCCTTGCCAGTGGGAGGAAAAAGTGCTGACCGCAGCCAGGTGCCTGTCCAGTCTCCTCTTGAAGACACCCAGGGTAGGGGAGAGCACCACCTCCCTTGGAAGCCCAGTCCAGGTTCTGGCAACCCTAATCGTGAAGAAGTTCTTTCTGATGTCCAACCCAAATCTACTCTCTATCAGTTTGTGGCCATTGTTTCTGGTTATGCCAAGGGGTACTCTGGTAAACAGAGCATCTCCTATTCCCTGTTGCCCCTGCCCCAGTGAATTTGTATACTGGCACAAGATCCCCCTCAGCCTTCTCTTGCGGAGGCTGAAAAGGTCCAGGTCCCTCAGCCTTTCCTCATAAGGCCTTTCCTGCATGCCTCTAGTCATATTACTGGCCCTCCTCTGGACCTCTCAAGGTTGTTCACATCCTTCTTGAGTTGCGGTGCCCAGAATTAGACGCAGTCCTCTAGCTGTGGCCTGACCAGTGCCGCATAGAGGGGGAGCATCATCTCCCTGGACCTGTTCGTGATGCACCTACTAATGCATAACAAAGTGTGGTTAGCTCTGCTAATTACTTCATCACATTGACGACTCATATTCATCTTGGAGTCAACAACAACTCTGAGATCTCGTTCTGCTGCTGTGCTGCCGAGACGGTCATCTCCCAGCCGATAGGTGATTCCCTCTCCCTAGGTGCAGCACCTGGCACTTGTCCTTGTTGAACTGCATCCTGTTCTCTGCCTGCTTTTCTAACCTGTCCAGGTCTGCCTGGATTCGTCTTCCCATCAGTGTGTTTGCTTCGCCCCATAGTTTGGTGTCATTTGTGATTTTGGACAGAGTGCTTTCCATGCCCTCATCCAGGTCACTGATAAAGATATTGAACAGCAGCAGCCGAAGGACTGAGACTTGGGGGACCCCCACTGCCCACATACCGACCTGTCCAACACTACTCTCTTGGTACAGCCCATAAGCCAATTTGCCAGTCACATGACTATGTAATTGACTATGGCACAGCCATTCAATTTGTTTATAAGAAAAGGATGGGATGCCATGCCAAAAGCCTTAAAGTCCAAGTAGATGACATTTACCTTGACTCCTGCATCTAAGCATTTAGTGACCTGGTCATAGAAAAAAACAAGATTAGTCAGGCAAGATCTACCTGCTGTGAACCGGTGCTTGTTGCCCTTCAGCATTACCGGCTGGACTCCTAACAGATTTGATCTTTGATAATTTTTTCAAGGGTTTTCCCAAGGATAGAGGTGAGACTAACAGGTCCATAGTTACCCAGATCCTCCTTCTTGAAACTAACATTGGCCCTTTTCCAGTCCTCTGGGACCTCACCTGAGCACCACAAGTGCTCAAACAGTTATGCCAGTGGCTCTGCTATGACACTGGCCAATTCCTTCAGCACCTTTGGGTGGAGCACATCTGGTCCCACTGATTTAAACACATCCAGCCCCTCCAAGTGTCCCTTTACTAGGTTGGTGCTGACAGTTGGTGGGCTGGTGTTTCTCTTGCTTCTGTTAGTAATGCATTTGGGAGATTTTTCTAGATCTGAGTTCAAGAACACAGAGGCAAAAAACTCATTGAAAAGCTCTACTTTCTCCCTTCTATCTGTCACCAATTGCCCTTGTGTATCCTGTAGGGGTCCTATGCTGCCCTGCACCTTTTTTTTGCTCCCTCTATACTTGAAGAAGTACTTTTCGTTGTCCTTAATTTTTGTCGCCAGCCTAAGTTTTAATCCTGCTTTGGCCTTCCTAACTGATTCCCTGCAAGTGCAAGACAGGGAGGTATACTCCTCCTTGGTAGCTACCCCATGCTTTCACAGCCTGTATGCCCCTTTTTTTGCCCTTAGGCTTTTCTGGATTTCCCTGTTTAGCCAGGAGGGTTTTTTGGCCCCTTTGCCCACTTTTATGTGCAATGGGATTGCCTCCTTCTGCGCCTGAAGGATCGCTTCCTTGAGGAATGACCACCCTTCCTGAACCCCATTTTGACAATGCTCTTGAGCTTTAACACCTCACTAACTAATCTCCTGAGCAGACTGAAGTTAGCCTTTCAGAAGTCTAGCACTTCAGCCCTGCTGGTTACTTTTTCCACCCTTCGCCAGATAGTGAATTCAATCAATTGATGGTCACTATCCCCTAAGTTGTCTTGTACCTGAAGATCCCCTCCCAGGTCGTTCCCTGTAGCCAGCACTGCATCCAGCAAGGCATTCCCCCTAGTGGGCTCCTATTCCTCCTGCGTTAGGTGGAGGTGCTCTGTGCAGGTTAAGAACCTACGTGAGTGGGTAGATTTGGCTCACTGCTCCTCCCAGAAGATGTCAAGGTAGTTTAGGTACCCATGACAACCATGTCTCCCGACTGTACGGCCTCTGAGAGCTGTCTGGAGAATTCCAGGTCTAGCTCATCCTCCTGGTGTGGCAGTCTATAGTAGACCCCCACTACCAAGTCCCTTTCCCCTTGACCCTCTTGTATCCTGACCCACAGTACCTCAGTTTGGCCCTCCTCTGACTCCATCTTGATTATGAATGTATATTGCTCCTTAACATAGAGAGCAATACCCCACTCCCCACTTTTTCCTCATTCTATCCCGTCTGTGCAACCTATAACCTTCAATGCGTACCGCATAAGTAGGGTCCCACCAGGTTTCAGTTAGCCCAACCAAGTTGAAGTTGTTGCCTCCAAACAGGAGTGCAAATTCAACCTGCTTGTTCTCCATGCTCCGAGCCTTAGTGTAGAGACATTTAAGCCCCCCTGGTACTCCTCTGTCCTGATGTCTGTCAGGTCCCCTAGTGCTTACTTGGGCTGCATATGATATAGGAATCCCATGTATTGTCCTCTCCTCATTGTAATAGAGGAATGGTGTCCTTACTAGTTTATCAGCTGATATTTAAGGATCAGGCACTCTCCAGTGATGTGCAGGGCCCTCTTCTATGAGACCACTAATTCAAAACTTGTCAATGCCTCTCAGAGCTGGAAAATGGCTGGGAAAGCATGCAACTGGGAATCCACAAAGAGTGTTGTTTCTTTCCCTGTCTGCTTCACAGGGTGGCAGTGTGTTTAGCATCATTACACGGGTTGAAGTCACACACTCCCAGACCCTGAAGACCTGTCCTGAGGTAAGCCAGCCTGAGTCAGACAGAGTTTATAGAGGTGGTGGGTAGATGAAGGTAAACTGGTTGTAAGGGAGGGTAATGAGGAAGAGAAATAGATTAGCTAGGAGCAAGAATGGGAAATGTTTGGATCCAGTGTAGGACTGATCCAGACATTTGTCACTGGGCTGTCAGGCCATGTATTGTTGCTCTGACATTTCCCTGCCCATAGTGCTGCATTGCAGCTTGTGTTCCTGACTGATCTGCCCTGTGAATGAGCTTGTCTGTGTCTGATCCGTGGGCTGAGCATGACTGATATAACTGAGGTTGCTGGGGTAGACAAACTGAGTGGGAACACAGCAACACCATTGTAGGTAAGATGGACTGAGTTATGCTGTGGCCCCTTGACTCAGAGCTCATTGGGCCCTGTCTGCCAGCTCTTGGCTTTGCAGTGAGGGGCACAACTGAGCAAATGCCTCCCTTGTCCCTGTGCCATGTTCTGCTCTCATATGGGACAAGGCAGGCTGTGGCACATATCTCCCCCAGTTCCCTGCTGAACCTTTGTGAGTGGCTGCTGAATGGAGATCACTAAACCTTTGAGAAGGTCACACTTTGAGGGGATCACAGGATGCTGTGAGGTGGCTGAGGTGTGTAGCAGGGGGTAGCAGGGAGAGACCTGCATAAGAGCTGCTGCTGCTAGTTAATGCGGGACAAGAGTTGGAGAAGCACTGGTTATAAGGCCAAAGGGTCTGGCCCTGCACCAGAGCCCCCAAACTTTGCATGCAATGCCCCCAGTGCTTGCTCATTTCTGATCATGATCCTTTGTCTAACCCTACAGAGCATGGCAGTCCCTAATGCTACCTGCATCTCCGACAGTGACTGTATAGCTGGGAAGATGGACATGCTTGGGAATGGTGAGTCAGAAGCACCCTGTAAGCATCCAATTGCACTGGGGAGACAGAGACAGCAGCAATGCCCCAACCCCCTCCCCTCTCTCCCCACCCCCTGGCAGCCATGGGGCTAGAGGGTAGCAGGGCTTCACATTCCAAGACGATGGAAATTTCACCTGTCCATCCCTGCAGGAGAGAGGACTGGGCGCTGCATTCCGCATTACAGTGGGACTGCGAAGACCTGTGAGATCTTAGCCTGGTGCCCAGTAGAAAATGGAGGAACCATCAGGTAAAGAGGTGCCGCTGGAGGCAATGGAGTAGGTAGAGGAAACAATAGTCACCACCCTTGGGAAGCCTGAGCCAGATCCTCAGCACTTTTCATCCTCTTCCAACTACCCTTGCCTTAAGCTATACTGTGCAGCTCCACAAGAGGATATGGAGCTGGGTGGAGGCCTTTTTAGACTTGAGAGGTATGAAGCCTATTACTTTTGGAGGACAGCCACCCTCCATAGCACTGGGAATGGGTATTGTCTGCATGGGGCAGCTCCTCTACCTGATGGGAAGGGAGGTAGTGCTTCCACCATGGGGGATCTCTGTCCTGGGATGGGAGTCAGTGCTCCTCCCATTGGTGAATGAGGTGGCATATCAGACTGCCTGGAATGCTGATGCTTTTTCCCCCTTCTTGCTAGTGACTCCCTGGGGAAGATGGCTCCGGAGTTCACCATCCTGATCAAGAACAGCATTCACTTTCCCCGCTTCGGATTCTCCAAGTAAGGGTCATCTCACTAACAGGGCCTAAAGGGCAGCTGGTGCTGTCCAGCTCTGCTCCTTTTCACAATTCACAGCCCTTTCAGTGGTAGCACTTGAACTGAACAGTTCCAGCTGAATGGAACTTTCCAGGGGAATGCAGTCCTGGTCGGAGGAAGAAAGAGAACAAGGGGCACATGGTGGGGAGGGGATATTCCCTGGATGATGCTGTGTGTGTGTGGACGGGAGTGGTAGGCTTTACTAGGAGAATACAGAGAACTGGTGAATGAAGGCAGTTAGCCTGCCTCTGCCAACCTGACCCTAGTCACTGGAACTAGATTTTGCATTGCTAAGGCCCTACAGAAGAGCACAATGTAGAAATGAGTTAATAATAGCTCTGTAAGTTTGGTTGTGTGGATGGGCATGTATGTCAGTGTATGTGGTTTTTGTGAGTGCATAGGTGTATGTACCTAGGTGAGTGTTTTTGTGTTGTGCCCATAAGTGTCTGTGTGTAATACACAACAGCTTTAGGTTTGTGTCTCCTCAGAGGGAACATTAAGGATGATGAGAATGGCTACCTGAAAGGATGCACCTTCAATGAGACCTCTGACCTTTACTGCCCCATCTTTAGGCTGGGCTTCATTGTGGAGCAGGCAGGAGAGAACTTCACAGAGCTGGCTGAGAAGGTAAAGCATGCAGTTACAAGAGTGCTCCACCCGCAACAAGATGTAGTCTCTATCCTAGTCACTGTCCTGGTGGAGCTCTTTGGAGGCTGTATTTTCCCCAGTCTTGGTTCATTCTCTAATTGATTTCCCTAAAGATCACTCCACTTCAGTCCCTTTGTACATCTTCCTGGGGATGTCAACTGAAGTGCACAGAGTAGATCTCCCTTCTCTAGGGTGGGGATATTAGTATGTGCCTGTCTTGAGTTACCAGTCACACCACAGATGCCACCTGACATTTGTGCTACAAATGGGATTGCTGAAGGCTGCAAGCTTCAGTAGAGCTTTCTACCAGATATGAGAAGAGGGGTGGGCTGGCAGAATGCTCTGCACCTCACCTGTCATCTCCAGAGCCTTCCTGTCTTCTTCAAGTGACTCTGGCTTGGCAAGATCCTTTCCCCAGAAGTAAGCTCATGGTTTTTTCTTCTCTTGCTGATTCTAGACACAGCGTACTTGCTTTATGCATCCAAAGCTGTTCTGCCAGCTGTCCCTTTCTTCCACAAAGGCCACCAGAAGTCCACCGACCCAGGTGCAGGCTTATGACAGAATCTGTGTCTGCACCAGCAGCCCCTCTCTGAGGAGTCTGACCTGTCTTTTGCAAGTGCCTTGAGGAAGTACATGGCAGGGAAGTACTTGTGGAAGAATTTGTCAGCAAAAGGGAACTATCAGAGCAGTGAATGTAGGTGAAGGGGAGAATCACACACACACAGCTTTCATGCAGGTTGCAATCTGACTTCTTTTCAGGAGTTGTCCAATCTTTATTTTTGTCCCTCTAGTACAGCTTTTAGTCTGCTCTAGTGGGTGTGGAGGACCACGATTCTCTGATCAGTCTTCATCTTCTTTTTGTTATAAGGGATGAGATTAGATTATAACTCCTTATAAATGATTAACAATAAACAATAACTCTTAAGACTATTCACATAGCTACACCAGCTTAACAATATATACATACATACGAGACATGAATATCTAAAGGTCAAGTCTCTGAAGGTCTTCTCAGTCTTTCTGACCTTGTTCTAACTCAGGGGTGGGCTAAGTGATGGATTCAGCCAGTGGCCAGACTCCATTTCCCAGCAACCCCGCCTGTGTTGCTGGGGCTGGTTTCCAAGGAGACCCCAGTAGCTGTGACAGCAGGGGCCAGAGTTTCCCTGGAGACCAGTCCTAGCACCAGTCCTAGCAATGCTGCAGAGCATGCAGCTAGGTGGGGAGCTGCTCCAGGACTGGGGCTGGGATCTTGCAGTGGTGACAGTGTGGTCTGGAGCTGGGGCAGACCTGCGATCTGCTGCCTGCAGGAACCTGCCTGGGGTGTGCAGGCAGTGGATCACAGCTTTGCCACAGCTCCAGACCACACTATCATCACTGCAAGATCCCAGCCCCAGAGCAGCTCACCACCCAGCTGCACACCCTGCCAGTGCTGCTGGGGTCAGTCTTCATGGAAACCCTGGCCCTTTGTTGCCAAGGTGTCACTGCTCTTGGGATCTCCATGGAAACCAGCCACAGTGACGCAGACAGGGGCTACTGGGAAATGGAGTCCACTATGGGCTGCACTTTGCCACCCCTGTTCTAACTTCTGTAGGGCTCCATTTCTAACTGAGCTTTCCTGCAGACTTCCTCTTGCTAAAGAATCTAGAGCAGGCTTGTCCAACATACGGCCCGCGGGCCGCCAGGCAGCCCTCCAAGCTGTTTTCTGAGGCCCGAGGTGCTGTGACGGGAAACGGAAGTAAGCACTGTACTTTCATTTCGGGGTGGGGGTGTGATGTGATACCGCTTCCTGTGAGGTCCTTGAATATGGCTCGCCAGCCCACTGGGTGATAAAAAGTTCATGATCTGGCCCCACTTTCAAAAAGGTTGGACACCCCTGATCTAGAGCATTGCTTAGTGTCTGTATACCTTGCCATAAATGCAACAGGCCTCTGGTGTCCTCCTGGCTGTGTTTAAATGAGTACTGCACCCAGACCATACGCAGATGCACCCGTTGTGACTACTGTTGGGTAGTTTACTGAATACTGTGCCAAAACAAGTGGTGATGCCAGCAGTCCCTTGATTGTGTATTGAATGCTGTTTGTTGTACATTGCCATTTACCTCCAGGCCACATACTGTGTCCATTAAAGAAGTTTCTTAATAGTTTTGTTAGCTGGACTAAGTTCAGTAAAAAAATTCCAAACTGGTTGGTCATATCCAGGTATGACAGGAGTGTCTTATGGCAGGAATGTCACTGTAGCAGGGAGCCAAAGGCCCTTGTTTCTTAAAGGGGAAGTGTCACCAGGCTAGCCTTGCTGTGTAGGCAGGTGGCTGAGCCAAGGCTAGCTGCACCGTGATGAGCTGGATGAGTGGTACAGATTTCCAGGTAGCCAGAAGATAAAGGCTGCAAGCAGTGGGAAGGGGCAGGATGTCTATTAAGTAAAAGGAGAAACTCCTGTGATTGGTTAGGGAGTCAGCGGCAGAGCTCCATGGCATATAAACCCAGTACCTGGAGTAAAGGCAGGCAGTCTGGCCCAGTGTGTTTCAGGGAATGGAGCTCGTGGGAGAGATTGCTACAGGAGACATCCTGGCAGGCACTAAACCGCCTTCAGAAGTGAAAGCTCCAAGGGAAGGAGGGCTGGCCAGATGACTTTTCCCCAGAATGGGAGAGGTTTCTGTTGAAAAGCAGTTACTTGTATGTTTGTTGCAATTAATTTTACAAGAGGACCAAGCGTAGCTGGAAGGGGCATGCCAGAGTTGGATCCTGGCGGGGGCAGGGGATTGAGATAGGGAGACAGAGACAAGAGGAAGTTAAAGCGAGGTTTAAGGCCTGAACAGGAGAGTAGGTATAGGTGGCCTCAGGCTGAGGAAGGCTGGGGGCTGAGCTCTGAGGGGGCAACAAGGGCCAGGCGGTAGGTTATGATAAGGCTGGGACTGAGGAGCCAGGCCAGTGCAAGGGAACCCAGACTGAGGAGTCCATAGATAGAGTAACCAGTGGGCCAAAGTCAAAACGGCCAAAGCCTGTACAAGCCAGTGTCAGAAAATCAGTGATAGCTGCATGGCTGTAGGGGAGGATGGAGGCCATTTATGAACACTGCTCATAAGGTGCCTGGTGTTCTAGCACACTAATAGGGCCAGAAGGGCTGCCCAAGTGGCAAATTTGCAGTGGGTTGCATCAAGTCTGGCTCTTGGGGCAGCCTCCCAAACCCTTTGAGCAACACCAAGGTGTGGCAGGAAAAATAACAGGGAATGGCACCCCAAGGAGTCAGAGTGTGCAGGAGCCACATGTCAACCAGGGAGTGCCACAGCACCACTGGAGCACGGGTCCTGTCACAGTCACATAATACCCTTTTTATCAGGACCTGGCTGAATTTCATTTTTGCTAACAATATGTCCAATAGCTTCTGTGTATTCCTTTCCTTCTTCCCAAATTCACTTTTCTCCTTCAAAGTGAGACCAGATTGTTGGAAATGTCTCAAGACAACATATAGATGTTCATCATAATCCTTTTGGTTTTTGCCATGTGCCAACACATCACCTGTGTAGCAAAGGATGACAAGCAAACCCGTCACAATCTGAGATAATCTTTTTTCGAAATGTTCTGACGCTTCTGATATGCTTAAAGCAGGGCCGGGCAATTGTTTGGGCAGAGGGCTGCTTACTGAGTTTTGGCAAGCTCTTGAGGGCCTAACAACAGGCAGCTGGGGGCAGATAAATATTCATTTTCTAAATTGTTTAGGGGCCCCATGGGCTGGATAGAATGGCCTGGCAGGCTGCTTCCTCTCTGTGAGCTGCATTTTGCTCACCCCTGGCTTAAAGGAAGCTAGTTGAAACAGTATCTTCTGAATGGGGTAATGTATATAGTTTAATGGCCAAGATCCTTTAAAAAGAGTGATTTGTCAAAAACCTGCTGCAGCAATTTTGAGAGTTGATTTCTAACAACTGGGCCAATGTCTGTTTTACTCTGCACATATTTTTGTTAAGTAAGATCCACAGAAATGCAAATTTTTCTACTGGATTTAGGTACTATAACTATCCTTGTATACCAGTCTGCGGTATACAAGGATATATTAGATATATCATCTATTCCTCTATTTGGGAAATAACTCCTAATTTTTCTATTCTCTTTAATTTTTCCTTGGCTTTCTTTTGCAAAAGAATGGGGATTCATCGAAGAGCTATCAGAGCAAATTTTTCCAAATTTTCTCTTATGGGAGGAATGTCACATAAATGCTTTTGTGTTGCTACCAATTTAACTATATGTTCCCCTGTCCATTTCCCCAAACCTGTGAAGACCTGAAGATACATCTCTTGTATAGTTAATCTTTTGCTGCTAATAGAGTCCAATTTCTCTACCAAGCATAGTCCTTGTATTGTTGGCAATCCCACTAGGGGAACTGTTACCATTTGTATTGCATAGATGGGTTTGTAGCAGAATTTTTCCATTTCTGGTTCTGAATTAAGTTCTGGGTCCCCATGTCATAGTAGTTTCATAGTTGGTAGGGTCAGAAGGGACCTGAGCAGATCATCAAGTCTGACCCCCTGCCCTGGGAAGGAAAGGCTGCTGGAGTCAAATGACCCCAGCTAGGTATCTATCTAGCCTCCTTTTCAAGACCCCCAGGATAGGAGCGAGCACCACTTCCCTTGGAAGTTGGTTCCAGATCCTAGCCGCCCTGACCGTGAAGTAGTGCTTCCTGATGTCTAGCCTGAACCTACTCTCTATCAACTTATGGCTGTTATTCCTTGTTACTCCTAGTAGTGCTCGGGGGAACAAGGACTCCCCCAGTGCCTGCTGGTCCCCCCTGACTAGTTTGTAACAGGCCACTAGATCCCCCCTCAGCCTTCTCTTCTGGAGACTGAACAGGTTCAGGTCTTGTAGCCTCTCCCCGTAGGGCCTGCCCTGCTGCCCCCTGATCATGCAAGTGGCCCTCCTCTGGACCCTCTCCATGCTGTCCACATCCCTCTTGAAGTGCGGCGCCCAGAACTGGACGCAGTACTCCAGCTGCAGCCTGACCAGTGCCGCATAGAGGGGGAGGATCACCTCCTTGGCCCTGCTTGAGATGCATCTGTGGATGCATGACAAGGTATGGTTGGCCTTCCTGACTGCCTCCCCACATTGGTGGCCCATGTTCATCTTGGCATCAATGATGACTCCAAGATCCTTTTCTTTCTCTGCACTGATGAAAAGGGAGTACCCCAGCCTGTAGCTATGGTGCCAGTTGTTCCTTCCCAGGTGTGGCACCCTGCACTTGTCAGTGTCGAATCCCATCCTGTTCTCATCCGCCCACCGCTGTAACCTGTCTAGGTCCGATTGCAGCCTATTCCTCCCTTCTAGCATGCCCACATTCCCCCACATCTTAGTGTCATCAGCAAATTTGAACAGGGTGCTTTTTACCCCCTTGTCCACATTGCTGATGAAGATGTTGAACAGTGCGGGCCCAAGGACCGAGCCCTGGGGGTCCCCACTGCCCACATCCCTCCAGGTCGAAAATGACCCATTCACCACCACTCTCTGGGTGCGGCCCTCCAGCCAGGTGGTGACCCATTTGACTGTGTGGGTGTTGACACCACAGTCCCCCAGTTTTTTAATGAGAACGGGGTGAGAGACCGTGTCAAAGGCCTTCCGAAAGTCCAGGAAGACTATGTCCACTGCTACCCCTGCATCTAAGGATTTGGTGATCTGATCATAGAAGGCCACCAGGTTGGTCTGATGGGACCTGCCACTGATGAACCCGTGTTGGTTGCCCCTAAGCATGAAATCCCCTGCTGGCCCCGGCTGGATGTGTGCCGGCATAATTTTCTCGAACAGCTTGCCTAGGATTGAGGTAAGACTAACTGGCCTATAGTTTCCCGGGTCCTCCTTCTTACCCTTTTTGAAGATGGGAACCATGCTGGCTCTCTTCCAGTCCTCTGGCACCACACCAGAGCACCACAAGTGCTTGTAAAGCCATGCCAGGGGTCCTGCAATGACCTCAGCCAATTCCTTTAGTACTCTAGGTTGGAGATCTGGACCAGCTGACTTGAATACATCCAGTCCCTCCAGAAGCTCCCTAACTAGTTCCTCACTAGCCCTTGGCCTAGTTGTGCCTCACCTGGGCCTGAGGGTGACCCGGTGGGGGGGCTGTTCCGGTCCCTGCTTAGGAAGACGGAGGCAAAGAAATCGTTAAATATGTTGGCTTTATCGTCTGGTGTGACAACCAAATTTTCTAGCGTGTCCTGCAGGGGCCCCACATTACCCGGAACCTTTTTTTTACCCCCTATATATTTAAAGAAGGACTTCTTATTGTCCTTGATCCAGGAAGCTAGTCCCAGTCCCACCTCTGCCTTGGCCTTCCTGACCACCCCCTGCATCTCCGAGCAACCACAGTATAGTCCTCCCTGGTGATGTCCCCTCATTTCCATTGGGTGTACGCCTCCCCTTTAGCTAGGAGACATTTCCAGATGCTTTTGGTGAGCTATGGGGGCTTGTGTGCCCTTCTGCTCCCTTTGATCCTCGTTGGGATGACCTCACTTTGGGCTTGGAGGATCGTCCCCTTATGGAGCGACCACTCTCCTTGGACACCTGGCTCCCCTCCCCTCTGGGACCTCAGTGCTTCCCTGACTATTCTCCTTAGCTCATTGAAGTCCACCCTCCTGAAACCTAGGGCTGCTGCCTTGCTGCAGGCCTTTGCCACCTTGTGCTGGATGGTAAATTCCAGCAGGCGATGATCACTGTCGCCCAGGTGGTCGAGCACCTGCAGCCCCCTCACCAGGTCATCACCCATGGCCAACACCAGGTCCAACAAGGCGTCTCCCCTGGTGGGGCTGTGCACCTCCTGGGTTACATAGACACAGCTTTAAATGCCTTTTCTACATACCTCAAGGTACCAGGCAGCTAGTGCATGCTGAGAAGGTAGGGTGGATGGAGCATCCCACAGGAGGATGGGGGTGAGGGGGGGATCCTCAGCATCTCAGTGGCGGACCCGGAAGTGGACCAGAAGCACTTTTGGTCCATTTCTGGGTCTGCTGTCAAGCATGCAGGGAACTGCCCCCTCCCCCAGCTTGGCGACTTGTGCCTCCTGGGTTTGGTGGTGGGGTACCTGAGGTCCCCCTGCAGCTGATTGCTGAGCTGGGGAGGTGTGGGGAGGGTCGCCCCTGTGTGTTCAGTGGTGGACCTGGAAGTAGACTGGAAGTATTTCTGGTCCACTTCCGGGTCCACTGCTGCGGATGTGGGGGGCCCCCCTGTGCTTCTGTAGGGCACTCCATCTGCCCCACCATCTCAGCATTCATGAGCTGTGGTGGTACCTTGAGGTATGCAGAAAAAACATCTAAAGCCGCATCTGTGGCCAAATCAGCTTTGAATCTTCAGATTCAGATTTGGCTGAATTGAATTTGAGCAGTGATCTGAATCAAATCAAATCACTGTCCTTTGAATCGGGCCGAATGTGAATTAAATATGGCCCGCTTCGCACACCCCTAGTAAGCATTGCTGTCTACACGTGCTGACCCTTACTGAGCACTAATTTCCTCTACTCGGCAGTTAATTTGCTACCTGCAAATGCAAGTAGCAAATTAACTGCCAAGTAATTACTGTGCAGTACAGCACATGTAGACAGCCAATGGGGAGCAAATTTGCTCCTGGTCAGCTGGGCAATGGGAGGCAGAAGACTGCTCCCTGCCCCCAGAAGCTGCCTGCTGCTAGGGTGGACTCTGCCACCAGAGCTCAGGCAGGGACGATGTCCCCCTGCCCTGGCAGCAGGAAGCTCCCAGCCCCAGCTCAGTGATCATGGAGCAGGGGCTGGGAGATTGTTCCCAGGAGGCTGCATGGCGAAGTCTGCATGTGCCGTCTGGAGGTGGCTGGGGACTGTCCTGTTTCGGGCGGTCTCCACCCAGCTCTGGCCTGCACATGCAGACTTCCCCACACAGCCTGGGGCTGGCTGGGAACTGTGCTAGCTGCTTGTCTTCCCACAGTCAAACTTCTCTAGTAGAGCCATCTGTGTTATGGCTTCCAAGGTTGCATTAGGGTTTTAACCTGTTTCCTACCCACTGCAATGCATCTGTCTTCTTGACGTTTGGGGACTCCGCTCTCCATCTTAGAAAGAGAGATTGGCCTTCCTGATACCTCTTAGTGCAAGAGAGAGAGAGGCACATGCAGTCATAACATGGGTAGTAATCTGGTTTCACTGCAGGGGCTGTTCAACCTTTATTACTATCCCTCTAGCACATCCTCTGGTCCTCTCCAGTGCGTGTGGAGGATCAGGACTCTTTGATCTCTCCACAGTAACATCCCTTGGCATAGCAGGGCTGTAGAGGGAGTGCTTCCCCCCCGGCCCTGCTCCACATGACAGAGTACGATGGTGCTCAGGACAAAGTGTAGAGATGGATTATTGCCTCCTACTGTCCCACTGCTTGTGAGTTTGGGGGATAGCAGCAGCCCACAGTGAGGGCTGTGAGCAAGCAAGTTCATATTTGGATCCTGGCCTGACTCTTTCAAAGCTGTTGCCTCCTCTTTCCTTAGGTAGAGGAGCTCAGCTGCCCTCCAGTGGCCCAAAGCCAGGTGCCTCCCCCACCCATCTCAGCATCAGCAGGGACGTTCCATGCTACCAGGCCTGCTTCCTGGCTCTTTTGGGAAACTTCTCATGTAACGAAAAGCCGGATTTGATGTTTGTGGGACATCAGTGGACACTACGGCAACCAGGAGGCCTACTGTTTACAAGCACTCTTCCTGTACTAGTAGCTAGTTAGCTCTTAATCACTCTCCTTGCCTAGTCAGTGTGTGCTCTTTTCTCCTGTGGGAGGTAGCGCAGTATCAAATGCTGTCCTGAAAGCAAGATTCACTTCTTACCTCCATCTGCCAGCAACATCCACGGTGGGAGGTACCTTGATTCTATGTTTTTTCCCCAGAAGGTTGGTAGCCCCTGGATACTGTTGCTTTGGAGATGGGGAGGCTAGCAACTGGACTGCAATCTGGCATAGCTGCTCTTTTCTCCCCTTGGACCATGGCATGTACGTACAGTGGTATCAGATGGGGGCTCTGCCAATCATCTAAATCCCTTGTGTCTGGACACTAACTGGTAGGCCACTCACTACTGCTGTTTTCCCTGGACCTCTTTCCTTCCTTAAGACACTGACTGTTTCCCACCCCCACAGATGTTCCTGCTTTTGGATTTCTCTTGGACAAGGGGTGCTGACCAATCCCCAGCTCCAGAGCATGCCTGGGGCGGTATACAGATCAGGGGTGGTTTACAGCAAAGTTAGCAGATTTGGTGGTGAAGCTGCCCACATGTGGCTGGTGTCATGAGGGTACTGTGCTAAGTCTCTCTGCTTTCACTCTCTTCTTCAGGGTGGTGTCATCGGGGTGATCATAAATTGGAACTGCAACCTGGACCTGCCTGACTCGGCATGTAACCCCAGATACTCCTTCCAGAGACTTGATCCAAAAAGGATTCAGGAATCTTCTGGCTACAACTACAGGTGATATGAGCATACCTCTGGAGCAAAAGGGAAAGGAAAGGGTGGGTTGTTTTTTTTTTACCTCTTTTAGAGTCCCTGGAGGTTCTCACAGCTTGGTCTGCGCTAGTGGGGGTGGAAGAGGCTTGGGGTACATCCAGCCCTGCATGCAGGTTGCTGTTTCCAGAACCCCCATTTTTGAAATACTGGATCTGCCCCAGTCCCCATCCAAGCCATTTCATACAAATCCATTATTAGAAAAACTACACAGTCAATCCTGACAATCATAAGCCATACCACCCTAACTTGCTACAGGTAAGGCAGGGGGATCATAGTGGCCAGTATCCTACCACTGCCAAGGTTGTCAAAATATTCTTGAGAGAGCCAAAGAAGAGGGCCATGGTCTTTGTGACAGAGGAAGGCAAACTCCCTCCCAGAGTCTCTACTAATCTGACCACAGAGTGAAATTCCTTGCAGGCAGGGAAATTCTCATTTCCCCTCTTTCCTTTTCAGGTTTGCCAAGTATTTCAACTGTAATGGGACAAACACACGGATCCTGATCAAGGCGTATGGGATCCGCATTGATGTCATTGTACATGGCCAGGTAGGCGTTGGAGGGTTTTTGGCCTCTGCCTCCTTGGTGTACAGAGTGGCTGATGGGAACTTGGTGTACTGTAACCCACTGCTTCTGCTAGGCATTATAAAAGTAATGCCACTGGCTCCACCAATAAAAAGCAACAACACCTAGGAGCCTGGAGAACTCCTCTGCAGCAGAGCTGGTGCAAGCACAGCTTAGTGATCTAGGTGCTGCTTGCAAAACATCTTGGACTCTCCATGCTGAAGGGTCTCAGCTGAAGGGACTTAGCCCAGCCACTTGCTGGTGAAAGGTTTTGCTTGAAGTTTGCTGCAGCTCTACCTGTTCCACCACATGTTGATCTGTAGCTGGAGGATGGTAGAGTTTGTTCAGGAGTGCTCTGCACCATTTGTGCTTTATACTGCCCCAGGGCAGCTGCATTTCTATGCTGCTACCTGCCTGCAATGTACTAAGGGGATATGGAACATTATGGAGTCTCAGCAGTGGCTCCACACCTGGGGCAAAGGAAAGAAGTCTAACAGATTTACTCCAACCCTGACTAACCCACTCCTCACTTTTGAGGGAAAGCCCCCAAATCTTCACTTTGAAGCCTAATATTCTGCTGCCTTAGGCTTAAGCAGTGGGTTATGGGATGCCTGTGGGTGAAGTTGTGTCTGAAGTTGGGGCCTGGCTGCTCACATGAGCCACGGTCTTGGTAGATGTCTTACACAAAGATATGCAAGTGCCTCAGCTGTTGTTCACTTCAGACTCCAAAGCTGCTGGCCTGCAGACTGTTTCCCTGCATATGGGCCTGGGCTTAGTGTCTCAGTACTGAATCTTGAGGGACTTTCATATCATTATCCACAAACCACACCAATGTGGTAAAATATTCCTGTGTGACTTCTGAGCCCGTAAACCCCATGGAGCAGTCTAGGGCTCCAGGACCTCCATAAGCTCAGCCTCTGCAGTATCTTTTTCAAGCCATCAGGAAAATGGAAGAAGAGAACCCATCCCAATTCTCCCCCTAAGCTCCTGTAATTGCAGGGACCCTGCCTGCCCTGCCCTCACCTCTGTAGTAGACTTGGTGCTACAGGGACCCTGTCCAGAACCCTTCCTTCACACTGGGCCTGACATTTCAGGGCTCATGAGATACTTGGCAAGGTTGAATTTCTGAGAGTCACTGGTCCTTGTAAATGAGGGGTGCAGGAACTGAGGAGTGAATTCTGACTTGGGATGTCTTGCTGCCTAGGCAGGAAAGTTCAGCCTGATCCCTACAATCATTAATCTGGCCACGGCACTGACCTCTGTGGGAGTGGTGAGTATCTATCCACTTTGCAGTCTGTGGACCAGTTGACTGGTGCTCACTCCCTTGAGCACTAACACCCCATCATCTTGTTCCCTAGGGTTCTTTCCTTTGCGACTGGATCTTATTGACCTTCATGAACAAGAACAAGGTGTACAGCACTAGGAAATTTGACCAGGTATCTGCCCATTTATCACTCCTTTGTTATAGACCATGCCCTGCTCCATCCTGACCCTGCAAGGTTACTGCTGTTACTCCCATTTACAGGCATACAGAGGGGATGGGACTTGTCCACATCACCCACTAAGGTAGCAGAACTGGAAGTAGAACCCGGGAATTCCAGCACCTTGCTGTCCTCCTGACCCCATTGCCAGATCTCTGGGCTCCCTGTTTGGGAAAATGCAGTGTGGGAGGAAATGAACCTCCCAGGGACCCACCTGTACTGTCATTCTTGAAGTAAAGGTGGTATTAGGGTTATTCCCTCAGCAGTTCTGAGGACATCCTCCAAGTGAAGCACATCAGTAGAGCTGAGTGAGTCACCCCAAGGGCCTTTCCCTCCTCCAGCTCCATGTGCCTGTGCCTTGGCAAGAGTCTATTGAAAATCCCCAGACACTGACTGCTCCATCTCTTTTCTCTCTGGCCAGATTTCTCAGTGTTGGGATGGAAACTCAGTGCCAGAATCCAGTATCAAGAATTGTTCCACACAGGACTTTTCACTGGGTGACCCCAATGGCCCCATTCAGTTCTGAGGGCCTACCTCTCGTCCCATCCTGCTGCTCCAACTGGACTAGGCATTACACATGTGGCCAGTAGGCAAGTTGTGTCTACCCTGTAAGAGTTAGTGCTTGGCTGCCCACAAAGCTAATGCGGGGGAGGGCGGGGGGGAGGTATGGATGGAGCAGGAGACCTTCCCCCCACCAGCTTTCATTCTATAGGTATCAGAGCTTCTAGACAGCTTCTGCCTGTGCAGTAACCTGGACGTCTCTCAAAGGGCTGGTGGCTGAGTGAGCCCAGGTGCATGGGACTAGGATGTTTGTATCTTCCACCGAGGAATTCCCTAACTCTTCCCACTCATCCTAAAATCTCTGCACACACCCTGAGGTACTGTCAGCTACAGCTAGCACATACTAAGGAAAAGAATATTTAAGGGCATGTGCAGAGTCATCCATTCTCTGCCTCTCCAGCATCCCCCCTCCGGTCTGTTAACACCTGCCACTTAGCCTATTAGATACATTCATAGCATATGAGCTGCAGGTATCAGGAGCCCAGTAATGTTTGCAGAAGATATTGTTTCCTTCTCCTCCCTGGCCAACTCTAGTTCTTCCTCTCCCAGAGGATATATCCACTTTTAGGTCCTACCTGCTGAGGAGGAAGGGAAACAGCAATTATCACATGGTGGTCACTGTCCTCTCTTGGGGGATTGCTAATTCCCTTCTACTCCCTTACAAAGGGAATCCCCTCTGCTCTTCTTCTCTGGGCGCCTCTTTCCCCCATGGTCTCAACCCACTTTAATACTGTTCTTTCAGTCTGCTCACACTGTTTAAAAAAAACCACCTTCTTTCTTCTCCCTCAGTTACAGCACTCCCAGGACCCTGCCAGGCTTATTTGTGATCTCCGACAAAGACACACACTTAAGACAGTTCTGTCACAGAATGATCAGCATGCAGCTTTCTCTCCAGGACTGAAACAGTAACAGTGTTGATAGACTTCAGTAGGCTCTGGCATTAATACCCCATGGAGATAATCAGGACGCTCTACTTCTTTGGTTGCTGTTTCAGGCTCTCTACAGACCACTGTCAGTCACACCTGGGTGCTTTGAAGAGCTGTGTCACAATGGGAAAGAGACAGTGCTAAACCAGTCCCATGGGACAATTTTGCATAGGAAGGAGGGAGGGGCCTTCAGCAACTTTGACAGGACATGCTGAAGGAACCCTTTGTCTTTGCAAACCATGCCTTGACAGCTGTATCCAACTGGGAAGCATAGCAAGAGTCTTGGCATGCAATGGCAAAGTGGTCAAGCAATAGATATGAGAGGACAATGCATTAGAACATTTGGGGCCAGTTGCAGGGAAGCATATGCCAATTGCTTCAAGGGCTTTATGACAAAGTTGGCAGAACTTCTTAACAACTGGACAGGGACTCCTAGTCATTTGATTATAGTTGCTTTTAAAAGTAAACATTGCCATGTCTCCTAATTGGCTTGGTAATGGGTGCATGGCAGCCATGCAGACAGTTACTGTCACCAGCTCTGCTCTTCAGCCTGACACCATCTCCTAACTTGAAAAGTGGAGAGAACTTCTTCACAAATATTGTAATGGCCCCTCTCTCAACCCTGCTTGGGAGTCTCAACAAGAGACTCCTTGTCCAGGGGTCTGCTCCTCCATCTCTGGTATTTTTCCCATCTCCAGTTACTCTTTCACCATCCTCCACCTCCACTCAGCATGGTGTTCTAGCCAGCACTGCTGGTGCAACTAAGAGCTTCACAGGCCATGTTCACTAAATCAATTAGAAAGAGCCATTTGGAAGTAACTGAGTAAGTGCAAGGAGTATGTTTCTGAGCATAATTGGATTTTCTGGCTCTCCTGTTTCTGCAGAAAATCCTAGAGCATTATCAGTTTCTCACCAGTTTTTTTCTGGCCCCAACACCCTGTTTGAAGCGTGCACCAAACACAGCAGCTTAGATCCAACAGGCTGTTTGGGCATCTGCAACTTGGAACCAGGATGTGGGTTTCAAGAGGGCTGGCCCCCTCCAAAAACAGTCATTGCCCAGGGGTGGGGGAGGCTCACAGCTGAGTTGAGAAGGGGTCGTACACCAGTTGCAGATGTGAGATGGGAAACAGAAAGGAAGGCTAAGGAGAGGGCCTTTCACCTGTTCAGAGGTTCGGGGCACTGGAGAGCAAGCAGATAAGGGCTTTGTACCAAAGAGCTACTTGTGGCTGCTCAGAATAAACACCCCCGAGAAGGGCAGGAGCAGCAGCCAAGTAACCACAGAGAAGCTTACCAGGGGAGCATTTTAGCAAAGTGGCACGTTTGAGCTAAAACCAAGCCAAGAAACCACTTGCTTTGCCATGCTCTTAACTGTATCCCCCACCACATATGCTTTCTGGCAATGGTAATAAATGTTAAGAGCTCACTAGTGTCTGTGGAGGAGGTAGAGGAACCTCAGCACCTACATTCCCTTGGTATCAGGGAGGACTTGTGGACAAGGCCCCAGTAGTTAGGGCTTTAGGACCTCCTTAAACTGCCTCAGAAGCTGCTAGGTGCTAGCGCCAGCTGAGAGGAAGTAGGATAGGGCAGCATGCTCCCTGTATGTAGTTCAGTTTTGCCCCAAGTCCCCTCATGCCAGGTACTCAGGATTTAAGGGAAACATCACAAGGCTTGGAATAGAAATATGAAATCTGGCAACACTGGGTGCAGCCCTCTGCAACCCAGCTTTCTTTCACCCAAACCACAAAAGTCTCATGCCCCCACAAGCAGGAGTAGGGCAGCCGTCTTTGTTGCTGCTTATGCTAGTATCTGGACAACTCCCAGGAACCCAGGAACAAAGCCAGGAGCAGCCCCTTGCCCTCCTAGAACTGCCATCTGCATAACCCGTCTGCCTGGGCAGACGGATATGACCACGCCAGCCCCAGCCATGGGCAAGTGAAATGGCAGTATTAGTCCAGCTGCCTGTACTGCTAAGCAGGCATTCCTAGCCTGGCTCCCACTCCCGGAACGTGCTGGTCTGCAGCGCAAACGGACATGATCTGAGCTGTCAGTCCCTCAGACTGCATTATCTGACATGACAGAGACAGTGGGGAGCTAATGAGCTAACAGGGATGATTTAATCCTTGAGGAGCTTGTAAGATGAACCCCTCACCCCAGCCAGTGAAGGGCTTCTCTCCCCTATTTCCCAGAACAGAGCTGCCAGTTCCTCCCAGTAGGGCTGGGCAGATGATGTACTAATTCAATTCTATTGCTCTGTGATCCTATTAGAGTCAAATTTCTCTGCACCTTTAGAACAGCTCAAGTTCTCTAATTCCTTCCTGGGGAGATGAGGAGCTGCACTGGGCATTTTGCCCAGTGCAGACACAACATCCTGCCCCTTCCCACACCACTAATTCCCTTTTATTTACAGGGTCCCATCCTGCAGCCACTGACAGTGAGGGGATCATGCACAAGTTGCCAGGCAAAGGCCCCACCATTGACTTCCACCTGTTTCTTGTTCACTGCAGACCCTCCAGGCAGGTCCAGCCTGCTTTCCACTGCCACTTGGGCAGGGCCTTGCGTTAGCAGGCAGCAGGGAGGCATAACTGGAACCATGACAGAAGATAAGGCAATAATGACTTAGTGATATAGACTAAAAGCTAAGATGATTGTTTGGGGTGGATTTTAAGTGGAAAATCAAAACAAAAGCTTTCATTAACCAAAAGCCAGGCAAAAGTTGACTGTAAATACATTGGGATTACCTAAATTCTTCAGCTGTTTGGTGTAAGAGTTTGCTGGGCTACAATACTGTATTATCCCGAACCTGCTGGAGCCTCAATTCTCTTTAAAAACTGACCAATAAGATACAAGCAAAATATTCCAAGTTGCTGTCAGTTTCCTTATTGGCTGGCAAATACTTCTTCCCTAACTCTAATGATTTGTGTGTTGCCGACCTGAGACAGAACTGTGGCTTGCTTTAGTGCCCTGTTGCTGCTCCATCCCTGAATTATGAAATGCATGCTGCAAAGTAAGAGGACTTTAGTCACCTCCCAATGATGTAAAAGAAAGTTGGCAACTGACATCATGGGAAGTTCAACTATGGTGTAAAGCAAGGGATGACACTCTACACCCCAGGGGCCAATTCCAGCCTGGAAACCATTTGTATCCAGTCCACAAAACTGGGACACTGTTGGCAAGTCAGCAGCGGGAGGAGAGTGGCAAGGGCAGCAATGTGCTGGGGAGGAGGACCTAATCCATTAAATTCAGGCTACTGTTCCTATAAGGTCACCAACCCCTGCCATAAAGACCAGATCATAAGACAGTGGGAATATAATAGTGATGATAAAACTGCTAGAATAAACTATCAAGGGAAGTGATGGATTTTCTACCTCTTTGGGTATTCAGATCAAAGTGGATGGCTTTCTGGAAGATAAATTGTGTTTGGCTACAGCATCTTGTTCTCAACTGAGGGGTAGGGGGCTAAAATTGTATGGCCTGTGTTGCACAAGAGGTCAGACTAGCCGATCTCTAGTTTCTACTCTTAAACTTTATGAATCTGTAAAAGGGGGTCAGTAGCTCTCCCTGCCACAGGCAGCCAGACATTGTAGGAATAAAGCAAGCGGTTAGGATTTCTTAGGGTGATACCAACAGACCTGATGAAGAATGTCTTGCATTCAAAAGCTTGTCTAACTCTATCATAACTACACAGCTTGTCCAATAAAAGATACCACCCTTAGAAATCCTTGCCTCTCGTATAATTCCTAGACCGTCACAGCTACATTACTCTAACACTACCAAAGCAGGAATAAGGCAGGGTAGAATTGCACTTGATAGACTACACCAGGGGTATGCAACCCCCACCCCACAGGCCAGATACAGCCTTTGGAGCTATGCTGTCTGGCACACGGGGTTCCTCAGCCTGGAGATTTCTGGAGGGGGAGTGGTGACAGCTAATTGCCACTTCCCTGCTGCCAGATTTCCAGACCCGTGGGGAGCCCTGTGGGATGGAGAGCACGGCACCAGATTGAGTGCAAAGGCTGATCAGGCCATGGTGCAGATCTGGCCAGTACGGGTGGCACAGGGCTGGCTGGGCTACTACAGGGGGACCAGAGCAGCATGGAGCTGACTGGGGCTATCCACAGCCTGATTCAGCCTGCAGACCAGCCCCATATCACTCATCCAGCCTGTGGGCCAAAATGTTAAGCACCATTGGATTATACCATTAGCAATTACCATATTTTCTTGCACACACCCCTGTCCCCAAATATAACGCACACCCTATTTCTGGCACACTCCAAAAAAAAAAAAAAAGTGGGGAGGGGAGGGGAAAAAATCCTTGCCTAGGAATAAAAGTAAGCAGAGGGTAGGGGGCTCTGGGCTGTGTGTTAGGGCTGGAGTTGTGCACTGGGATTAGGGCTGTGTAGCTTGGTGGGGTCTGGGGCCTGATTCAGCACACCCCTCCATGGGCCAGTGCTCTGGTGCCCAATCTGGCATGTGATGTTGGGGCCATCCCACATGCTGGCTCCAGGGCTGAATGCCAGGGATAACCTTGTATATCGGTTCTGGAGATGTATGTCAGATCCAGGGCAGCGTGCTGGGTCAAAACTTGGTGCTCCAGCCATGGACCAGCCTCATACACCATCCCAATTTGGCATGTGCTTGGGGAGAGGGACTCATGAGTCTGGAAATTAGGTGGAGGGAAGCAGCAAGTGGTGGCATTAACTGCAGTGGTTCCAGGAGCTGGAGCAGTTAATGCAACCACCACTCCACCTTACCTCCCTTCCTACTCTGCAAACTTTACAGATTCATGGGGAGCCCTTTTCCTCACATATAATGTGTAACCATTTTCCCCAACTGGTTTTGGGGGAAAGGGTGAAGATTCTATGTGAGAAAAGATGCCATAGTGCCTCTTCATAAATCCCACCCCCTCCTCAGGTCCTCCTCGAGGAAGACGGGATTTAACACACATCTGAAGGGCCCCGAGCTCCAAACCAAACATCTAATAACTCCTGTCTGCCCTGAGGGCCACCTCTTGTGTCACAGCTACTTCATGTAGGATGCAAGTGTTTCTGTCACTTGCTGGCACTTAATATCCACGTGGCGGAGGAGTAGCTATTTGGCGTCAGGACCAGTCTCAGCAAACTGTGGAACTCCAGCCTAGAGCTGAAACAAGTCTTAATTGCTCTTTTATTCATTCACACTTACCAAAACCTCCATTCAGTGGAAAAAAGTCTGCTTGCCCAGCGGAGGGCAACAAAAATGGTTAGGGGGCTGGGACACATGACTTCTGAGGAGAGGCGAGGGCTGATTTTAGTCTGCAGAACTGGGTTGATTTTAGTCTGCAGAAAAGACTGGGGGGGGGCCCCGCGGTGGTGGAATTTGATAGCAGCTTTCAACTACCTGAAGGGTGGCTCCAAAGTAGACGGAGCTAGACCGGTGGTGCTCAACCTTTTTTGTACCAGGACCCATTTGTAAACATCGATGACCCGTGCTGACCCAGTGCCCTTCACTCCTGACCCTAGGCCCCAGCCCTCCAGTGTGGGGGGCAGGGGGTGGGTGTGGGGTAGGGGAGCCCCAAGCAGCCCTTTGCAGGCTGGAACTGCCAACCTGCAAGGGAAAAGCCATGGTTTCCCATGTTTTTCTTCTTTAAGGGAGAACCCATTCATAACGTTTGCTGATCCATTTTTAAAGTTTGTTTGTGACCTTTTCATATACTCTCAAGACCCACTTTTGGGTCACACCCCAGGGGTTGAGAAACACTGAGTTAGACTGTTCTCAGTGGTGGCAGATGACAGAACAAGGAGCAATGATCTTAAGTTGCAGCAAGGGAAGTTTAGGTAGGATATTAGGAAAAAATTCTCATTAGGAGGGCAGTGAAACACTGAAATGGGTTACCTAGATGAGGTGGTTGAATTTCCAACCATGGAGGTTTTTAAGACCCAGGTCAACAGAGCCCTGGCAGAAATGACCTAGTTGGGGATGGTTCTGCTTTGAGCAGGGGGTTGGACTAGGTGATCTCCTGAGGTCCCTTCCAACCCTAATTTTCTATGATTCTATGTCTTCTGAGCACCTCATGCTTGCAGATAAAGGGATTGGTAAGGGAAGAGCTGGGTCCTTCCTCTGCTGAAAAACCTGGCAATTCTGCTGTTGCGCAGCCAAGGTAACAAAGCCAGCAAAGGGAGGAGTGGGGTGGAATGAACTGCATGGGGTAGGAGGCTAGTGCTCTGCAGGAACAAGGCATTGCACAATCAGGAGCACACAAGTGAGGAGGAAGAAAAACTACCCAGGCAGTTTCATATAGAGCATTAAAGAAGCCATAAAATGCCTTCCAAATTCAGCACATGGTGTGATCAGTCATTGCAGGTTTACCCTTTGTACCAAAGGAGCATTTATACATACCTTTGTCTGCTCAGATGCACCAGAAATCCAGCACATCAGAGCAGACTTGATTAATCTGGTCCGTGGAGCACGTGAGCAGATGTGCCTAGCGTTGCATCACATGCATTTATGTAAATGGCGAAATGCACATCGGCACACAGAAGGTGGAAGCAGTGCATTTTTTTTTTTAAACTAAAACACTGATGTCTAAGCCTCTCTTGCACAGTTGCAGTACACTTTCTAAGTGTTGATGCACATTTCACCATTTACACAAATGTGTGTGCCGCAGCACTGGGCACTTAAGAGTGCCCAGTGCTGCTGCACATGCATGTATGCAAATGCCCAAGATGCACAACCAAGGGAACACCAACACCCCTCCCCCCACCCTTCACTTAGTCATTAGAACCTGAGAATTTCAGATAACATCAGCTTCTCAACACTACTGTGTTGACACTGCCCATTATGGAACTGAGGCATGATCCTTCCACCTCATGCACTAGCTGGGGCCTTAGGCACATTAATCCCCAGCAGAGCCTACAGGCAGTGGCATAACTAGGGCAGGGTAACTGGGGCAGCTACCCCAGGTGCTGACATGGTGGGGGTGCTGCTACTGCAGCTGGAAGTCACCACTGCTTCTATGCTTGGCAGTTGCAGGTGCTGGCTGCATTGTTATGTCTCTGCCTACAATCAAACTGCAGAAGCACTTTCCTTGAAGCTGCAGCAACCATACTGTACATCACAGCCAGGCTGGACTCTCTGCTTGTTACCGCTACTGATTTAAATTTGTGTCAACCATGGCAGGGGCTGATCTTCAATAGAGTGCCTATTCCCTTCCTTCTCCAAAACATCTAGATTGCCACCCAATCTACCCTACTGCAGCCTTGCTCTGTCCCCCTCTGGGCAATTCCAGCACTCACTGCCCTTCCCCATTCTGCCTGGTCCTCTGCTACAGGTTTTTCCTGATATACTACAGCATCAGCCCAAGGGTGAGGGGTTAGATTGGGGCTGGGGGAGCAAATTTATTCTTTGAGCCATAGCAGGTGGTCATCCTCCCCCCACAAAGAACAAGGACATTCTGGAGAATGTGTTTATTTACAGATTTATAAAAACCCCAAGATAAAAATAATCAATCAAACCCAGCAGGGGAAGTTCTCAGAACGCAGTAACCTAGGCCTGCATTGTGCACTGCCAGACAGTATCCTGCCTCTGTGCTTCCACAGAACAATTCAGGGCTTAGGCCAAAGGGCAAGATGAGATCAACAGACTTGCTTTACTGGTGCTCCTCCTCTCAGCAGCAGACTGGAACTAGTAGCAATGTTTTAAAATACAGCGACTCAGGCTGCTTGGCCCAGTCTCTCTCCTCTGTGCCCTGGGATATGGCACCATCCGACTTCCTTCCCTGCAGCATGCAAAGACCACATAATCTCACCACAGCCTCCATCGCAGGACATAGTTGAGCCTACAGCCTGATCTCAGTAATGCTCCATGTATCCTTGAGCTGGCAGCAGAATTGAGAAGAACAGCAGATAAGTGACACTTGCCACCAGCAGGAGCTTCTGTTGCATGGAAGAAATGCTGACAGCACAGGGCCCACACCAGGCCCCTGATGTAACAGATGACAGCACACAACAGAGGGCAGGGGAGAGAAGGGGTTGTTCCATCACCGCAGGAGCTGGGGGTTCATTTGCAGCAGCCACTCAATGGTCTCCAGTAGGTAGGCCATGTCATAGTGCCGGGCGATATTCTGGAAGATGTTTATGTGTTCCACAAAGGTCTGAGGGAAAAAATAAGAGCAATCAGGGGAGGGCCAGGCCATGGTGCTACACATGGAGTAGTTGAGAGGGCCACACCACCCTGCAGCATGCAAAGCAATGTGACACACTGAACAATTGAGGCGGCAGGGATAGCCATGATCTTGTACCTGGGCAAGATAAGCCAGGCACAATGCAGGACATGGAAACACATGAATGCAAGAAGCCAGAAGGCACCAAGAGGAAGCCCAAGAGGTAGAGTTTTGAAGAACTTTTCCTAAGTCACTAAGAGGGAAATCCTGTGGAATATCCTGGGGACAGGATCCCTATGCACTCTAAAGGAAGAAGCAGCACACACCTTGGTCTGGATCATCAGGTTGAAGTCTCCTGCACAGCTGCAGTACACGGGCATGTGGCTTTCCTTCACGCCTTTGCACTTCACACACATCTGGAAAGCAAAGGGACTCAGGTTGAGATAAGGAGACAGGGCTGGCTATCCCAAGCATATTTAAATTGCCAGTGCAGGTGAAACCCAGGACTGTGATCCCAGGCTCCGGCAAGTACCAGTCTCCTGCAGATGCAAGTCCTGCAGCTGATGGGACTTGCAGCCATGGCAATGGCCCACATGTTGCTGCAGCTGTGAGCCACATAGCTGATGGGACTCCCAGCCACGGCAGCTATAAATTCAGAGCTGTAAAATGTGTCATAGTGCTGGGTGATATTCTGGAAGATGTTTATGTGTTCCACAAATTAACAATTTTATAGCTTATTTCTATCCAGCTTTAATGCAAATATGTAGCAGGGAACCTCCATGGCTCAGAGCGTTGTCAGCTATCAGAGCTTCCAGCTGCAGGGGGGCACCATGCACTACTGAGACTGGGAGATCTGCATCAGATGGGATTCCCAGCTGTGGCAGTGCCCTGTGCATGGCCACAGATAGGAGTCCCATCAGCTGTGGGACTCGCAGCTGCAGCAACGCTGCTGTGAGCTGTGGAGTTCACAGCTGCAGCATCCTCTCCGATACAGGGAGCAAAAGGATGCTGGTGACAAAGAGGAAGTTCAGCATGAGAGTTGCTATGGAGATAAAGCCAGCTTCTCACCAAATCCTGCAATGTAAAAGCCATCAGCTTCTTCTGCAGGGCTTCCACCAATGCCTTTTCGATGGAGTCAGAATTGTACTCTGCCTGGCAGTTTGAACACACCCAACTGGGTAACACAGACCCATCCTGCAGGACAGAGAGAAAGGGATGAGAGCAAGTTAGGAAGGAAATGCAGATACTAGGTAGCAAATGACAAGCCTGAAGCATAACACCCTGGACCCCTCACCTTTCACAGGAGTGAAAAATCAGATAATACTTTGTGCAAGACCCTGAAAGCCTGAGCTCCTGGATGAGAGGAGCTATGGCAAGCTCACATGGCAACCTCATACCTGAGAGAGAGCAGGGTCTTTGCAGAGATCAAGGTCCCTACAGAAGTTACAGTTCCTGCAGATAACCTCAGGGAGTACATAGGAACGGCAGGGGTCCCGAAACTGGGCTTCCTCTGAGAATTCACCGACTTCAATCAGGCGCAGAAGATCTCGCTTCAGCTTATTTACTTGGTTGGTTATATTTGCATCTAGGGACAGCACCTTCAGGAGGAATTATTATGTGAGTTTACTAGCATTAGGATGATCCATGGTAATAGGAGAGTAAGATGCACCTCCCACTCACCTTCACCCCTTCACAAAGTCATAGCAACCTAATCTTCCTCTCCTGGGTATCTGAGTTGTTCATTAAAGCCCCTAGGGCTAGACATGGATATACCTCATGCCCTGTACAAGGCAAGAGAAAGTTGTAGAAGAACCAGGAACTAGATCTGGGTAGCAGGAAAAGGCATTCTCTTTGTGGAGGATCTGCCTCATTGGTCACAAGTTGTAGCAAGGTAAGTTTAGGTTAGATATTAGGAAAATCTCTCCCATGAGGAGGGCAGTAAAGCACCAAAACAGGTTACCCAGAGAGGTCAGAGAATCTCCATTCTTGGAGGTTTGTAAGACTCAGCTGGACAAAGCCTTGGCTGGGATGATCCTGCTTTGAGTAGGGGATTGGACTAGATGACCTGAGGTCCCTTCCAACCCTAATTTTCTGATTCTATGAAACTCACAGGCTACAGCCCCTTTACTTTCCACAGGAAGCAGGTATGAAAGAAGAACTGCAAGGTAGGCTGAAGGATGCACATTTGGGATCCCATATTTGCCTTCTGTGATCCAGGCTGGATTTGTCAAGTGCTCTCCTGATCCAGCAGACTTGGGCCTAGAAGTCTTGTAGTGCAGCAACTCACCTTACAAACATACTTAATAAATTCCAGAGCTGGGTTGGTGAGTGGCAGGTAAGAGCCTGGAAGTACTGGGAACATTTCTGAGGGCTCTGAGGCGTTGCGGGAACCACTCATCTTCTTTTGGATTTTCTGTGTGATCGTGAAGAAGCTCTGAGTGAGCTCATTAGAGACATAATCCTGTGAGAAAGTGATCATACCTGGGGAAGAGGATGGGATGGGGAGGGAGAAACAGAGAGAGATACAGGAGATTTGAAGCAGACTGAGAAGATAACTGTGACCCTAGCCTCCAGCAAACTTTTCAAGAGTAAATTGGATGCTTATCTTGCTGGGATCCTATGACCCCAGCTGACTTCCTGCCCTTTGGGCAGGGGGCTGGACTCGATCTCCTGAGGTCCCTTCCAGCCCTAATGTCTATGAAATCTATGAAACTGCAGCAACTCCACTCTTGATCAGGCACACAAAAAAGTGTGTTGGGGAGGAGGATAGGGAAAGGAAGGAAGAGCTTCATAGCCTCCAGTGTAGTATATTCTCACCAGGGAACAGAACTGGCACTCACCTGGCATGGCACCCGTCTCCCCCACAGCTTCTTGGGAGGCCTGGGTGTTGGTCCTTCTCTTGATAGGGGTGCTCCCTGGAGTATTGCGTCTCATCTCCTCCTTCATGCTGTGATACACAGCAACAATGTAGGCTAGGGAGAGGGAGAGGCAATGTTTCATATAGGATCCAAGCTGTACACCCAACCCCACTCAGAAGCATCTCCTAGGTTAAGAGCCTTGTCTGAAGGGCTCTTATTCCTTGGGACAGAATGAATTTGCCATATCCATTCTGAATGCCATCTTTAGCAGAGCTACTTCATCTTGTCAGGCTTCCTATTTTATGGGACTCCCATTACCACCTCCATTCTGGGTTTTACAGTACCCAGTTGCATAACTAAGGCAGGCTGATGGGGCAGCAGCTCCGGGCAACACCCTTGGAGGGAGGAACAGAAAAATAAGGTCTTCTGCCACAGTGGCAGCCTCTGTGCATTGTGGAAAGCAAGTCATAAGAGGAGAGGCTGAAGGAAATAGGCATGTTTAGCTTTCAGAGGAGGTGCTTAAGAGAGGACTGAAATATCTAAAGTGCTGCTATAAAGGAGGAAAAACATTTTTTCTCTTGTTCCAGACAGCAAGTATAAAAGGGTGGTTTCCAGGGGTGGCTGTGAGCCCCCTGGAGTCCCTTCAGCCCTTATCCACTCTGCTGTCTTTGGGCAGTCATCCCTTCATTTGTCTACCACGCCTTGATGCACCTGTTTTTATAAAATGGAGGCCGCCCCAAGGCTTCCCAATCTGCTCTCATTCTAATGACCAGGTGTCTGTGTTCACTGCCTTAAGGGCTTACTGCATGCCTCTGTCCATCGCTACACCATGACCCATGCCTTGCTGGTATCACCATTCACTGATGATCACTCAACATACTTAGCCTCTTTCTGGGATCTCAGACCCCCTGATCTCACTGGACTCCTGGACTCCCTGCTAGGTCCCTAGAGACATCCTCCAACCCTTTAGTCTTTTCCAAAACTTCCAGACTGCTGCACACTGTACTCTCCACATTGACATTCAGGAGCTGCAGCCATTCTGCTTCAGAGATGTTCCCCTCAGCAGCATCTAGGGCCCTACTACTGACTCAGCTCAGGGCCTGGGTTAATAGCCTGTCTAAGCCCAGCACCCTCCGTGGTCATGTGGCCTCTGATTGCTTTTCTGCCACACCTGCAATCTGTCTGCTCTTACAGTAGCAGGAGCACCAAGCCTCCTGCTACAGTAGAATGTGGATCAGTGGCCTTAAGTTGCAGCAAAGTAAGTTTAGACTGGATATCAAAATATATTCCTTCACTATTGGAACAATGAGGCAGTGGAACAGACTGCCTAGGGACACTGGAATCTCCAGCACTGGAGGTGTTCAAGAGGCTTGACAAGCACAGATTAGGGATAATCTAGTGGTAGTGATGCCTATATTCTATTATAGGTATTTCCCATGCTTCTGGGCTTTCCTGGCTGCCACATGGGGCCAAAAAGGATTTTTCCCCCTCCTGCTGCTACATGTTGGGGAGGGAATGGGAGGTGCGGGTGATGGGGAGTGGTTTGCCTTCCTCAGACGCCTTGGGTGTTGGCCATTGACAAGGCTGGAGATTTTGACTGGGGTATGCCAATGCTCCTGCTGAGACAGAAACCTAAAGATTCCTGGCTAGAGGGTCTTACCCCTTTGCTCAGGGTCTGATTGGAATTTGAGCTCAGGAAGCAATTTTAACCCCATGGTCTGATTGGTATGGATTGTGAGGGTTTTTGCCTTCCTCTGTAGCAAGAGGCATGACCCTCTTCCTTGAATCCCTAGAGGGTATTTTAACGAACTTTCCAGCAGCATGATGGTGGCTGCTGTGGTCCTGCTTTACTTGTGGCAGGTTAGAGCGTTATGTCTGGGGTTTTGTCAGGGATGACTGCAGCTTTGATACTGGTTTAAATAATGGATTTTTATAGGATAGTTTGGATGGGGATGGTCCTGCATCAGGCAAGGGGTTGGACTGGATAGCCTCTGGAGGTTCCTTCCAGGCCTATGTTTCTACGATTGCTGCTGCCCTGGGTACCAAGCTGCCCCATTATGCTTCTAACAGCATCTAAGACAGTGGGGATTTAGTCCATAACTGGGGATCTTAGATACTATCCCAAAAAAGATAAAAGGGCATAGAAGTCTATTCCTGACTACCAAGGAAGCAGCACTCAGTGCCCTCAGGGGCTGGCAAGGCAACAGTGAACTTTGGTGCTATCCCCTGCCTTAAGCAGGAGAGAGAGTTCTGAGCATCAGCCAAGTGTCCAAGGGAGAAGGGCCTGTGTGAACTCTGCAATAAACACTCACCTGACACAATCATGAGGAAATAGCTCTGGCAGGAGGCAGCTTGGGGCAGGTATTGTACAATGTTCCAGTTGTTCTCCAGTAAGTCTTCCACACTGGCCTCTCCATCTTGTTCCCCATCTGCTTCTGCCTCCCCCTCTTCCTCGTCCTCACTGTCCTCTTCATCCACCTCTTGCCTTTTGTTGGTGTCATTCTATAAGAAGAATTTAACCACTAGATTGTCACATGCTCTTGAACCTAATTTACTGAGATGACAGCACATTGTGTCTAAACAGCAGCAATCTCCTTCACTTCCCCATACCTCCAAGTATCTTTCCAGATACTCAGCTCTCCACAACATATCAAAAGGGTGCAAAACCCCTTCTCTAGACTCTTACCTCTCCATAGTGGATGTTAGATGGCACTTTCCCTTTGATCCCCCCATAGTTCGCTGGGTCCATCCAGAGAAGGAACTCCCAGCAGCGGCAGAATGAGATGGTCAAAGAGTGGAAGATCTCTTTTGAGTGAATGCTGAGGGGCAAGAAATCAGAGTCAGCCAGTGATCCACGAAGACTACAGTCTAGCCCTGGGCTCTGCCTACTCCTCCCCACCTCAGACAGACAGAGGGAAGCTTCCCTGGGGACCCAAAAAAGACAGCAAATCGTATGCAGGTGATCCACCCATTTCCCCACATCAAGTCTCACTTCAGGCCCAGTACAAAAGGGCTGAAGTGCATTTCTGTTCTGGTCCTTCACCCTATAATGGCTAAAGCAAATGGGAAACTCTTTTTCTGCAAGTAATTTAGTGCTAGTGGAAGATAACTGACAGCCAATTAACAGAAGGCCAGAAGCAACCTCCCCCTACCCTACTGCCCTTACTGCACCCCTCCCAGTTTCTTCCTACAGGAACAGCCTTTAGGGCAGAGAAAAGCTCAACTCCAGGATCCATTTGGTTTTCTCTGCTGAAGTAAGTTGTTCCTGGATTGTCAATCTTGCTATACTGTCTGACCTTTCTGGAAGCCTGACCATTCCCCACCTGTTGATGATGTACTCCATGTAGCCAATGGCATCCTCAATACGCCGCTTCTTGGTGCACAGTATGATGCGATTGAAGTTGGCATAAACCACTGAAGAGCCAAGACGTTTGAACTCAGTTACCAGCCTGCAGGCAGAGCACGGAAAAGGAAGGAAGATACTGTCTCTCACAGGGCTCTAGGCTATATATGGCTGGCACCAATACAATTCCAGGCCTGTGCTGGCCAGAGAGTCCTATGAACAGGTGCTAACTACCAGTGTCTGCTTAGTGCCAAGTTTTGAAAGAAAACCTGACTGGGCACATCTGCACATGTGCCAGACTGCATAGTTGTTACTGTGCAGTCCTGATGCTGCACAGGTCTTTTCCCATGCTACTGTGCTGCAGCGTTGGCATCATGGTTGCCGTAGCAATGAGCTATGGCAATGCATCTTGTTGCTATGATGATGTAGTGTCTCATGTAGACATGTCCTATTGGATGAGGTCTGGCAGGGAAGCAGGCATATGGCCATTTCAGCTTTATGGAAGTACACAACAATAACTTTATGTCCTACAAAAATTGCTCAAGCTTACAGTTTTTTTGAGGCTATACACTCTCTTTTTTAAAAAGGGGATGAGCCCAGGGAGCAGGCTTCCCTTCATCTGAAAAGAGAACACAGTGAACACCCTCCAAGCCTTCAATGCCCTTGCTCTTGTAGCAAGGTAGTTGATCATCCCCTTGAACTGTGTTAACTTGGATGTCTTAGGAAAGAAATGGAGGGAGGAAAAGAGATGAAACACTGGGGAAAGACGGGGATGGTTCAGGGGTTCTCAGGTTGTTTATTTACCATCTTTAGTACATGCATTCATTTCACACCTATTTTTATGATGGTATTTCTAACCAATGGTAGTTGGGAGCTGCTGTGCACCTATGGTGCATGCCAGTGGCACAGCTGTAGGCCACAGGCCTCTGACTGGTGTGTCTTTTCACTAGAGCCAGCCAAATGCATCACCGGGTATAGGGTGACTGGGGCATGCTCCGCCTGCAGCTGGCACCTAATTTATTCCATGTTGCTGAAGAGTTTAGGAGAGCTGGCTGCAGCTGCTAATGATGCAAGGACCTGGTTGTAAGCAAATATCTCCAACAGTCACCTTGTAACATACTACAATCACTACTCATAGCTCCACTCAACTCTGACAAACACCAGCCCTCACTCACTGTAGGAAGAGTTTCTTCATCATATTATGCAGTGTTCGGTGCAATACTGGATCATACAGCAATGAGGATGGTGAGCGAAGCCAGCGATAAAAATGGATCACTTGGTTATCTGCATAGATGTTGTGGTACTGTGTAATCTCCTTCACCCAGCCCACCACCATGCTCTTCAGAATCCTGCCAGAAGGTAAGAGATCAGTGTCCTAGTATGAGCCAAAGCATCTCTCCACTCACCTACAAACTTCCAAGTAGATGCCAACATCTTTCAAATGGCATTGCAGAATTGAAGAGTGGGGAAAGCCTAATGCATCAGAAATATAGGTGACTCTGAGCCCCCCACCCCAAGGACTAAGCTGAACACTCTTGTGCTTCTCCCTTTACCTCACAGTTAAAGGCCACACATCCAGATACCCTCCCCCAACAGAGCACAAGACTAAAGAGAACAAACAGGGATAAGTTACCCCCAACATAACTACAGACTGAGACCTGTCATTGAGCTTGCTCTGACCTTAGAAACCCTTACATAAGCCGATCAAAATTTTATTGGGAAAAAAAACCAAAACCCCTATCCTTCGGCCAGACACAGGGGCTGCTCATCCTTTTCTACTGTAGTCTAAGCTGGCTGTAGCCTAAACCAACTTCTGCCAAGTCCCAAAAGCCAAAAGTTATGCTTCTGGCCACTCCACAGATACGCCCTTCTGATTTCTCCAAAAAAGTCTGGAGACACTAAAGCTGCCCAGCCACTGGCTGTGCACTTACACAGTAAAGTAAGACAGCATGAGGAAGTCACTAAAATTGGCTTTTACAACCTGTTCTGTTGGCTCCTTTGGTCATACCTGAAAGTGTTTGAGCAGAGTGCTGTGTCATCATAACCAGCTGGGATGTTCGCAGCCTGGTTCCCTGTAACCATGTCCTCAAGAGATGCCTGCTGGATCACATCAAAGCTGATGTTTACGCTAGAGGCTCCCTCCATGTCGTTGATGTGATGGGACTGCAGAATAGTGTTTACAGCCAGGCTCTGGATGTCCAGCTCCAGACACACTACAGCAACACACCTTGTCAGCAGGAGGAAAAAGGGACTCCAACTCTTCCTTTACAAGGCAAAAGGCTAAACAGAGCAGCATCATATTGTACCCTTTTTTCCAAGCGTGCACCAGAAGCTAAACAAATCACTTACAGGGATTGTGCACAATGAAGAAATGAAACAGCAGTACAGAAGGATAGCAATTGTGGAAGAATCCTGTATCTAACTAGTGGTGAAGGAATGACTCTTTAGTGGCTCCAAAGAGTCTCAGCACTTTTCACATGGGCCATACACTGCTGTGTATGTCACCTGAGTGGGAGAATTGTCATAACATAGGAAACACTGGTTGTCAGAACTGGACTTGCCATTGTATTGTTGTCAGTATCATATTATTCTGGAGTCACGCACAGAGGCAGCATGTTGGGAAGGATTACCTGTTCATGGATGGAGAAGGCAGGGCAGGGTGGTACCAGAGACACTAACTAGCTCAGCGAGGCATAAGCTTTCATAGACAACATCCTACTTCATCAGATGCTAACACAGGCTGTCTTCTATGAAAGCTTATTACCTCTCTGAACATAAGAGCATTAAGAATTGCCATTTTCTGGGTCAGACCATAGGTCCATCTTGACCAGTATCCTGTGTCGCACAATGAGAGAGAGTGGATGCTAAAAGGGAAAGTGAACAGCATCTGACCAGGGTTTTTTCCCCTCCGCTGTTCCTCCACTTGTAGCCTCCAGCATTTCAGCCCTAGGAAGCTCTGCTTCAGAGGCTGTACTCCTAACTCCCATGCTCAATAGCTACTGATGCTCCTTTCTTCCAAAAATTTGTCCAATCTCTTTTTTTGAATCTAGTTCAACCCTTGCAACATCATGTGGCAATGAGTTCTACACTTTAAAATTACAGACTGTATGAAAAAGAACTTGTTTTTATTAGGTTTTAAATTTACTCCAGTAAAATCCCTGTTACGCGGCATTCTACTATCCAGAACACTACTAACTGGAATTTCTGGCCAGCTGGCCAGACATGGGGGAGGAGCAAAAGCTCACACATGGTGGCCACCGCTGCTCCGTGTGCGTCTGCTGCCACCCCGTGCCCCATGCGGCGGTCACCGCTATTACCGCCCCCGGCTCCACATCCATCCACACGACCTACGCTTCTCAGGTAACCGGCATTTTTAGATGCCCGGCACGCCCCATTCCCCACTCATGCCAGATAACAGGGATTTTACTGTACTTACTGGTTTCATTCTATGACCTCCTTACTTCTCATTTTGTAAGAGACTAGTAAGTAAAAAAATCCCTATTTACTTTCTCTTCACTATTCAGTTTTCTGTAAATCCTTATCGTGTCCCTCTCAAGCATCTCTTTTCTAAACTGAATAGGCCTAGCCTCTTTAGTCTCTCCTCAGATGGAAGCCCCTCTATACCACTAATCATCCTTGTTGCCTTTCTCTATACCTTCTCTTGTTCTTCTGTTCTTTTTGAGCTGTGGGGACCAAAGCTGGACACAGTACTCAAGATGTGGATGCACCATGGATTTATAAAGGGGCATATTGATACTTCTTTTACAATTTCCCTTCTCCATAATTTCCTAACATTATCTTTGCCTTTTCGACAGCTGCTCCACAGTAACTCCCAGATTGCTTTTTTGGTGTGGTAACAGCTAAAGGTAGAACCCATTATGGTATAGGTATAGCTCGAGTTATTCTTGCCCATGTGCATCACTTTACACTTATCTATATTGAATTTCACCTGCCATTTAATTGCCCATTTGCTCAGTAGTGCCAAATCCTTCTGTAGTTCCTCAAAATCCGCCTTGGTCTTTAACACTTTGAATAATTTTGTGTCATCACAAAATTTGGCCATCTTGCTATTCACCTCCTTTTGCAGATCATTTATGAATATATGTTAAACAGCACTGGTTCCAATACAAATCCCTGGAGGAACCCACTGTTTACGTCTTTCCATCCCAAAAATGACCATTTATACTCACTCCTTGCTTTCATTTTTAAGACAATTTCTAATCCATGAATGGACCTGCCCCGTAATCCCATCACCACCTAACTTCATTAAGAGCCTCCGATGGGGGACTTAGTACATCTGGACAATGTCAACTGGATCACCCTGATCCACCTGCTTATGGACACCCTCAAAAAACTAGTAAGGGTGAGGCATGCTTTTCCTTTGAGAAAACCATTTCAGAGAATGTTACCATGGAGGTCCTGGACTTCAACTTCCCACCTAGCAGCCTAAATTTAGCTTCCAGGACTTCTCTGCTCTACTTCCCCATGTCAGTGGTACCCACATGAACCCCAACCATCAGCTCCTCTCCAGCAGTCCATAGCAGTCTATCTATGTATTTTGTGAGATGTTACCCTTTCCACACAACAAGCAAATCATCACGTGGTCCTCCTGGACATCACAAACCAGCTATGTGCCTAAAGACTGAAATTGTCTGCTGTTACCACCTACCTCACTCCTGTCTTGTGGGGTCCCCTTTCTTGTAGGAGCATCCTTGGTGCAAGAGGACACTACAACATCAGCTGGAAACTGTGTCCTATCAAGCAATAGTTTCCCTCTTTCCCAGCTTGATGCCCTCCATCCCTGAGGCTCTCATCCTTCTCAGCAGAATGGGGGCTGCTACAAGGAAGGTGGGACTGCTCTACAGTGACCCTAAAAGCCTCATCTGAGAACATCTCTTCCTCCCTTAGCTGCCACCCTAGCCTCAAGAAAACATACCTGTTCTCTCAGAGCCAGGAGCTCCTTGCACCAGATGCACAACCAACCAGCACACACATGAGACCTGCCCCAGGGGTATGTAATCATACATACTGTACTTGGTCCAGTAAATTGGGTAGCCCCCAACCTGCTGCTGGACTTCTCTCTGCATTTTTTGAAATGTTAAAGTGTAGTTTTCTTTTTTAATGTTTTATTAAGGGATCCCATAGATTAAAAACTGAATTTATGAACTGACCTTCTGTCTAACTTTACTCTGTCCGAACTGCAGGTAATATTTAAACAAAGGACTTAAATATTGATCCAAATACTAATTTTGACCTAATTCAGCTAGATATCTAGGTTAGTAACTCCTAATCAAAGAAACAACTTGGCTTGAAGGCTTTCCTTGCACGTGGGGGGGGGGAAGGGTGGGAGAGAGAAGAGGGTGTTAACGAACTGACCTGTGAATTGCTTGCAAATTGCTGTTTGCTCATTTCCCTAGTTCAGTGTTTCCCAACCTTTTCCAGCCCAAGGCACACTTACATTAATAAAAAATTTCTGTGGCACACCTCTTAAGGCACTCCCCATCCTCATACCTATTGTAGCTCATTGCCATGGCAAAAATCTGTGGCACACCTGTTCACTTCTGATGGCACGCTTTTGTGCCACAGCACACTGGTTGGGAAACACTGCCCTAGTTGCTCCAGTCAGTCTCTCAGATGCCCTCTTGCTCTGACTTCTGCCCAACTTCAAACTAAGACAGGTAACTGCCTTTCTCTGTGCACAGAACAGACAAGCCAAACTCATAAATCAGCTTTTTGGACACTAAATGTAATGCAAGTCTATAAAGCTGCTATAACATGGATGCTAACCCCTTAACAGGGTGTCCTTTCTGTGTCCAGGCACTGACGCTCCGACACAAATAAGACAGGCAGATCCTGCTGTGGCTGAGTGATCAGTGGACAAGTCAGCAGTTCTCCTGAAGCTGGACAGCTGACATGCATTAATAATCAGAATGGCACTTCACCATGCCCACACCACCCAGCATTCCACGATAGTTTGCATTTTAAAAAACTGCAGGTAAAACTTCCTTCTGCTCCTCACCTGTGGAGTAGCAGCCAGGGTTGTTTATCTCCACTGAGGCTCGGTCATCAAATTCCATAACTAGGCGATTGTCATCTGCCTCCTTGCCCCCGAGATCTGGGCGGGATGTAGGCGAGAGCCACAGCAGGTGGTTGTGACGATGGAGGTGACGGGAGAAGAAAAGGTCAGAACCAAAGGTGGACATGTCATCAGGGAGATTCCCAATGGGAATGTGATAATACCTGGGTAGTGAAGACGAGGGGCACAGTTAGTCAACTCAGAGCTAAGTCCAGCTACAGAGACCCACTGGACTGTCCCATCTCAGGGACAAACAGTAGAGCCAATGATAATTTTGACTTACCTTGGCTTCACAGCCTGTGCCCAAGGTGACCCCTCCCCAACCAATACACAAATGCAACAGCTCCCAATTGTATGTAGACTCCCATATATCTTCTGGTGGCATAACAGTGGCTCATGTACCTGCTCATCTCAAAGGCCTGGGATAAGCATATGTCCAGGCTGAGGTACTGACGGATCATATGGCGAGCAGCATGGCGCTGCCAGTCCAGAACTCCATAGTTGATGTCATTTGTCACCCGGACAGGAACCAGTGGAAACTCTTCGAAGACAGGAATCCCATTCACCAGCTGCTTAAGGTCCCAGTTGGACTGTACAGCAATCAGTGTGGGGCCCCGACGTTCATCCTGGAGAGGGTGAGTTTGACAGACCAATTCAGTGTACACCCCCCTTTGGAGGAAAGAAGGAAGAGAGGGGCCCTTCTCCCTCAGAGAGATGTTTCCCACTAGCTGAAAAAGTTTGGCAAGGGCAGGAGCCATACAAATCAGTGACTGAATATTCTGTCCACATATTTCTTCAGGACATCAACACAGCTGGAGTGAGTCTGGAGTTCTCAAACCACTCTCCCCATAAGGCTTCATAACAAAGCCCTTGTTGTAACACTTGCACCACAAAAGGCAGACCATCCTAGGTTACCTAGTTTTACTATAGCCCTGGCCTTGACCACATGACCAGCTAGCACTGCAACAGTGTTAACAACACCCATGCATCTTGGACAGCTCTTACGTGTTGATGCAAGGTGCTCCGTAGAACCCCAAACTCAATGTCTCCCAAGCAAGCTCTGCTGTTATACCTGCATGTCTGCCAAAGTTTTGGGGAGTGGAGAGGGGACATGAACATTTTGCAGGCTGTACTCTCAACTCATACCTTGTAGCCCAGCAGAAGTCTCTGGATAGCCCTGTAGACTGTCTTAACATCAGTTTCAGCTCGCACCTCAAATGTGTGCTTGTCAGGAGGAAGCAGCTCCTCGCCCACCTTTGCCAGCATAGTGCTATGCTCTGATGAGTACATAGCGGTCAGGTTTGGCATTTGGTTACTGCGTACCTGTGGTAAACAGAGAAGATCAGAGAGAACAATGGACTGGGAGAGAGAGGCTCCATATCGTAATGTAACAGCGTCACAGGACCATCCACTCCATGTTAGCATTTCTGCACCTTAGGAACAGTTTGTAAACAGGCCTGCTGGAAATTCATGCTTCAAGGAACTGCAGAGATGTGTGCCCTTCCAAAGAAATCCTCACATCCATATTATCTCCTAATGCTGCCAGTTGCTCCTTTCTTATTCTTACCGTGTCCAGCACAAATACTGAGGCTTTGCGCTGAGATGGGATGAAGAGGCCAAAGAGTGCCTTTCTGCTTTGGGAGTTGTGGTAGAGATAGATATGTCGTATGCTTCCTAGGAATGCAAAGCAGACATACCAATGTCAGAGATACCATCCCTGAGCCAGGGGGACTCTTGGTGTTGGGCATGTTCAACCCTTCCCACTGAATAACTTTTGATAATCTCACCTGGGTCTAGGTAGCTGAACTGGGCCAGTGAACGCATCTCCAAGTGCTCTAGGCTGAAGGTTTCAGCCTCCCGGCCAGAGAGGTGCCTAACCAGCTGCTTGTTGACCATGCATACACAGCCCAGATGGATCAAGGCACGCAGCAGTAATGGCACCTGGAAAGACGAAAATCTAAACATTAACCCAAGTGAAACACCTGATGCAGCCATTTTGACCTCCATGCTGATCCCAACTGGTCTTCAAAAAGGCGGCTCACCAAGGCTGGAGTGGGGAAACATGACAGATCTTCCAGACATGCCCAGAGGGAAGAAACCAGGGAGTGCCTGATGAGAATATTTTACTGACCCTTTTTTTGTGATTTCACTTGGGCAACCATTTCACTTTCAACCACAAACTTTATGGGCAAAAATTCTGCCATATTCCACAGAAGGAGAAGCTGCATCTCAGTGGAGGCTAGGAAGTACCTGCATAATCTGTACAACAGGTGTAAAGACTATATTCCAAGTAACAGAATATATTATTCTGCAGGTTGCATCTCCTAAGTCAAAGATGAACTTATGTAATGTACAAGAATCAAGGCATGAGTCTCTCAAAACCCCTTCGAAGAGGCCACATTTGTTCTCACTGGCTGGTGGTGCACTTTAGAAGATGAGTCTGTTTCAGAGGTGGGCAATTATTTGGGCCCATGGGCCACATACGGAGTTTTGCTGAGTTATCACAGGCTGGGTGTGCAACAACGCTGCCCATCAACAACTCACCAAAACACCCTGTGTGGGATGGGGCTGAAGGCAGGCAAAAAGCGATATTCAGAAGCGGGACAAGATCACGGGGCAGGGTTGCATGGTGGTGATGGTGCAGGGCAAGGGCCTGAGGCCAAGCTGTGATCCACTACCCAAATGCCCCTGTGACAGAGGCGAGTGTGCAGGGTGCAGATTGTGGCTCTCCCCCTGCCCCATGCTGTCACTGTCCCAAGATCCTGGGCCTGGATGCAGCTCCCTGAATGGCTCTTGGCTGGTCTCCGTGGAGACTCTGGGATTGTGTGGTGGTGACAGTGCAGGGCTGGGGCAGAGCCATGATCTGCTCCTTGCCTGCCCCTGGCCACAGAACCAAGGCTCTTCCCCGGCTCCACAGTCATTTCCCCACAATCTTGGGGTCCCCATGGAGACTGGCTGGGAGCTGAGCAGATAGGGCACACAGCCAAGTGGATGGGATGGGGCTACGGCTAGGCAGGAAGCTGCATCCAGGGCTGAGGCAGAGCTGCCTGCTCACCACTTCCTGCTGAACCCATGCCATTGTAGGGCAACAGATTGTGGCTCTGCCCTGGCCTTGCACTGTCACGCCCCAAGATCCCAAGGTCTCCCTTGACCCACCTGCCTCGCTCCTGGATGCTACTCCCCGGCCACCCACTGCCCCATCCCAGCCACACAGATGAGTGCCCTGCCTGCATGAGTCCCACCCCTAATGGTGTGTGTGGAGTGGATGGGCTGGGGTGCCCAGGCAGCAAGTCACTGCTGCCAGGAAATGGAGTCCAATCACCATGTTGTCCCAGCCCTGCTGTGTGCCATGGGGCAGCAGGATAGGCTGCACATGCCATGAAACTGGGTTACTCCCCACAGGCCTGGGCTGGGTGGGACCAACGGACCAGTCATAGGCCAAAATCCCTTGGCAGGCTGGATCTGGGCTCTGGGTTGTATTTTGCCCACGCCTGGTCTATTTCTTCCTATAGGTATTGAAGACCCAGTAATAGGGTTACCTGAGTCTCATACACTCCCTCAATGTCTGGGGCAGCCAGGTCAGCATTGATCTCATTGATGTGTTCTTGATACATGTCTTCAGGGACCGAGTATTCATATAAGTTATAGACGAGGTTAGAGCGGGGCAGGATTCTGTTCACCTGCCAGGGAGATAAAAGACACACTCGTATAGCAGGGCAATCAGCAAAAGCTCTAGATGCACAATGAACTGGGGTTCTAGCACAACCACAGCTGCTCATGGAATGGGCTCAGGCTCACAGCTCTAGCAGTTATATGGCAGAGTGAGCAATCCAATTCCCAACAGTGGTCTACTCCATGTGGAAAGAAGTTGGTTGGATTCGTCATAGCTTTAGCTTAGGCACATCACAGACTGACCATAACTGGCAGACAATTCAGGAGATAAATTCTAGAATAGCAGTAGGGGTTATAGGAAGGGTCTAAGGTGTACCTTCATAGTTGGGCAGCAGGGAGCCAAACCTAATCTGCACTATACCTGACTCTAGTATACATTATTAGCTTTATTCTCAGTTCAGATGGCTCCTTTTCCTTCTGTATACAACAGGGCCAACAGGATTCCTCATACCTTTCTATAGATAGCTCCCTCCTCTGGCTTTGCAATGTGCTGATTGACATAGAATAGCCTTGAGATGCTCAATTTCATACAATGCAGGTCATTTCCAATAACAGCCCACAGCCTGAATAGGCCAGGCTGGCTAGTCTCAGCAACCTACAGGAGATAAGACAGATAAACGTTTATCGGTAGAAGGTAGTTTGCAGTATGTTACTAACTCTTTTCTTATGAAGTTTGGAGCACTTCTAGGTGCACTCTCCATATTCAGAGACATTCTGTAGTCCAGGAGAAAGTGCAGCTTTCTCTGAAGCCCATGCATCCTTGATGTTTCCTTAACCATCAGAGCTCTGGATATCTCCTATGCACATTCCCTCAGTGCTTCATCCATTCAGTGCTCTCTATGGCTGGCAGCCAAACCCTCCTATTATAGGCTAAAGTTTCAATGAAGTCAGAAGTTAGTACTACAGGTGCAGTTCAAAGAACCTATAGAAAGTGGCACTTGGTTTCCAAACAGTGCTGTACATATACCTCCTAACTAAACTGCTAGTAACCTTTACATGAAGTAAGTAAGGGTACCATGATGAAAGCCGGCAAATTCCAGTTTGCACTTGACCCTAGCCGTTAGGGATGTAAATATTGTTTAACATTTTTTCACCTTTAACCTCCTTTAATTATATATATTAAACTGTTAACTGATAACACAAACCTAGTCCCTGCTGGGGGGTGCAGAGCCCTAAGCCGGTGCCTGCCCCACCCCACCATGGGGGAGGGGCTGCAGCTGCCTGCCTGGGAAGTTGGGGGCTGCATACAGACCTGCTCAGACACCACTGCTGCTGGAAGCCACCCTCTGGGGCCTGTGACAAGCGGAGAGGAGACAGCAGCAAGTCCCACCAGACAACCCAGCCCATGTGAAGAGCTGCAAGCAGCAGCAGTTGCAGGCAATGGGCTTTCCCAACCTGTTGCAACTAGAAGGTGTGCTGGCAGTTAGGGAGCAGACTAGCTATGGGTACTAAAGTCCCACCTTGTCCCTCCCTGTCCTCTCCTCCATGTCTGACCTCCCGACTTCCAGTTTTTGTCAGGGCACCATGCGACTTCCCGTCACCACCCTTCCTTGCCGGACTGCACCCTGCCCCATGCTAAACAATAACCAGTAATCTATAACTTATTATCACCGGGCTTACCAGTTAAATGACTAATCTTTACCTGTACTATCTGCCAAGGCAGATCCAGGATGCTGCGTGCTGTCCTACGCAGGTAGCTGCTAAGACCTGTGGAAGATGCATCCCTGATTACCCCTCCGCCCAGAACTACCCCTCCGTCCTCTAATCGTCGCTTTTTCTGGCGCTCCCGTCGCTGCCGAGCCTGCAGCTCCCACTTCTTCTTGTGGTAGCGAAGCCAGACCAACCGCTCCTCCTGATAATGAAGACAGCATTAGCTACTGTGAACAGGAACCATATGATCATGTATAGCAGACGTCAGCAATGTTTTTGGACAAAGTGCCAGAAACACCTGCATCCTCAACTTGTAAGATATTGGTGTGCCAGGAATGCATGGTGGGGGAGCTGCAGAGTCTGATCCTTGGTGTGGCAGTGCAGCCCTGGCCTCTTCCCCAAGGCACAGGTGCCAAGCAAAATGCCTTCACATATCACGGTCCGATACATGTGCCAGGGGTTGCTTACCCGATATATAGTATGTCACGGCAACCCTGCCTCTCTTTCCCCCAACCAAGACATGAATGTCAGCTACAAGCACTGAACACATTACCTACATCCCTCTTATACACCACCCAATGCAGACTAAAGAATACTCCTCTGCAGCTGTCATTTCTTATGCTTACTCTCCTTCTAAAGCCTCTTCATCCTTGCTAAAGTCTGCTCCAATAGTACTCTCTTGCAGAACCTCTAGCAGAAACTTTTACAAGATGTTGTGGCTCTGCATTGGGTGGTCAAAGCTTCCTGCCAGGCTGAGCAGACCAGTGTACTCTTCATGGATACATCCTAGCTTAAACCCAGTTTGTATTACCTTGGTGGTGCCCAAAGGTGGTGGTGGGCCCAGGATCTCCCTCCAGGACTGGGTCAGCTCTAGGTTTTGGGATGCCTGGCTCTCCACTACTGCTGGGGTCCTCTTGCGCTTACTTGCAATGGGAATCAATGGTTGAAGTGGCTTGACAGTTCCAAAATCCTCCATATCAGCAACCTGTGGGCTTGGAGTTCCTTCCTGAGGCTGGTTGGTAGCGACCTGAGGAGGGAACAAAGTGCAAGGAAGCTTATAAATAAACTGAGCAGATGTGATGTACATGATTACAGAGTCAGGTGGGTGGCAAATTGGCTTAGGGGTCACACCCCTAAAGTGGTGGTGTACCAGTCGGTATCAACCTGGAAAGATGTGGGCAGTGGAGTCCCACAAGACTTGGTCCTTGCAGCTGTGCTGTTCAATGTCTTCATCAGTGACTTGAATGAGGCATGGTGGGCACTCTGTCCAAATTCGCAGATGATACCAAATTATGGGGAAAGTTAACACACTAGAGGGTAGGGAATGAATCCAGGTGGATCTGGACAGGTTGGAAAAGTGGGCAGAACAGAATAGGATGAAGTTCAACAGGGACAAGCGCAAAGTGCTGCACCTAGGGAGAAGGAATCACCAACACATTTACAGGCTGGAAGAGGACCTTCTCAGCAGCACAGCAGTGGAAAGGGATCTCAGAGTCATTGTTGACACCAAGATGAACATGAGTTGATGTGACAGTGACCAGTAAAGCTAACGGCACTCTATCATGCATCAGCAGGTGCATGACAATCAGGGTCCAGGGAGATGATACTTCCCCTCTATGCGACATTGGTCAGGCCGCAGTTGGAGTACTGCGTCCAGTTTTGGGTGCCGTACTTCAAGAGGGATATGGACAACCTTGAGAGGGCTCAGAGAAGGGCCACTCATATGGTTAGGGGCCTGCAGGCAAATCCCTATGAGGAGAGATTGAGGGACCTGAATCTCTTTAGCCTCCGCAAGAGAAGGCTGAGAGATGACTTTGTAGGCAGCCATAAGTTCATCAGGGTGGGGCAGCAAGGAATAGGTGATGCTCTCTTTACCAGGGGACCCCTTGGAGTAACTAGGAGCAATGGTGACAAACTGACGGAGAGCAGATTTAAGTTAGACATCAGGAAGAACTTTACAGTGAGGGTTGCCAGAATCTGGAATGGGCTTCCAAGGGAGGTGGTGCTCTCCCCTACCTCAGGGATCTTTAAGAGGAGACTAGACATGCACCTGGCTGGGGTCATCTAACCCCAGTGCTCTTTCCTGCCCATGGAAGGGGGTCAGACTCTATGATCTCCTGAGATCCCTTCCAACCCAAACATCTACGAATCTATGATGTGTTGACCAAGGTAATGGGAAGAAACAGAGCTCTTTGACTTGAGCACAGCATCAGTTAGCCCTGTGTGCCCAGTCAAGTCTTCATTTCCCACTACTGCTCCTTACAGCTCTCTAACCCAGACAGTCTGTTTTCTCACCCCCCATTACCTGTCTCCTGCCTTCACTAGTGAAGAGCTCACTGATTTTCTTCTGTTTGTATATGTCATTCTTCTCCAGGAGTTTCTTGTGCAGCCAGTCAGGGTGTCGGACACGGGGCACTGGATTCTTTACCTGCAGAGACATCAAGCCACACCATAAAAACCCAAGATCCAATTGCTTCCCACTTCCAGCCTCTCCTGCCCTCCCCTCTTACTTGCTGCAGTGCTGCTGGGATGGTGATGATCTTCTGAATGGTGCTGCCCAATCTCTCAATGTAGTAGTCCCAGTCCAGAATCTGTTCACAGGACAAAACATCAGTTAGCATTGGGGAAGGTGAAGAAGTGGGATCCTGAATTATGGCTTTGCTAAGGTGCAGGTGCAAAGAGGCTCCTTAAAGCCCCTTTCCCTGTAGACGATCCATAACTCTGTCAGGTGCCAATGGCACGCAATTACCTCCAGCAGTTTCTAGCTATTATTGGAGAGTAATGGACTGACCTGCCCCACAGAGTCATTTCCAGATCACTCACCGCTCTTATGTTGAAATCCTGCATGGAGGGACTCTTCAACCATTTCCGGAGATAATGCTTCCGTACACTGGTCTCTGCTTGGAAGATGGCCAGTGGGACGGCCCTGGGTAAGACAGGGGAGCATCTATCACCTATTGAGTGCTGGCATTACAGATAGTTTCATAGTTTCTAGGGTCGGAAGGGACCCGAGCAGATCATCTAGTCCGACCCCCTGCCATGGCAGGAAAGAGTACTGGGGTCAAACGATCCCAGCAAGATGTTCATCCAGCCTCCTCTTAAAGACCCCCAGGGTAGGAGCCTGCACCACTTCTCTTGGAAGCTGGTTCCAGACCCTAGCCGCCCTGACTGTGAAGTAGCGCCTCCTGATATCTAACCTAAACCTACCCTCTGCCAGCTTGTGACCGTTATTCCTGGTCACTCCTGGCGGTGCTCGGGGGAACAGTGACTCCCCCAGTGCCTGCTGATCCCCCCTGACTAGTTTATAACAGGCCACAAGATCCCCACTCAGCCTTCTCTTTTGGAGGCTGAACAGGTTCAGGTCCCGTAGCCTCTCCTCATAGGGCCTGCCCTGTTGTCCCCTGATCATGCGACTGGCCTCCTCTGGACCCTCTCCATGCTGTCCACATCCCTCTTGAAGTGTGGCACCCAGAACTGGACGCAGTACTCCAGCTGCGGCCTGACCAGTGCCGCATAGAGGGGGAGGATCACCTCCTTGGACCTGCTCGAGATGCATCTGTGGATGCATGACAAGGTGCGGTTGGCCTTCCTAAATGCCTCTCCACACTGCCGGCCCATGTTCATCTTGGAGTCAGCGATGACCCCCAGATCCCTTTCCGCCTCCGTACTGACAAGAGGGGAGTTCCCTAACCTGCAGGTTTGGTGCCGGTTGTTCCTCCCCAGGTGCATCACCTTGCACTTGTCTGTGTTGAAGCCCATCCTATTCTCATCCACCCACCCTTGTAGCCTGTCTAGGTCTGACTGAAGCCTGATGCTTCCTTCTAGTGTGCCCACATCCCCCAACATCTTAGTGTCATCAGCGAATTTGAACAGGGTGCTTTTTACCCCCTCATCCAAATCACTGATGAAGATGTTGAACAGTGCGGGCCGAGGACCGAGCCCTGGGAGACCCCACTGCCCACGTCCTTCCAGGTTGAGAAGGACCCATCCACTACCACCCTCTGGGTGCGGCCCTCCAGCCAGTTGGCGACCCATTTGACTGTGTGGGTGTCGACACCACAGTCCCCCAGTTTCTTAATGAGAACGGGGTGAGACAGTGTCAAAAGCCTTCCGGAAGTCCAGGAAGACTATATCCACTGCTACTCCTGCATCTAATGATCTGGTGATCTGATCGTAAAAGGCCACCAGGTTGGTCTGACAGGACCTGCCACTGATGAACCTGTGTTGGTTGCCCCTAAGCATGCAGTCCCCTGCTGGCCCCTCCTGGATCTGTGCCAGCATAATTTTCTCGAACAGCTTGCCTAGGATCGAGGTGAGACCAACCGGCCTATAGTTTCCCAGGTCCTCCTTCCTGCCTTTTTTGAAGATGGGGACCACGTTGGCCCTCTTCCAGTCCTCCGGTATCTCACTAGAGCACCACGAGTGCTGGTAAAGCCGTGCCAGGGGACTTGCAATGACCTCGGCCAGTTCCTCTAGAACTCTAGGGTGGAGATAATCCTGGCCGGCTGACTTGAATACGTCCAACTCCTCCAGAAGCTCCCTAACTAAATCCTCGCTAACCCGTGGCCCAGGTGTGCCTCCCCCCGGGCCCGAGGGGGCCCAGCAGGGAGGTGGCTGTTCTGGTCCCTACTTAGGAAGACGGAGGCAAAGAAATCGTTAAACATGTTAGCTTTGCCGTCTGGTGTGACGACCAAGTTTCCCATCGCGTCCTGCGAGGGCCCCACATTACCCAGGACCTTCTTTTTACCCCCTACGTATTTCAAAAAGGACTTCTTATTGTCCTTAATCTGGGAAGCCAGTCCCAGTTCCATCTCTGCCTTGGCCTTCCTAACTACCCCCCTACATCCCCGAGCAACTACAGAATAGTCCTCCCTGGTGATGACCCCTTCTTTCTATTGGGTGTAAGCCTCCTTTTTAGCAAGGAGACATTCCCGGATGCTTTTGGTGAGCCACGGAGGCTTGTGTGCTCTTCTGCTCCCTTTGATCCTCATTGGGATTACCTCCCTTTGGGCTTGGAGGTTCGTCTCCTTAAGGAGTGACCACTCTCCTTGGACACCTGGCTCCCCTCCCCTCCAGGACCTCAGCGCTTCTCCAACTATCCTCCTTAGCTCGTTGAAGTCTGCCCTCCTAAAATCTAGGGCCGCTGCCTTACTGCATGCCTTTGCCACCTTGCGCTGGATGGTGAATGCCAGCTGGCGATGATCGCTGTCCCCCAGGTGGTTGAGCACCCGCAGCCCCCTCACCAGGTCATCACCCTGGATAGAGTGGAATGCTATTCCTGATTCTGCAGGAAAAACTCCTAGGTTTTATATTTCATTCCTCTAACCCACTAGGCCTGGTTAAATTGGACAGAAATACAGCACATTTTACTCTAGCTACCCGTTCCCTTTTTGCATGCCAGCTATAGTGTTTATTGAAGATTCACCTGTCAGTGACTGGAGACCCTTCTGGTTTCTTGGAGATGATGAATCGGCAGCTCAACCCAGCATCTTTTACCATCTGGTCTCCTAAGAACTCAGCCAAACGTTTGGCTGTGCTGATGGAGGTAGATTTCTGTTCTCCATAATCCTCCAGTTTGCGGGACATGGAGCGATTCTCAGAAATCAGCTCAAAAAGCTCAGAATCAGGCATGTTGGCAGCCTGGAAAGACAGCAGATCTGTGGGACCATGGCAGCAGGCACCAGTGATTAAACATTCCTGGTATTATAGCTGTGTGAGCACATGGCACTTCATATGGGAGACATTAAAACAACTCTGCCCCTGATGCTTAGGTAATCTAACAAAGCGGTTCCCAAACTGACAGATTGCACATCACCAATTTAAAACCTTACAACTTTTAAGTAACACCAGCATATTTTTGTCATATAAAGCAATTATAATAAATCTGTTAACGTGTACCATGAACAGGTTGTCTGTGTACCACTGGTGGTACATGTATTGCAGATTGGGAACCGCTGAGCTAACTTGTACAAAGAACACTGTAATTATAGCTTGTTTCAGTGTATTGGTGAGGTGGGTAGTGACAAAACTTTGCACTCTGAGTCTGGGAAGTCTAGTTCTGATTGTCAAGAGCTGTCATATTAAAAGATAAAATCTCCCAAGAAGTTATCATCCTGATCTGGAACAGGAGTGGCCTTCAAATCCCTTCTGAGTGTCTTAGATTTATACTCCCACATCTGGCATTTTCTGTCAGTTCTCTCCAATCCTGATACAACTAAGCTAGCAGAAATACACATTTATCTTACTGCATGATGAAAAGAGATTCTGGGCTCCATTCCTTCTTCTGTTTCACTGCAAGTCTTTGGGGAAAGACACCTCTCTATCTATAAATGACCACCTTTGTGCAGAGTGCTCTCTCATTTTCAGAAGGGGGCTGATAGAGACCAAATACTTGCCCAGCATGACTAATTCAGCCAAAGGAAAATCCACAAGTAGAAATCACTGACAGAAAGGCTTCTACAAAAGGGACCATTCTTAGACTTGAAGAACAGCATAAAGAAACCAAAACAATAAAGCTGGAATGGAAATGACTTTGGGAGAATCCTGCCCTTGTCCATCCTGCCTCTCCATCAGTACAAAGCAGCAGAGTACCAGCCCATCTTATTTTCTCATCTACCCTTTCACATGTCTATTCCCCCATCTGGATGCAACTTACAGCAGAAAAGCAAAGGAACTATTCTCTTCCAGATGCTTGCTCTTACCTTGCTGTAAAGCACATCAAGCCAGTAGTCAGCCACCTTGGCCACAGAAGCATAGACTTCTTCCAGTGTTGTGCCCTTCAGGAAGGCCTCAAACACTGATGACTGGAAGATCTTAACTAGCTGCAGCTCCCCACGCCGCTTCACTTCAAAACCTTTCAGCTCAGCAAGGGATCCATCCTCATTAAACACTGCATACCTAGGACACAGAGCTCATGTAAGACTTGCCCCGTACATGAGGTACAAACACTCTTTGAGAAGCTCTGCTCACCCCATCTTCCTCTCACTATGTACCTCTCTCTCGTATTACTCAGCCACACTGCTGTACTGGCCAATGATCAGAGTACTGGCAGAAGATAAGATGACATTACACACACAAGGCTAACAGGTAATGTGCAGAACAGTTAACAGAGCTCCTGCTCTATTTTGAGCTCACAGTCTGGCTGAGAACTTTTCCTACAGCGGTGCTTTGTGCAACAAATGGGCCTTCAGGAGTTCATTGTAAAACAAGACAGGTAACTGATAGATATTAACTGAAGGAACACTCTGCAACAGGTGGCACAAGAGAAGGAGTAAGGAGCAGCAGGACAGCATATGAATAGAGAAAGCTAGAGGCAGACAGTGCAGAGATGAGCTTTAGAGGGGAGGGCAAAGCTGTTGCCTCTATGTGGCACAGGAAAGGAAACTAGTGAAGCAGTTTGGAAAAGACAGATTGTTACTCTTGGCCCCCAAGTCCCATATGGCTTTCCTTCAGTTTTATGCCCCTAGTTCTACCAATTACCCATGAGCCTGGATATAAACAGTGGGGTGCTTTTGTGCAATTCTAACCTCATGTGAAGCCCTGATAATGGAATAAAGGTTATATATGATTTACATCACTTAGACCAGTGGAAGCCAACCTTTGGCAGACATGTCTCACATCCTCAACTGCCACTTCCAATCCCTGCCTGACCTGCTGCTCTGCTTTTGGCTCTTTGCCCTGTCTGCCACTTTATTTTCTGCTCCCTCCCTAGTATGCTGTACCAAATAGAGACTGCCTGTGCCACTTATGGCATGCATGCCACAGGTTGGACACCTGTGACTTAGCCAATACCAAGGGAAGCCCAACCCCACACCAAGGCGTGTAGTTCAATGTGAAGGAAGGGGACTGTACAATGCCCTCCACCTGCTGCCATTACTATTGGACATGCTGGGGTGGGAAGGTGGCTGTCAGCAGCAATTGGTGCAATCTGATATGTCAGAAGCAAAAGCAATCCTGCAACAGCATCCACTCCTAGCTTATAACTTCAAGTCACAGACCCCAAAGTAACTAGATATGATGAATGCAGAGGCCATTTAATATTTGACATCCCACTAGTATCCATGGCTCAGGTCTGGCAGGAGGCAGCAAATAGAAATGGACAAGGCTCTGTAACCAGGCAATGAACAGGGATAAGCAAGGAGATGCAAGGTAGACCCAGTTCAAGGGGGCTAGACAAAAGTGCTGGATTCCAAGAATAGAAAATTAGGTCCACTTATGTTACTCTAGCTACTAATCCATCGCATAGATTCATAAGTTGTAAAGTGTAGAGTTGGAAGGAAGGGACCACAATGGATCATTGTGTCCAGCCCCCTGCCCCGGCAGGAAAGAGAACGGAGGTCAGATGACCCCAGCCAGGTGACTATCAAGCCTCCTCTTGAAGACCTCCAAGTTAGGTGTAGTACTACCGCTCTTAGAAGTCCATTCCAGATTCTGGCCACCCTTACTGTAAAAAAAATTTCTTCCTAATGTCTAACCTAAATCTACTCTCCACTAGTTTGCACCCATTACTCCTAGTTACTCCCTGGGGCGCTCTGGTAAATAGTGCCTCACCAATTCCCTGTTGTGCTCCCTCGATAAACTTATAGGCAGCTACAAGGTCTCCCCTCAGACATCTCTTGTAAAGGCTGAAGAGATCCAGATCTCTCAACCTCCCCACATAGAGTCTTTCACAGAGGCCAGTAATCATGCGAGTGGCCCTCCTCTAAACCCTCTCCAGATTCTCTGTGTCCCTTTCGAAGAGCAGTGCCCAAAATTGGACACAGTACTACAACTGCGGCCTAACCAATGCTGCATAGAGGGAGAGCATCACTTCCCTTGATCTGTTGGTCATGCATCTGCTCATACATGACAGGTGCGACTGGCTTTGTTGATGGCCTTGTTACACTGCCAGCTCATGTTCATCTTGGAGTCAGCTATAACGCCAAGATCTCTCTCAGCCTCTGAAGTGCTAAGGAGGTCATCCCCCAACCTATAGGTGTGCTGGGGTTTCCTCCTTCCTGGGTGGAGTACCTTACATTTATCTTTGTTGAACTGCATCCTACTTTGTTCTGCCCATTGATTCAACCTGTCCAGGTTGGCCTGTATCTGTTCCCTGCCCTCTGGTGCGCATGCTGTACTGTACATACTTAGGGTACCAGACAATGGAAAGCAGACCTCCTAAGACTTTCTTTGGCTGCCTAATGCAGTGGTCTCCAAAGTGGGGTGCGTAAGACAATCCATTGGGGTGCAGGAAGAAAATATTAGAAGTTCTTTTTATATTTATTTTATCTAAAAAAAATAAGAAAGAAATTAAGCTTTACTAATACTTAATATACAGATTGACACTGGCGCCCTCACTTGGTCCGTATGTCAGATGGTCACGTGTCACGTACGGTACGCAAGGTACCCTGAGGGAAGAGTGGGAGTTCCACAACACGGAGGGGTTTTCAGTGGCGCCCTCACTCATATACTGGGGGTGCGTGCTCAAAAATTTTTTACTGATTGGGGTGTGCGATCAAAAAAGTTTGGAGACCACTGGCCTAATGCATAGCTTAATTCTGTAGGAACCTCCATATGGATTACAGTCTCTCCCCCTATCCATTTTACCCCCAGATGGAGCCAAAAAAAGGCACTGAGAGAAAGAGTTATTAGAGGTCTTTCTGGACTACTGAAAGACAGAGACCAGATAGTCTAATTAGATGCAGCTGAGCCATATACAATAATAAATTATCTTAAGGGAATCTATTACTGTTCTGTGTTGGCAGCCTCAGAACAGAACAAATGTATATTCTATGACAAAGACTGCCAACAAATGGAAACACCCTTTCACTACAAGTTACCTTGTGGAACTCCTTGCCATAATGCATACCTGAATCCCGTTTGGCTGCAAAGAAGAATAATGCAGAAGCAGAACACATGGCACAGGAGGACAGCTATCATTATAGAATATAACCTCCCACTGATGGAGTGTGGTAGAACTGGACATGCCCCATAAGGAAATGATTTTATAGTAGTTCCTCACTGATTTTCTTACACCTACACCTTACACCAAAAAGACATTGGTCTAGATGGACCTGTAAGAGGGAGTCAAGCCTGTTATGGAAGATGGAAGGAAAAGAATGGGAAGTGGACCCAACCCCTTTAAGGCCAGAACCATTTAGCAAACTTGCTAAATGGGTACTTTGTGTCAGTTTTTCACCAGTCCCATGGGACACCCCTGCCCACTACGGGACAGGGAGGCCTGGGTGAGGGAGACTCCTTACGCTCCATCAAAGCTGACCTTGTGAAGGAACACCTTGAGAGGCTGGATTCCTTCAAGTCAGCTGACCCTGACAGTTTATACCTGAGGGTACCCAAGTAACTGGCAAGCATCATAGCTCAGCCCCTGGCTCAGATCTTTGAGAACTCCTGGCGCTCTGGTGTAGTGCCCGAAGACTGGGAGAAGGCCAATGTGGTGCCTATCTTCAAGAAAGGGAGGAAAGTGGATCCAGCAAACTACAGGCCCATCAGCCTGACCTCAATCCCGGAGGAGGTCTTAGAAAAGATTATCAAAGAGGCCATCCTTAACAGACTAGCAGACGGCAACATCCTGAGCGATAGCCAGCATGGGTTTGTTGCGGGTAGGTCTTGCTTGATCAATCTCATTTCCTTTTATAACCTATCACCTGGACAAGGTTGTATATTTTGACTTTAAAAAAGCCTTTGATCTGGTATCCCACGATCACCTGACAACAGCCTCAGCTGCACCACGATCTGCTGGCTGGGGAACTGGCTCTGCAGCAGGACCCAGAGAGTGGTGGTTGACAGAAGTCAATCGTTGTGGTGCCCTGTGACCAGCAGGGTCCTTCAAGGCTCTGTCCTAGGGCCTAAACTATTCAACATCCTCATTAATGATGCAGACATTGGTGTCAGGAGCAGACTGGCCAAGTTCGCCAACCACACCAAACTCCGGAGTAAAGCATTCACACGTTAGGACAGGAGGGCAATCCAGGCACATCTTAACAGGCTCAGGAAATGGGCAGATGAAAACATGATGGTGCTTACCACTGAAAAATGCAAGGTTCTCCACCTTGGGAGGAAAAACCTGCAGCATCCTTATAGGCTTGGCAGTGCTACACTGACTAGCACTACAGATGAAAGGGACTTGGGGGTCATGACTGACCACAAGATGAACATGAGCCTTCAGTGTGATGCTGCATCTAGTAAAGCGAGCAAAACACTGGCTTGCATCCACAGATGCTTCTCAAGCAAATCCCAGTGTGTTGTTCTCCTGTTGTACTTGGCCTTGGTGAGGCCGCAGCTGAAATACCGCATCCAGGTTTGGGCTCCACAATTCAAAAAGGATGTGGAGAAGCTTGAGGGAGTCCAGAGGAGAGCCATGCGCATGATCAGAGGTCAGGAAAACAGACCTTATGATAAGAGGCTGAGAGCCATGGGGCTCTTTAGCCGGGAAAAGCGCAGGCTCAGGGGTGATCTAGTGGCCATCTGCAAGTTTATCAGAGGTACTCACCAGGCTCTGGGGGAATGTTTGTTCGCCACAGCGCCCCAAGGGATGACAAGATCGAATGGTCATAAACTCCTCTATGACTGTTTCAGGCTGGACATAAGGAAGAATTTCTTCACTGTCCAAGCCCCCAAGGTTTGGAACAGACTGCCGCTAGAGGTGGTTCAAGCACCTTCTTCGAATGCCTTCAAGAGACATTTGTATGTTCATCTTGCTGGGATCCTGTGATCCCTGCTGACTTCCTGCCTCTGGGGCAGGGGGCTGGACTCAATGATCCTCCGGGGTCCCTTCCAGCCCTAGTGTCTATGAAATCTGTGAAATTTGGCTCAGCAGAGGCCTCACACCAGAAAAGGAGCTTAGGGGGAGACTGGGAAAGCAAAGCAGCAAGGTCCTCACTAGCTTCAACACTGCAAGAGACTTCTGACACGGGAGGCAGATTGGTTCAAGTGACCGGAAAGGCAAGGGAGGGGGACCAGAAGGGCTAGGGGAGACAAAAGCTCACCCCAGAAGTGAGAAAGGGTCAGTCAAGCTATGACACCGCTGGGGGTGGGGGTCAGAGGCACTGGCACAGAGGTCCTAATGCAGGAACTTGAGCTGGGAGCCAGGGCTGAAAAGCCTGCTGTGGTAGCCAAGGGGGTTAGGCAGTGTGCCTGCTAAGCCCAAGGTTTTGGGTTCTATCCCTGGAAGAGCAGAACAGAGAGAGAGAGTTTGGAGGGCCCAGAACAGGCCAGACCCCTTCATGGAACTGGTGAATTGGCATCTGAGACAAGATACCTAGAGAGTCAGATGCCAGAAGTCTGGCCAAATGTTAAGACCTCACCATCAAAGTTTCCCCCCTTCCCCACCCCACCCCTGCTTTGGGCAGAGACACAACACCTCCCAAAATGACTTTCTTTCAGCAAAGTGTGGCAGGCAAGTCAGGACTTGGAAGGTTTCTAATTGGGTGGTGGGACAACAGGTTTGGTCATGACAAGATGGAGAGCCCCTTTGTTTGAATTGCATCAGCAGGCCATTGGTCTGTTTTGATCACTGTCAGCGGGTTGCAGTTCAAGGCAGAATTAGGTTTAACATTATTCAAAAGTCTCTTAATGCACTATGAAAGCTATGTAGTTAAAATATAAGTTAGCAAATGCAAAATATGCCAGAAACATTATGCACCCTTCCAGTTCTGGGGCACATTTCATAGTTTCATAGATGTTAGGGTCAGAAGGGACCTATTAGATCATCGAGTCTGACCCCTGCCCCAGGCAGGAAAGAGTGCTGGGGTCAGAAGACACCAGCCAGGTGTCTGTCCAATCTCCTTTTAAAATACCTCCAAGGAAGGGGACAGCACCACCTCCCTTGGAAGTGTATTCCATATTTTGGCAACCCTCACTGTAAAGAATTTTTTCCCCGATGTCCAGTCTAATAATGTAGGTGATGGTGCCAGAGTATAATAGTATTTTGCAACATTTCTATGATCACAGGGCATGCCTCAGTTCCCTCACCTTATTGTACATCCTGGGAAAAAATAGTTTAACTTTTAGCTTGGTTTAGGGAGAAGGCAGGCTTTGGTTTCTACATATTGCTGTCAATCAGAAAATGAACAAACAATAAGTGAGTTAAGGAATCTCCCCCCACAGATGCCCCTTGGGCAAATACAAGAGCAGCCACAACTGGAGACTGCTTTGCAAATACTTCCTTCTGTTCAGAAGGGAGATGAAAGAAATCCAATGCAACAAACTGATTTGAAAAGGGAATGCAGACTGTACCCCAGAAACACAGAAAGCAATGGACCCCAAAGAGATACTGCTATTTAGGTCTGTTCCTTTTACTGATATGCACTCCACTTAGGTATGACTTGGCATTTTTATCCAAGGACTCTGATGTATTGCAGTTGCCCAATAAATGATGATTATGCTTTAGAAAGACTGCCTGCTTTGTTGTATTCTACTTCAGCTGTGCTGCTTCTCTTAGAGATGTAAAGTCTCCATCTAGACCTGAACCAGCTGCAGCTCACTGGTGTACCCATGGAGACAAAAGCTGCTGTGACCTAAAGGTCTGGTCATCAGAAACTATGCTTAAGTTGGCTTCAAAGAGTATGCAGAGAGAGAGAGAGATACAGTGTTAGCAAAACAAAAAAAGACCAAGGTCCCTATCAAATGTAACTGCTCTTAGCTGAGTCATCCTAACCCGAGACATGGCTCCATATGCTGTCTAATTCATGCCATAGCTGGAATCTGACATGTTGCATTTCCTTAACTTCTATGCAGCACTTAGTGGATAAGCTGAACTAAGGGGCCTGTCTGGCATCTCATTTATACACATCTGAACAACATCCAAGTTGCCTAGCTTGACCCCTCTACCCTGAGGGAAGTGATAGGATTTCAGGCCTGAAATTCCCACCTTTTCTTTAGCTTTTTGCCTTCCTCCTTGGAGGCTGGTAGGATCATGGCCAGGTATGGTCCATCCACTTCAAAGAAGATGCTGTTCTCTGATCGGGTGACATAGGTGAGTGAGGCTGGATCCACAAGCTCTTGGTACTGATCATTTGTGAAGCCTTCCTGCAGGCAAAATCCCACCAAAGAACAGCTTCAATGAACTACTGGTTTTGCACTCTGCAGAGCAAAGAATGACAATCCCACCTTAAATTGCAAGCCCATTTCCCATGACTAGCAAATCAGTCTCTGCTTGCTAACAAGGCGTATGGGTAACATCTTACCACTTCAGAACAAACATTACCTCTACATGCTCGTCTAGAGCACCTGTCTGCAAATTTAAAAAACAATTTAGCAGAACATATGATCAAGGACCTGAGCTGCACTTGGGCAGAAAAAAAAGCAAAAGATTTAAAAAATACTTCATTTAGGTTATAGCCAGTAGAACACTAGCAATATGAGTGTTTGTCAGGAAAAAGCCACAAAGCTTGGGTTTATACCCAAGCAGGAGACGCAGAGCAGAGAATTTGGGAAGGCGACTGTCTAAAGAGAAGATTTGATGAAACAGCAAATTGGCTGTCCACAGCCTTCGCGTCTTTGACCTTCACATGGTTAAACCAGAGAGCAGAGGTCAGTGGGCTACATCATACTCTAACACAATCCCAAAGCCAGGGTCTATACTGAGGACAAAGACTAGCAAGGCCACTGCACAGGTCTCTAAGCAGTTCACTAATTCTGAGCTCTTGCTCTCTGGGAACCGCTGCCTGAACCACACTGAAGAGTTCTTGAACTCTTCCATCATTCAAATGATGGGTTTGTGTTAATGATTCTATAAGCTATCAATGGCTGGCAGCTATGGACCAAGTAAAACTCAAAGCCATAAGGTCCTATTCATAACAAAAGGGGCAGTCATAAACCAGAAGGCATCCTGTAGGCTAACTTCCTGCAAGCAACTTGTGCAATATTAGGTCAATTCAGAGAATAGCCTATATTGGCTAATGTACCGTACCTGGATAAATGCCAGAATCACTCTCCTATGAGTCCACCATTGCCCTTTACCACCCACCCCCTCCATCTCTTTGAAGCCAGTCTAAAATGGTGTTAGACTTACCTTCACTAAGATGTTCAGCATGGCACCTGGATATGAGATGGTCACTTTGGGCTTCTTTACATTGTTTGATTTGATTACAAAGTTTTCTGGGAAGCTGTTGGGAAGGACGCACCAGATTCCATCAGTGTCGAGCTCCAGGGGCCTCCTGGAAAGGAAGGGAGAGCAAGTCCAGATGGGAGATGGGAAGACATGGCACAAGACTAAGTAAATGCTTGGATCTTTGCCAGCTGTGCAGGTAGACAGGCAGTTTACCCTTCCACTGATCCAGAGCTCCCCCATTAATGTGCATACAAAGTACCTGAAGGTGTCAGTCTATGCTGCCAGCCAGCTGTAAAGTTGGAACATCAGCAATTCACTTGCCTTCACATTATACATCCCACTGGGATTCTGCCCTGCAGTCAAGCCTGAACCTCAAATACTCTAACACAGGGGCATCTAGCCCACCAGGCCATTCTATCCAAGATGACAGCAGCCGGGGCAGTAGGACCCAAGGGAAGCCAGCAGGAGCTAGCAAGAAAGCCACCCCTTGCTGAAAGGAGTACTTCTGGGGGCAAGGGGAGGGACTTCTAGGGGCAAAGATTGGGGTTTAGGGGGCAGGACTTCTGGTCCCAAGATGGCAACCAGGGAGCAGGGCACCTATCAGGGAGTGGGACTACCTATGTTGTCCTCAATAGCTTGCCAAAACTCAGTAGGTGGCCCTCTGCCCAAAATAATTGCTTGCCTCTGCTCTAACATGTTTCTGCCATGTATGGCATCAGTCATTGGAGGCACTCACCCAATCTGCTCTATCAGTTCCCTGGCCTGCGTAATGATGTTTGCTCCAGTGAAGCAAACAATTCCAGCCATCTCCATGGAGTACCAGCGAGCCCTGTGGGGAACATAGGCTAGATGTGAATAGGACAGCAGACAACAGCATCTCTTACAACGTTTTTGGCTGGAATGCCGAAAAAACCACAATGTCTACTTTGTAAGGAGCCAGTGCCAGCATGCCAGAAAAACAAAACGGGGGCGGGTGGTACATGACAGGACATACTGTATATTAATATAGTTAATAATCATAAATGCCTTTTTTTCCCCCCAGTAAATATCAGGTTTTCTAAAAATTCTAAACCTGGTGACAATGAATAAAATTTCATATACTAACTGTAATTGGGGTTTGGTTTTTTTTGTTAAGCGTGTTGTGTGAGCGAGAACCAGACCACACACATGCCTGAACGCACACAGAACCACACACACAGACATGCCCAGAACCAGATACGAGTCCACACCTGCACGCGCACACACAGAACCAGACATACACACACAGAAACACACAGAACGAGACACATGTGCACACATGGACACAGAACCAGACACACACACACGGGCACATGTGCATGCATACTGCTGGGCTGCAGGACAGAGTCCAACCAGACTATGGCCCAGGCCCACTGCAGCCCCTGTGCTTCTCCAGGGAGCTGGCTCCTAGGCTGCAGCACAGCCTGCCAAGGCCCCAGCCTGAAGCACGCCCATCAGCCAGCTGCAGGGGCAGTGCTGGGGGGGGGAGCTACAGTCACTCCAACATTTGCCTTAGCCCCACTGTAGCCACCCCTCCCAGTGCGGTCACCACCTGCCTGCCCCATGCAGCTAAGCCCACAAAGGTGCGGCACTCCCATGTGGAGGGTTGGGTTTGGAGAGGGTGGGTGGCCACAGCCTGGGCAGCACTAGAGGGGTGGAACTAAGGTGAATTTTGGGGTGGCCACAGCTCCCTCAAGCCACCCAAGTGGTGCCCCAGTGCACTGGGCTCCAGGGCACACACATGCAGGCCTCCAAGCAGATGGCAGCGAAGAGGCTGGGGTTGCAATGCCCCAGCCCCTCCCCAGCCCTGTGTCCCTTATTGCAGTTGCCACCACCATGGAGTTGGTGCCAGGGCTACGGAGCCTCAGAGCGGTTGGTGGGCGAGGAGTCTGGGGTTGCACTGTTCCATGTCTCTCTTCCACCATCCACTCTTCAAGGGGTGTGCGCAGCCACCACTGGTGCAAAGCCTGGCTGAGGCTCTGGAGCCAGTGCACAGGGATGGCACTAGGGCAGCCTGGAGGGGCTATGGCCATGCCAACATTCGCCTTAGGGCCCCACCCCCACCATAGCAACCCCTCCAGCATTGCTGCCATTCACCCACCTCCTGCAGCTGAGCCCACCCACTCCCACTCATTACTGCAGCCTTCTCAGAGCCCCCTCACCAAGAAGAGACTGGTGCCACCCCTGCAGCTGGCCCAGGCTCTGAGGAGCTGCTGCCAGCCACAAAGCTCGAGCTGCCTGTGGCAGGGCTTGTAGCCTCCTAGCCACCTGCTGAGAACAACCCTGTCTCTGTGGCTGGCAGCAGCTGCCCAGAGCCCAGACCAACCCATGTGCCAAGCAAAATGGCCTTGCTTGCTGTGCTCTAGTACATGTGCTGTGGGTTGCCAATCCCTGCTTTAGGGCAAAGGACACAATGAGGAGTCACAAGATGAAAGTGTCTCCAAAGCAAGAAAGGCAGAACAGACAGCAGTGTGGATCATACGTATTTCCCCCTCTGATGTCTTATCTCCTTAGGTCTAGGTCATAGACCCTGTGTCACAAGAAACATCAGGATGCTAGACACCAAAAACAGCAGGGTCATTTTTAGCTGGCCCATTAGCATTACCTAGACAACAGTAAGATTAGCATTACAGGAATCCTTCACTGTAACCCATAGGTTTCAAAAGAAGCTACAGGCTGCAGGATGTCTGTGTAGGATCAACCAAGCAATCTTTTTTCCTATAACCTCTACCCAAAGAACATACCAGAAGGAACATATAGGGGAAAGTACATTTCTAGATTCTCTCAAGAGAGGTCATAGTTAGTACACACCCTTTGCGCATGACATAACCATAGAAAGAGTTGAGGATACACTTGTGAGCCAGCTGCAAAGAGTCATACAAGATCTCCATATTCTTGCAGCGCTTTACTTCAGAGGCATCTCCAATCTCCATGGCTGCAGCCAGCTTCTTCTTCCACACCTGAGCATGACAGACACAGCAATCAGTGATTCTGCCATCCATTACAGGGAGTGACAACGTCCAACCAACTTCCATGAGAACACCTAGTTAAAGGCATGGGCTTGACGGGTTCACTCATATTAACTCTGTATTCTTTCACCTGTATCTAGACCAGGGGTTGTCAGCTGGGGGTACGCATATCCCCAGGGATACTTAGAAAAGCCATAGGGAGTATGCGTGGGCGGGCAGGTACGCAGCTCCCTGAGGTGTGGTGGTGGCAGCATCTCCCCTGGCCCGTTCCTACAGTTCACATCTTACCCAGGCCAGGGGGAGGTGAAGGAGCATGCTGTGCACTGCCAGCCCCACATGGCACACAGCAGCACCTTCTCCCCCCCAGCTCGTTCTCCTCCATTCCCCTTCCTGGAGAGCAGTGGGGGTCTGAATGGGGGAGGGAGGTGGAGAAAAAGGTGTGTGCTTCTGTACTCACTCCCAGAAGCAGGGCTGGGGGGGAATGGGGTGGGGGCATGGGCAGTGATACCTCTCTGTGGGGTATCAGACTGGAGGGGGGGGCTCAGATACGGTAGCCACTGCTGCCATCACCACCCACTGCCCTGTGCCGCTGCCACTGCAATGCCTGCACTACTTTTTCACGGCCAGTTGTGTGTGCAGCTCCATGGGCTGCTGAGAGGCAGCCTGCAGTTGGCCAGGCGCAAGGCCTGTCAGCAGCCCACAGAGAAAAGCGGTGCAGGTACAGCAGCAAGTGGTGGTAATGGTGGCGTGGGGCAGTGGGTGGTGATGATTGTGGCACCTGCCATGTCCGAGCTGCAACCCCCCCATTTGACCCCCATCCCAGTGCTGCCACTACACGCACATCTGAGACGGCATGCGGGGGGACGTACTCCTGGATATGTGTGGGCTGCAGCCAGGGTTGTGCTGGGCTCCTCCCAGCAGGGTTGGGCTGCGCTGTGCTCTGATTAGGTGGCAGTGGTGTTGGGAAGGCCATAGCAAATTCTGGAGTGGCTCCAGCCCCTCCTGTAGCCCTGCTCCCAGCACTGCCACTGCCTGCACTGAACACAGCCTGGCCCAGTTCCCTGCTGGGAAGAGCCCAGCACTGCCCTGGCCCCAGCCTGCCCCACATGCAGATCTGGGGGCACGCACCCACCATGCCCTCCAGCAGTGTGTGCAGCAGCAGGAGCCACTCCCCCTCCCCCCCCATGCCCTAAAGACAAGCTGCTCACGCTCCGCTCCACGCCCGCCCCGCCTGTGCAACACCTGCCCCAGCCCTCACCATGGGACTTCAATCTACACCCCTCCTCTTAAAAACAAGAAAAAATATAAAGGGGTACAGGAGTTGAAACTTTGAGTCAGAAGGGGTACACATATCAAAAAAAGGTTGAAAACTCCTGATCTAGACAATAAGATCTGGGCAGAAAAGATCACATCAGATGCAGATAAGCCTTTCTGTATTAACTTTAGCTTTGTCAAATGTGATCCTTACAGGACTTGATCAACAGCAGTGCCACCATATTACCTAGTTAGCTTTTAGCTAGTATCTACTGCACAGACAATAGCAGGAGATAAAACCAGAAGACTACCTTATTTACTTGAATACAAGACTACTCTGAATTTAAGACAACCCCCCAAATTCTATTGGAGGCTCATCTTAATTTTGTCCCCCTTCACTATTGCAGGTGACGGTAGGTGGACAGAAAGCAGGGGAGGGAGTAGGGTAGCATGCAGTAGACTGGGAAGTGGGGAGCATGCAGCAGGGGGTCACATGGTAGGGAAGGAGTAGTGGGGCACAGGCAGGAAGGGGGCAAGTTAGGAGGCAGGCAGTGAGAGAGGCAGATAGCTAGCGCCCTGCTCATTTGGTCCCAATCATGCCTGCACCCCACAGCCTCAGGCCCTCAGTCTTCCTTCCATTCCTTCTCCCTCTCTTTCCACACCACTTCTGCCCCCTGTAACCTTGGGTCCCCACCCTCCTTCCTCCCATCTCCCCCTGCTCCCCCAGTCTCCCCTCCACTCCCCCCTCTTACCTTTGCTCTACAACAGCAGGCTTCATCCTCACGGCAGCATGCAGCACATACATACTCTGTGCTCCTGGCTGCAGCAAAGACGTAGCCTGCTGTTGTGGAACAAAAGGTAAGCAGGAGTGCAGCAGAGAGGGAGAGAGGGAAAGACTGGGAGTAGCAGAGGCTTGAAGCTGTAGGGGAGGAGTGGCAGGGGGGTGCAGAGGCCACAGGGAGCAAGCAGAAGCTGCGGCTCTGGCTCAGGCTCCCACCCAAGCTTGGGGCCACAGTCACAGTCACTTGGCACATCCCATACCAACCTGGTACTTGATTATAAGGTGAGGGGCTTTCCCCCTCTCCACCACAACATTAAGGGGAAAAAAACCCACTTGTCTTTTAATCCAGTAATACGTTAAAAAAATCCAAAGCAGAACTGTCTAGGTTGAAAAGGCCATTAGCCCATTTAGTCCTAAGACAGGGCTGAGGAAGTTAGAGATAAGGGGCAAAGCACAAAAAGAGAGAGCCTTGACTGCTCCTTTTCTGGAGCATTCTACCACTGAGGAAGGAAAGGGTTGAGGGAATTTGAGGCCCAGACCTTATGCAGCCCCTTGAACTCGTAGCGACGGTCTCTGAAAGCTCGCACAGTGTCCACATAAAATGAATTCTCCCGCTGACAAATAGTGGTGACGCGTTCATCCACCTTGGTGACATGTATCTTCTTATAGGCCTTCCGGCAGTAATCTATGAAAGAATGAATAGGTGGAGCTCTGTCAGAGATCTGTGCACCCACAAGTGCAGATAGCATACTATGCCCATGGCAGAATGGAGAAGCTACTAAGCCTCTCATGTCCAGCCACTATGGACCAAGTTCCTAGATCAGGAATGGGCAAAATACAGCCTGCAGGCAGGATCTGGCCTGCTGGAGGAGTGGATCTGGCTTGCAGCTGCCCCCATGGCATTCTGCATGGGGCCATGCCCTGCCCGCTTGTGCCAGGGCAGCCCGCTCTGGGCTACCATCAGCCCACAATGACCCAGCTCCCAGCCAGGGCACAGCTTCTGGTGGGGCTGTTCCCAGTGCAGCTGTAGCTGGGTGCTGCTCTGCACTCCCAGCCTCAAGCGGTGGCTCGTGCTTTTGGTCTTGCCTCTGCCCATGCCCCTCTAGGTGAGCAGTTTCAGTGAGGTGGCTCATATCACAGCATGAGGGGGCTGCGGCTCCACTGGAAGGCAACTGGTATTTGAAACCAGAGTCCCATGTACTCGCTGGGAGCAGCGCAGTGTGGCAGAAATGGGAGGAAGAGCTGCTGCTAGAAGCAGGGGGTGCAGAGCAGCACCTGGCCGGCTGCAGCCACAGTGGGAACAGCCCGATGGAAACAGCTCCTGCCTCTACCATGCTACATCACACCATTCTGAGTGAGTAGGCAAGAAGCTTCAGCTGGGCAGCTCCTGCCCCAGCAGCAGGGCTTTAGCTTCAGCTCCCAGCCACCTTCTGGGAGCTGGAGCTGAAGCACCACATGCTGGGGTAAGAACCTGGCTGACACTCCTTGCCCGGAGTGGCACGGTGAGGCGCTGCAGGGGCAAGATCAGGAACTGGAACTACCACTGGAAGCGTGGGGCACAGGCCAGCACCCGGCCAGGAGTGCAGCACAGGCTACCCTGGTATGAACGGGCAAGGCACAACCCCACGTAGAGTGCCATGGGGGCAGTGTGGACTGCACTGCCTGGGTGAGTTCTGGTGCATGTGTCCCCCACCCCCCTTCACCCACAGCAGGCTCCCAGGACCTAGCACCTAGGCAGCTCCCCTCCACATACACACTGCCCTCTGGGATATGGGGTGCTGGGGGGCATATGATCCTAGCCTCTCCCACCCCTCCCACTCATGAATGCTGTTCCCTGCCTGCCCACAGCCCCATAGGGAGTTTTGGTGAGTTGCTGTTGGGGAGGAGAGGGAGGAGGGGGAAGAGATAACATCCTAGCTATGCACATGTGCAGGCCCTACCAGCACAGACAGAAACAGCGCCTTATCTACAGGATCAAGATTGGAACAATGGTGGGAGTGTGGAACCCCACCCAAAAAAAGAAAAAAAAACAAACAACCAAAAACCCAAGAAAACAGAAAAATCACATACTACTTAAGTTCTTCCATAAAAACCCAGCTCATCCGATAGTTTGGGGGTGGGCAAAATACAGCCTGCAGGCCAGATCTCCAGTTAACTGCTCCCCAATTAATTGCATCTGGCCCAGCCCACTCCCACCCAGGGCAGCACAAGCTGCGCTCCCATCCTTACCCACTGGAGGGCCCCAGCCACTGCACGCAGTAGGGAAGGGAAGCAGTGGCAAGCAGGCAGGGAAGCAGTGGCTGCCCTGGCTCAGGGACCGTGGCAGGTGGAGTCCCCTGGAGGTACATGGTTCCCTGCCAAGTCCCAGAAGCCGCACACGCTGGCAGAATGCAAGGCTGAGCTGACCAGGCTCCATTGCATGGCACTCCCGGCACCACATGGAGCTCTCGACTCACTGGGAGCGGCACATAATGGAACCTGGTTGGCTTGGCCTTGCTGCCTGCTGGCACATGCAGCTCCCAAGACTTGGTGGGGAGCTGTGTGCCACCAGGCGGCTCTGCCTGCTGCAGGCCATGAGTGCCCCAAGGGCAACAGGGTCTGTGTCATGAGCTACAGGCAGCCCTGCTCCCACTTGGTAGGCCTGCAGGCACATGGGTGGAAAGGACAGGAGGTGCCTGATCCCTTATGTCTGTGTGGGCTGGAAGGAGCAATGGCTGCAGCTATCTTGGGTCCACTGCGTGGGGCTCTCCACGGTGAGTGGGGCGGGGTGGGGGGGAAGCAGATGGGGAGCTGCCCCCACCCCACAAGCCATACCTCTGTCCTGCTCCGCTCTCCCCACTGCTGCTGAGTAGTGCCTGTCCCCCTCCCTCAGAGGGTGGTGTCGATCTGGCCTCCCACACCCTTTCCCTCCCCACTCCCCTTACACCACACCGGACTTACTACCTGATGGTAGCTGTATCCGATATCAGATTGGTATTGGCTGATATGCCTCCTTAAATATCGGCTATTGGTATTAGCCCCAAAATCTCTTATTGGTGCACCCCTAAGCAAGACCACTCCCAAAAGGAGTGCTTCCAGGGAAGGCTGCGGACTTCTGGTGGCAAAGGTCAGGGGAGGGTCTTCTAGTCCTAAAATGGCAACCGGGGGGCAAAGCACTTGTCAAGGTGCAGGACTTAGCAGCTTGGCAAAGGGTGTACCCCTGTGGCCCTTGACAGCTCACCAAAACTCCTTAAGTGGCCCTGCAGCTGAAACAAATTGTGCAATGCTGCTATAGCTCCTACCTTCCTGGATTTTTCTTCTCCAACAATGTTACAGAAATGGTGAAACTGTTAATGGTGCTAATATTTCTGTTTAACTGATATATTTTGGAGCTAATGATCACCAGAAATGAATGAATCTGTTGTCAAAAATTACAAGTCATTGGTACCTATAAACCCTTATACTGATTCATCACTGGCATGTTTGTTTCACAACCGCAAGACTGGAAACTGGCTGTATATCCCAGGGAACAGTATACAGGGACACTTGAAAAGAGGCAATGGGAACACATGATTTGAAACAGCGAACAAAGTAATTCTAAATTAAAATGAGAAAGAGGTGAGTAAAACACTCTACATAGAACAGATAAAATGAACACAGATTAGTCAATTATGCTTGCATGGGACAGTCCCTATTATTACAGGCAGCGAGTGAATAATCACTTGCAGCGCACAGATTGTACCCATGTAGACCAGACAAAGAGTCAGCCTTTCTTCACAGATCTGAAGTAGCAACATAAGACAAAACTTGATTTTGAAATCCTGATGATGCAAAACATTATGTACCATGAGCTCTGAGCACTGGCAAATGCTATACAATAGATTATTTTCTCACCTGCTAATCGCTTTTTTTCATACTTGGCCTGTTCCTCACGGGAGAGCTCATGAAAGGCACGGGGTGGTCCATCTGGGTAGAATGGAGGAAACTTCTCTGACTCTAGCTGCTGCTGGATGCGGTGATACTCACTGCGGCTCGCAGGCACTACAAGGGAACATCATCATGAGGTTGGGGAGGATTAGGAAACGGGTTCAGACTATAACTGGGTCAACCTCCATGTTCTATCCACAATGCAATACAGTAAGAGAATTTTAGCAGCCCAGCACCAAAGTAACACTCACTGAATTCCCCTCTCCATTGCCAGGTCATGCGACGCTGACAATTGGCACCTGGCTTGTTAAAATCACAGGCAGCACATGTGGCCTCGTCCACCATCGCAGAGGGCTGGAAAGAAACAGACACACAAGATTAAAGAAACAAGCTTGGCTCTAAGACTCTTACAGTGTAACATGCAAGTCCTCAGCTCCAGGCTTTTATGTTGCAGTCTTTATGGATGCAGGTTATATTAAAAACAGTGGATGTAAATGATCAGAAGACGTCCACCTAGGCAGCACTCCAGATCTCTATCAACTGAATTTGGAACTCTTAAGAGGCCTCTTTCTGTTCTGCCCACCTATCAGCTGTGGTTTTAGCAGGCAATGGGTTTACTTCAAGTGCCTTCTTAGACCTTCAACCCCAGCCCTGCTTTACTCCTCTACCCTGAAAAATTAATTAGCTCATTGCCAGTTGAAAAGAATCTAAGGTCTCTGTAAATGCCTGCTACCCACCTGCAACCTGTTTGTTAGAATGATGTTGGGATACATGGCTCCCACATCCAGATGGTATATAAGGGGACACTCAATCCGATTAGGAACATCCTTCAAGGAATTCAGCTTGACTCTGATTTCATCACAAACCTGCAGTGAGGATAAGATGCGCAAATCAGACAGAGAGAAAATAATGATTCAGCCAGGGACCAGAGAGCAAACAAGGTCCCAAGAAGACAGGAATAGGAAGAGCCACGGGAGTAGGAAGCTTATAATGGTGGAATCACTTCTTTGGCATCGGTAAGATGCCACTTACAGAAACATGAGATTTTGTTTCTGGTATCAACTTATGATAAACAGAAACAGGGCAAGCCTGATATGAATGACAGCTGAAGTGAGCTGTTGTACAACATTACACACACACGAGTTGTGCTCATCTAAAGTAACATCAAATATTGTAATCACCATCCCATCACTCATGTCTCCTTGAAAACATCATGCCAGGCCATAGCCCCTGGTGCTGGAATCAGGGCAAGTTACCTCCTGGAAATTGGTGACTTGATCCAATGGCAAACCCTCTTCTTCCTCAATGGCATGCCTTAATGTCTTTTCCACACGCTGTAGCAGAAAGTCAAAGGCAGCAGGATTCTAGGAAGGTATGAGAATAAAAGTGTTATCTCCAGCTCTTCATACCCAACCTCCCCCACTGTCCAGTTAAGGAAGCAGCTACAAACTCCCATTAAGCTGCCATTTTTCAGGATAAGCTTTAGGAGATGTCTCTAGAATAATATGGCGGTGGGGCAGAGCTATACTGCTACCCAGCACGTCCACAGGTGGCAGATGGTGGAATGACCTTCAGGGAAGGTTAGCTGTGAAATAAGTAGGAGTAACTGATGAATAAGCAGTTGCAGACCAAGCAGCAGCAGCACCACCAGTACGTGTTGAAGACAATAGATGTCAATGCTTTCCCTTCTGAAAAAACATGCATCCTTAGACAGTGCTGTGACATGACGAGTACAGGTCACCACTAATATAAGCCTGCCCAGCCCCCAGCCACAGGTCTACAAGTCATCAATGGTGAAGGTGGAAGATACTTTAGAATTTCAATGGCTGAGAAGGCAGATGAAGGCTACAGTGGAGCAAGATTCCCAGTTGTCTTGGTCTCCTTGCCACTAGATCAAGGCCCCATTCTGTCAAGAGCCATGTGGAAACTGATATGCAGCAGCTTCTCCATGATAAAAGAACCGTGTTCCATGAAAACAGCTTTCAGCACATTCCTCAAGCTCTTTGGCAACCAGCTAACAGCAACAGGAGCAGGATTGTGAGGTCTGGAAGTGCCTAGTCACAAACTGGCACAAGGGCAGCAGTTACAAGAAGGTCATCTAGCACTTGGACAAGACAGAAGTGAGATTCAGTAGCTGTAACTGTGACTGAGCGGCTCTCGTCAGGATCTTCTCTGCGCACCCGACATGGGAAAGGGGCTAGGAAAGGTGCTCTAAACATAGCCCAATACAGTATTCTGTATTTCCTCCTGACTAGATAACTGCTTCCAGTAGTATCACCTTTACTGTGGTAAAAAATACCAATGAATATACACCATCATCAAGAACCTCATAGAAAACCCCAGTAGTAAACACCCAAAGTGCTACACTGCAATCCTAGCCCAAGAACTCAGGCAACACAGTGCTGATGTAGCTGCACTAAGCAAGACTCAGCAAGTGGGAGATGGGCAGTTCAAAGAACATGGAGGTGGCTATACCTTCTTCTGGAAGGGTAAGCAGGAAGAACACCGACTTCACAAAGCTGGGGTTTTTGCCGTTAAGAATGAACTCATAAACCAACTCAGTGAGTTCCCCATCAGAATTAATGAGGGCCTCATGACTCTGTCTTAAGCTGGAGGGGAGCTAATATGCCACTGTCATCAGGAGGCATGCCCCAATTCTTGATGCCACTGATGAAACCGAGGTGGAATTCTACACCAACCCTGACCAAGTCCTTTCTGATGTTCCGGAGGGAGACAGACTTATTCTTCTCAGCAATTTCACCACAAGAGTCAGACAGGGCTCTAATTTCTGGAATGGAACCACTGGCAAGGAAGGAGTAGGAAAGGTCACCTCCAGTGATATCCTCCTCTTGACCAAGTGCACAGAACATGGAATCACCGTCACCAGCACCGCGTTCCACCAGAAAAACAAGCATAAGACATTACGATCTAAGCTTTGGCACCAGATAGTCTATGTCATCTTCTGCGCCCAGGATCACAAAGACATCTGCATCACCTAAGCTATGCTAGGAGCCGACGATTGCTGGACTGATCACCGACTCATCCACTTGGTTACGTCACTCAAAACTAGCTTCTAAACAATGGCTATAGCAGAAGAAATGCCGATGAAAGGTCAACTTCAAAGGACTCAAGAATCCAATGAAGCAAGACCTCTTCCACCAGTGCCTCAACAAAAAAGGGTTAATTCCAATTAACAACAATGGGAGAATGTCACCAATGTGTGAGGTGCCCTGAAGGCCACTGTGCTTGCGAAGCGACACTTGGATTCTCTACCAGGAAACACCAAGATTGGTTTGATGGGAATGACAAGGAGATCCAAGAGTTGATCAATCACAAGTACAAGGTCTTTTGTGCTTGTCAAAACAACACCAACTTCAAGCTCGAGACAGTGAATCTCCAACAAGCCAAAAGGCAGAGGTTCAAAGGAGGACCCACAACATGAAGAACAAATAGTGGGAAGACAAGTCTAGGTAAATTCAACGTCTCACTGACATCCATGATAGGCACGGTTTTCAGTGCCATCAAAGCCATCTATGGTTCGAGAACTCAGGGACCAACCCCCTTGACACATAAGGATGGAGGAGACCTGATCAAGAAAAGGGGAGACATCAATGCCCATTGGAAAGAGCATTTTGAAGACCTCAATCGAGACTCTGTTGTTGACAAGAGTTTTCTTAACTCCATCCCACAACACCCAGAGATGATCTTGGAATCCCTCCAATCCTTGATGGAGGTAAGAAAAGGATGTGGGAACAAATGATATGGCCAGGAGTAATCTAGGTCGGATCATGAACAACTACAAGGCTCTGGGTGCCAGGCTTAGAAGCTCAGAGGCACAGGTGATCTTCTCATCAATCCTCCCGGTCAGCAGTCGTGGTCCACGTCAAGACAGCTATATTGGAGAAGCCAACTTGCAGCTCTGGAGTTGGTATCATTGTGCAGGTTTTGGCTTCTTTGGCCATGGTCTGCACTTCCAGGAAAGACGCATGGTGGGACAAGACGGTCTCCATCCCTCTTCAAAAGGTAAGAGTCTGTTCTCTTACAGGTTGGTTAATCTCCTATGCAGGGCTTTAAACTAGGTTTGTTGGGGAATGGGGGATGCAAAAGACGGAGATATCCTAGGAACGACGGACCAGGAGCCATGCACTGGAAAAGTCCATGCAAGTACTGCAGGGTCTGATAGGCATCAGGACAGGGGGTACCAAGGGCACCTATCTGGGGACTTAAATGTCTCTATATAAATGCTAGGAGCATGGGGAACAAACAGGAGGAACTCAAACTCCTGCTTGCAAACAAAGACTTTGACCTGGTTGGACTAACTGAAACCTGGTGGAACCCTATCCACGACTGGGCAGTAGACATTGAGGACTATAGGTGGTATAGACATAATAGAGTAGGAAAAAGGTGGCGGGGGTGTTGCTCTCTATGTTAAGAAGCAATACACATCCTCAGTAATCAAGATGAGATCTGAAGCGGGGCAAATTGAGGTACTGTGGGTCAGAATACAAGGGGGTCAGGCTGAAAGGAACTTGGTAGTGGGAGTCTATTACAGACCACCACACCAGGAGGATGAGCTAGGCCTGGAATTCTTAAGGTAGCTCTCAGAGGCAGTATGCTCAAGTGATATGGTTATCATAGCTGACTTTGATTACTCTGGCATCTAATGGGAGGCGCAGTCAGCTAGATCCGACAGTTTATGTAGGTTCCTAACCTGCATACAGGACCGTCACCTAACGCAGGAAGTATATGATTCCATTAGGGGAAATGCTTTACTGGATTTGGTGTTTGCTACAAGGGATGACCTGGTGGGAGATCTGCAGATACAGGGTAGTCTAGGAGATAAAGACCACCAGTTGCTGGAATTTACTATCTGTCGAGAAGTAGGAAAGATAACCAGTAGGGCAGAAGTGCTAGATTTGAAGAAGGCTAACTTCAACAAGCTCAGGAGGTTAGTAAGTGGGATGCTGAAAGACAAGTGCCTTGGTGAGATGGGAGTTGGGGGTTGCAAGGATCACCCCATGCCCTGGTCGCAATCTTGTGACTGGAAGTCGCAACCCTAACCCCTGATCTTTGCCATTGGAAGACTCTCCCCTTGCCCAGGAAGTACTACTTGGGAGGAAGGGTTGCTTGTATATTGTGTGTAGAGGGGTAGGGGAATATTTGGGGTGTGGATGTGTGTGAATGTGGGAGGGTGTGTGGGGGGGATGTGAGTGTGGTTGAAGTGTTGGGTAAGTGTGTGGGTGTGTATGTGTGGTTGTGTGGAGGGGGTGTAAGTGGTGTGTGTGGGTATGGTGGGGTATGTGGCTTCCCTCCAACCCACTCTTAGTGATGTGGCTGAGCCTAGCCCTTCTGCAGGTGTTGGGAGGGCATCAGTGCTGCCTGCCTGCCTGGCTTGCAGCACGCTGCAAAATGGTGGGAAAGTAGCTGCTGCTAGTGGGTAGCAAGGGAAGCCCCCAGGAGGGGGGCGGGGGGGTGTGCAGGGGGTCAAGCCTGGCACCATGGGCTCTCTCAGGCTCCGTTCCGCACCCACCTGGCAGAGCTGCAGCTGCGCCTGTGCTGGCTCCTGCTGCTTCCACTTGCATCAAGCTCATGCTGGCTCCTGCCTAGCTCATGCCTGCCCAATGGGGATTTGTGAACAGCCGAATTCCTTCATGCCCCCCACTCCATCCACATGCTCCCCAGCCCAGCCATGTACAAGCAGGACCAAAGAGAGCTGCAGGCAGAGCCAACCCTACTCCCCTCAATGCTGCAGCTTCCCCTCCCTACCTGCTGCCCAAAGCTCTCCTGCAAGGACAGGAGTTGTTGTCACTGAAGGCTGAGGCAGCCCAGCAGTTCCCTGAGCAGTGGCAACAACAGCTCTGCCCAGCTGTGCCTGCTGCCTGAGGCTGGCGCCCACTGGTGGAGGAGGCTGGAAGCACAGCACATGCTGCCCCAGGCAGCAGTGGCCATGAATTGGCCCCATGGGGAGTACAATGGGGGCAACTGACAGCCAGGTCATATGCAATTAATTGGTGGGTGCCTGCCTTTGGGCCAGATCCAATCAGCTGGTGGGCGCATGTGGCACGTAGGCTGTATTTTGCCCACCCCTACTCTATTAGCTGTCCAACTTTTAAACTGCACACCTCCAGAGCTGAATGTTGCCAGGGTGTACACTGCACCTAGTGCCCTTCCACCCCCAAGCTCCCTAGTTGCAGGCTACTCAATTGCAGGCCCCCTCCCGGGCTGCCCTATCCTGCCCTCATGGGACAGGGTTAGGCAGCAGAAGCTGGAGGATACATGGGGAGCCCAAAGATCCAGCAGTATCAGGAGAGCAATTGGGAAAGCCGTTCCTGGACCAGGAACCCAGGGGCCAAAAGCTAACTGCCCAGGGGCTGAATGAGGCCTGGGGGCCACCAACTGGACAGCCCTGTTCTACTAGACTTCATGTGCTCAGCAGCTCTACACAAGTACAAAACATCTGTGTCTTGGACTTATTCCCTCACTCCCAGTAAGAAAAACAGAATCTCAAGGGAACATAATTATCAAAATGAGTGATATTCTTCATGTTGGTTCTCTTCACCCTCTTTCAGAGACAAGATCATTCAAAGAAGCCTACCATTTTGAAGCGACATGGGATGTCGCTGCGGAAAACCCCAGACTCCAGCGCCTCAACATGACCACCGACATAAGTCTCAGAGTCCAACACATGACCATCCTCGGTGAGCTTGTTGAATTCCTGCTCTTGCTTGTTGGGGAAGATTATGTTGGCATGATGGGCCTGGACCATCAGCAGTGCCTCACACAGCGTTCCTGAACCCTTCCGTAACACCTGTGGAGATAAACATGGGGCTGCTATTATCAGGCTGTTAGACACCCAGTACAAACCTGGCCACACAAAAGCCCTATGCAACTAAGACTAGGTTGGCCCACCTAGTCAGTGAGATGCGGAACTAGTTACAGCCATCACTTGCATTTAGATACAAGACTAGAGAATGCCCCTACTCCAAGACAAAATGATTTAGGGGATAGTAAACAAAGCTCAGCCTCTGACTGTTTAAATTCGCTGATGATACCAAAATTTGGGGTGAGGTGAGCATGCTAGTAGGAAGCGAAAGACTGCAACAAGACCTGGATAGGTTACAGCAGTGGGCTGACATAAACAGGATGCGTTTCAATACCAACAAGTGCAGGGTGCTGCACTTAGGCAGTAGAAACCAGCAGCACACTTACAGAACAGGAAACTCCCTTCTTGAGAGCACGGAGGCGGAAAGGGATCTTGGAGTCATCATTGACTCCAAGATGAACACAGGCCGACAATGCGTGGTCACAGTTGGCAGGGCTAACCGGACCTTGTCGTGCATCCACAGGTGCATCTCAAGTAGGGCCAAGGAGGTGATCCTCCCCCTCTATGCAACACTGGTCAGGCCACAGCTGGAGTACTGCATCCAGTTCTGTGTGCTCCATTTCAGGAGGGATGTGGACAACATTGAAAGGGTCCAGAGGAGGGCCACTCGCATGATCTGGGGACTACAGGACAGACCCTACACTGAAAGGCTGCGGGACCTAAACCTGTTCAGCCTTCACAAGAGAAGGCTGAGGGGGGACCTGGTGACTGTCTATAAACTCACTAGGGGAGACCAGAACGGTTTAGGGGAAACACTGTTTCCCCTAGTGCCCCCTGGCATGACAAGGAACAACGGACACAAGTTATTAGAGAGTAGGTTTAGATTAGACATCCGCAAGAACTACTGCACAGTTAGGGCGGCTAGGAGCTGGAACCAACTTCCTAGGGAAGTGGTGCTGGCTCCTACCCTGGGGATGTTTAAGAGAAGGCTTGATGACTATCTGGCTGGACTCATTTGAGTCCAGTCTTTTCTCCCGCCCAGGCGGGGGGTTGGACTTGAAGATCTACAAGGTCCCTTCCGACCCAACTTCTGATTCTAGGTAGGGCACGTGCCCCCCAGATCTGTGTGTGGGGCGGAAGCGGGCTGCTGCTGGGCTCTGCACCATGCTCCCACTGCCCGGGAGCATCGCTGGATGCCACGTGCCTGCTGTGTGCTGGCTGTACTGTATCCTCTGCCCACCTGGCAGCAGCAGGCACATGGTGTGCCATGCAACTCCAGAGGCAGCTGTAGCATAGTGCAGAGTGCAGCTGCAGCCCGCTGCTCCCTGAGGTCTCTCTCTCCTCAGGCTGGCTCATCCCATCCGCATCCCCATCCCCATGGCAGGGCTAGCACAAAGGCACACCCTGGGGCAGGCATGGGGGACACATGCCCCCTGATCTGTGCATGGGTGGAGGCGGGATGCGCACTGGGCTCTGCACCATGTGGCATTGCCTCCCGACCTGCGCGGGATGCCATCTGCCTGCCACCGCCAAGTGAGCAGAGGCACTCTGCCCCTCTCCCTCCAGACTTACCTGCTGGGCACTGCATGCATCTGTGTGCATGTCTGTAAGTTAGTCTATGTCTGTCACTCCCAAGCCACTGCCCCCCCAGTCTTGCTGGTGCCCCTCACTCCTGATCCACAATACCCTGCATCCTGCAAGGAGGTGCCCTCCCCAGTCTCAAAACCCCCCACATACCCCTACAGCCACCCATACCTTCACAAATCCTGCCCTGCACACACAAACCCCACCCCATCCCCCAACCATACAAAGTACCTGCATAATTTTGAGTTTTAGCTACGCAATTAAAATTGCAATTGCGACTAATTTTTTAACATCCCACAAGTAATCACAATTAATTTTTTTAAATTTTAACTGCTTTATATGGCTACCATGACTGATAAAACAATGTTTTATGATTACTAAAGGTTTTGATGTTGTTTTAATATATAGTCCGTTACCTATGCCTATGAACAATTTGCTGATGGTATTTAAGGCTGTATCATTTTAAATTGTTAGCACTCAGCCTGTCAGAGTTTGGGAACCACTGGTCTACATTACAGATGTGACTGCTGCACTAACACCAAATAAATTCCCCATGGCTTGCGTTAACGGTACTCACAGCAGGCCCCTATATCATGGTAAAATTTTTCCTGGAATTGCCAATGCCATATTTACTCTACCGTACCCATTGTGGAACTTAACTGGTACAATGACAACCGTGGGAGATCTGTTGAAATGTTTTAGCAAAGCTAGCTCCTTAGAGACCGCTAGATAGATCTGGCCCAAGATAATAATAAGGAGGCCCTTTGTTGAGTAAATGTCCAGAAGCTTGCATAACACCTAAAAAAGAGGCTTCAGCTGAAGTAGTGGGCATGCAAAATCTTAGCCAAAAATCACTGAAAGCTGCAGATACTCAGCATTTCTGACCCAAATATGCCTGCTTTTATCCCAGAGCCAAGAAAGGGGGAAGTATATTGGCAATGGGGAATGCTTGCATTGACAGACCATCCTTGCTAAGTGCTTACAAAAGATCAAAGAAGAAGTCCTTCCTTAAATACAGAGGGGGTAAAAAGAAGGTACTGGGTAACGTGGGACCTCTGCAAGGCACGCTAGGAAATCTGGTCATTGCACCAGACAACAAAGCTAACCTATTTAACAATCTCTTTGCCTCCTTTCTGAGCAGGGACTGGGTCACGCCCCCCAGCACCCCCACAGATGCATCTCAAGCAGGTGCAAGGAGGTTATCCTCTCCCTCTATGCGATGCTGGTCAGGCTGCAGCTGGAGTACTGCATCCAGTTCTGGAGGAGCGATGTGGACAACATGGAGAGTGTCCAGAAGAAGGCCACTTGCATGATCAGGGGCAGCAGGGCAGGCCCTACGAGGAGAGGCTATGGGACCTGAACCTGTTCAGCCTCCACAAAAGAAGGCTGAGGGGGGAATCTAGTGGCTGTTTACAAACTAGTCAGAGGGGACCAGCAGGCACTGGGGGAGTCCCTGTTCCCCCGAGCACTGCCAGGAGTGACTAAAAACAATGGTCATAAGCTGGCAGAGGGTAGATTCAGACTAGACATCAGGAGACGCTACTTCATGGTCAGGGCAGCTAGGACCTGGAACAAACTTCCAAGAGAAGTGGTGCTGGCTCCTACCCTGGGGGTCTTTATGAGGTTAGATGAACACCTTGCTGGGGTCGTTTGACCCCAGTACTCTTTCCTGCCAGGTCAGGGGGTCAGACTGGATGATCTGCTCAGGTCCCTTCCAACCCTACCAACTATGAAACTATGAAGCAGCTCCTCTACTCAGCATAAGAAAAGCTTGATTTCTTGAGAACACTCACCTCATCAGGCTCCATGGGAATGATGGTGCACAAGGCAAAGATGAAAGGATGAACATACTTCATGTACATATAGTATGTAGCAACTGCATCAGACACTGAATAGGTGGCCAGAGTCTAACGGGAAACAGGAATGAACCACATTAATATTCATTTCAAGACTAAAAAAGCAACACTTCCACCACATTTACTGCTTCCTGGGGAAATATGGGCAGACTCTGCTTTAAAAAAAAGGAGTAAACACTGTTTTTTGGCTTAAGGGGTCAACTTAATTGTGTAGCCCCAAGGTCAGCAATGTTTTCTGGTGGGGCAGGAGCAATGAATCAACTAAGGTCAGAGTTAGGCAGGCACTAGGATTTGGCAGCTGCTGCTGCTTCCCTCTGCTGTTCAGCTACAGTGCCATGTGTCAATAGCTCCCTTCTGCCAGAGCCCCAGGCAGCTGACTGTGGCATGGTCCTGAGAGACCTCCCTGCTGCTAAGTGCCACAGCTAGACCGGCTAGGTCCAAAGGCTTTAGGTTAGATCTGGCCCACAGGTTATGGGTTACCCCCAGCATAGCTGAATAAAAACCGTTCAGTTTTCATAAAATGAGGGATGAAGAAGTTCTACTTGCTGCCTACCTGGCACAGGTGCCTTAGAATTGTAGCAATGGGGAATAATAATTGGATTATCTATAGGGGTGCACTGATAAAGATTTTCCTGGCCAATACCAATAGCTGATTATTAACCACCCACATTGGCTGATACTAATCTGATAGCCAATTTACAGGAATGCAGCCTGGCAGCTTGGAGAACAGCGTCCAGCCAATAAGTCTATAGGGGGAGAAGGGGCATAGGGGAAGAAAGGGGTGTGGGGGGGTAGATCCAGACTTCCCATGGTGAGGGAGGGAGCGGGTCAGAGGCAGGCACTGCTCAGCCAGGGTAACAAGTGGGACCCTGGGCCAGGAGCAGGATGGAGCCACGGGTGGTTCATCCAGTTGATGCGGAGGGTGGGGAGGGGCAGCCACTCTCCACTGCTGTGACCATCCCCAGGGGAGGCATGGGGGGCATGTGCCCCCCAGATTTGCCTTCAGGATAAGGGTGAGCTGCCCATGGTGGACTTGCGGCCAGGGGCTGCGCCAGCCTTTTCCCAGCAGGGGGGCTAAGAGTGGGGTGGGCAGCAGTGGTGCTGGGAGGGGCACCTATGGGGAATTCTGGGAAGGCAATAGCCCCCAAACCTCCCTAGCACTGTCCCTACTCAAGGCACTTCACTCTGCTGCCTGCTGCCTTTCCCTGAGGAGCCCTGTGTTGTGGGGCACACAGGGGGCACATGGCCAGCATGAGGCCCCCAAGGGAAAGGCAGGAGAGCGGAGTCCCCTGAGCAGGGTGGCCCTTGAGGGTATAGCCACCCCAAAATCCCCTGTAGTACCCCCCCCCCCCCCGAACTGCCACCTGCCTTGCACACCTCAGCCCACCCTAGTTCCAGTCTCCCTGCTGGGAAAAAGCTGGTGCAGCCCCTGGTTCTGAGCCCAAAGCAGGAAGCCCACCTCTGCCCCACACACAAATCTGGGGGCAGGCACACATCCCCCATGCCTTCCCGGGGATGTGTGCAGTGGCCCCACCTCCTCCCCCCCACCATGCCCCCTGGATGAGCCGCCCACAGCTCCATCCTGCACCCAACCCCAGGGTCCCATTCACTGCCTTTGCTGGGCAGCACCTGCCCCTGCCTCAGCTCCACTCCCTCCCTCACCATGGGGGCTTGGATTTGCCCGCTGCCCCATGTCCCTTCCCCGTTCCCCCCGCCACAGACTTACTGGGCAGATGCAGCTCTCCAAGCTGCCCAGCTGCATGCATATGGGCATATGGCTATGGGCATACATGTGGCATTTAATTGGTAATATTAATCAGCTACATCAGCCAAAAAAAGCCCATAATGTTAACTTACCTTTTCTCAGTGCCAATCCAATATGCAACTGATATATCGGTGCACCTCTAATGATCTATTCAGTGCATCTGTCTTCCTTCAAAGCTACTTCTGTTAACTTCTTTGTTCCTAGTTTATAGCTAGGGACCCACCAAATTCATGGGCCCTGGCAGCTGATTACACAGCTGTAACATGGCTGGGGCCCCCCTGATTTCACAGCCGCATCACGGCTGGGACCTCTTTTGAAGGCCACACTAGGTATGCAGTTTCAGCCAGGTGGTTCCTACCCCAGCACACGAGGCTTTGGCTTCCAGCTGCTGGATCTGGAGCTGAAGGCCTAGCACTCTGCTGCTTGCTTGCTCCAGAGCAGCTCCTGCTGCACCCCCACCGGTGCCCGCAACCCAGCCGGGTGCTTCTCTGTGTCCCCCGCCTCCGGTTCCAGGATCTGAAGCCGGGCCTTGTACTTGCTGGGAGTGGAGTGGTGTGGTGCAGCAGGAGCAAGCTGCTGCTGGAGGCAGAGAGAGCAGAGCAGCACCTGGCTGTCTGTAGTCATACCAGGAACAGCCTGCTGAAAGCTGCTCCTGCCCCTGCTGCACAGTGCTGTGTTGCACCATGCCACATTGTTCGGGTAGACAGGCGGCTCCTGCCAGTACTGGGGCTCCAGCTTCAACTCCTCGCTGCTCTTCCTGGAGCTGGAGCCCTGTCTGCTGGGACAGAAGCAGGAGCAGCTTTCAACAGGCTGTCCCCAGGACAGGCTGCTCTGGCATGAGCAAAGGGGGCTCAGCCCCATGCAGAGTGCCATGGGGGGCAGCAAGGACATCTCTCCCCGGAGACTGATCTCTGCTACGCGTCCCTCACTTTCCCCCCTCCCCTCACCTACAGTAGGCTCCCAGGATCTGAAACCATGTATTTGGTAGATCCCTATTTACCGCCCACATCCAACCCTTTGAAGTGCCTATATTCTTTTACATGCGTTCAACTCCATAAGCCCCGCTTTAGACAGTATTTAAGTTAAACTTTGTCCACTTCTTTCCCACAACTGAAGAAGGGCGCTTTGTGCCCAAAAGCTTGTCCAACATCTCTCTCAACCATACAGTTTATCAGGAGAGGGAGAACTGTACATAGCTGAAAAGTACCTGAGGCTCCTCTGTAGCCATCCGGCACATCTCTTCAGGGTCCAGCTCCACTGGGTCATAACCCAGCTTTGCTTTAGCTGCTGCTTTCAGGTTGTGGCTTCCTACTGGGAGGTAACTGTCTCTTTTTACCCATCTGAAAGGAATAAACAGAAAACCAGCTTGTGAACAGAAGCCATGGGAAAGAACACAGTTCTGGTTCCAGAAAGCAATGAACTATGCACAAAGCACTTTGATTACTGGAACAAAGCAGAAGGGAAGAACAGTAGCATTCTTGGAGGCCTGGTACCGCTAATCAGGATGGAGTCTAGCACAAGGAAAGGCTAGGCACTTTCAGAGTATGCCTTTGGTAATGGACTCAGTCCTAATTTGCTGCAGCCTGAACCTTGGTTAGGTAGAAAAGAGATTTACACCCTAATTCTAGTCAACGTTTCATAAAGCAGCTTTGTTCAGTTGCAAAAATGACTGCCTTTTTCTTCTGAACCTGTAAGAAAAGGCTGCCGGGTAGAATGTGATTATGTTTACACTAGGGGAACAGGATAAAACAAACCCTTGGCATTTGTTATTAAAATCAGAGGGCAATTAAATATCTTATAACCTGACTAACAAGACCATTAACCAACTAAACAATCTAGACCCCAATAAACCCATTGCTAGACAAAGTCCAGCAAAACAAGTGATGCACAAGTGCAACGCTTGTTTTCTGTGAATACCAACCTCAGAATCTCATTATAAATCAAATATCCAATATCCAGACACTGGAGATAGTATGCACTTTATAAAAAACTGCAATCAGATAGAGTTGAAGGGGACAGAAATAAAAGTCCACAAAATAAAGGTGGCATCTGGTACCTGAGACAGTCCATGTGGATGCACTGTGAGGTTTTGTACTCCCCTTGACTGTCTTTTTGGAATCCAATTTCCTGATGCATATTCAGTCCATGAGCTGCTGCTCTGGCTTCCACAAAGGGCCTAGAGAGGAAGACAATGTGCAGCAGAAGGGATACAACAGGTACCATCAGCTCTCTCCCCTTAAGATAGTGGTTACAAATGTCCTGATATTATAAATCACCAAGCCCAGAGCTTACTTGGTGAGCCTCACTTGATCCTACACTTTCACGGCTACTCTTAACATAATAAGAGGCTTAAGTCCATCTGTCAGCCTGTAACGCTTCTGACCAACTGTGTATGTGCCGGGCTGCAGGGGCCCAAGTTTATGCCGCTACCAAGGAAGTCTGGCAGTGGGAAATATGCCCTGGCTGCCCGAACAGCAGGGCTTCCCTCTGACTCCCTGCCTGAGGGCAAAGGGGTGGCAGTGGGGAAATCATAGTGGCAGTGCCCCCCAGAACAACCAGCAAGGAGGAGGCAGGCAGATGCAGGCAGGTGAACTTGACACAGCGTGGGGGGAAGAGGGGTGCGGGACTGGGTCCTCACCAGGCCCTCCCTGTCATTCTGGACAAGTAATTTGCTAGTACTATAATATTTGGATACAAGAATGAATAAAGTTCCATCAGGATCATATAATGGAAATTATGGTACAAACAGAGCATCTCAAGTGCAATCTATACCTGGATACAGGACTTTGAGGTCAATCAGCTCTAGCTGTGTAAAGCCTCCAGTGTTCTCCTTTCCTCTCATTTTTTTCTGGACTCTTCTTTTCCCCCCCGCCCCACCTCTAATTTTAGCATCCTCAACACACACAAGCATATCTCCTTGGCGTAAATTCAACCATGAAACAGCAGTATAGAGAGAAGCTTAGAAATTCATGGAATTTCTAAGACTGAGCTACATCTGGTGTCATATTTCAAAGTCAACTGATGTATCTGCATTGCAAAAAGTTTTGCATATCACTTTTTCACCCTATTACCGCTCTGCAGATGGAGTCTGAGAACCACAGACTTCAATTAGTCTTCTACACTCCTAGGAGTTCTAGGACAGTGCTTCAGGGCAAAGAGAATGGCCAAATACCTCATTTGGATTACAGTAGCATTACACCAACACCTTGGAATCCCCTGGAAAAGGAAAGAGGGTGCATGACCTGCACCTGTCCCCTATTTCAGCTAACCCTTGCCCTGTAAAGTCTAAGACCTAGTTTCCAGTTCCATTATTACCAGTCAAAGAAGTCTCCATTATAAGTGACAAAGATGGTGGGTTTGGTCTCCTGGACATGCTCAAACCACCTCCGAATTAAATGGGCCTGGTTTAAAGAGAAAGGTAAAACAATACGTAGGTCATTTCCTTTCCAGGATGGAGAAACACTAGATAGCATAGCTTATCTAACACTATACCCATAGCTCTTCCTTCCTCTATAACCTGAACTGCTCTACTATGACTGAACCCAGGACACAAGTGGTAACTAGAACCATAACCCCCAATAGGAAGCAACCTATTGTATGACCAAGTGTTCTTTGGTCTGCCAAATATGTGGGTAGATAACAGACAGCTGTTTGAGCTTCATCTTCCAAACAGAACCCACTCACCTCATCTGGCTCATTAAAGATGCAGAAAGGGCCTTCATACTCTGGCTTAGGAGTAAACTCAAAATCTTCAATATCCTCAGAGACAATCTCTCTGTTTGTGATCAGGTACCCCTAGGAAAACCAAAACTGGGAGACATTACTGGGTATGTGCAGCCTAGGTGTGGCAAGCTTGGTAGAGCTTTATAAAAAGAGAAATATGTTGTATACAGAC